>NC_134576.1:42570047-42879252 GCF_050947875.1 Dermacentor variabilis | reverse complement strand
TCAGAATGATACCAAGCAAGTACTTCTTTGACAGCTTTATTCATTTCACCCGAGGGCATATTAGATATTGTGGTTTCTTTGGAAATGTGTTTAGGAATTAGGTAGTTCAGGGCGAGAATTGCTAATAGTTGCAGAATATGCAATTTTTATTCAATTTTTCGCTGAAAAGTTCGCGTCACATTTGGGAAGTCATCACACCTCGATGCTGTCTGAGCAGACTTAAAGGGAAGCTGAAGAGTCTGTCGAATTCAATGAGACGCTCATATATGGATGTGGGAACCTTATAAACCATATAGGTAAAATTTTGGGTTTTTTTTTCAATTAGGAGCGACGTAATCGCCGGTTGAAATTGCGCTGTAGCTCCGCCCCCCTTTGAGTGAGCGAGCGGAGCGGAGACCGGAAACCGCGGTGTTGTGACGTCAACTCTGCTTCGTTCCTTCGCAGCGTCCGCGACCGTGCCTGACCGCGCTTGTTTCTGCGTGCGTGGCATCGTAATCTGCTTCGATCAACCCTGCATTCCTTTGTTGGTGCGTCTGTGTGTATGTAGAGTGGTAGTCAACGTGCGTGGTAATCAACGTGAGTGGTAATTAACGTGAGTGGTAGTCAACGTGAGTGGTAGTCAACAGATGAAGGTCACTACACGTACTGCATGAACCGGGAAGCTTTTCACGCGTTTAAACCGTCTTTGTAGATTGCCGACAGCTTTGGACAGCGCACAAATGCCGACGATCGCATCCCCGCTTACGTTCCACGAGGAGGCATGCAGGAATACAACACTACAGTTGTTTGACCGGAAACGAGCTCACTAGATCGGCGAAAGATCGGCGAGATCACTAGATCGCTTTGCAAAAAACATACTCACCAAAAAGCATTTCCAACACGAGGAGATCCCAAGACTTTGCTTTCGTTCGCGTCGAAAGCACTGCTCGCACCAGCATCGTTTGCTTCTTCGAGAGGCCGGCTCTTCGCAATCGGCTCGTACATGTAGGGAGTAACGCCGAACTCCTCAGAAAAACGCAGTCTCTCTAAATTTGCCATTACCGTCTCAGAAAAACAGCACCAAACTACGTGGCACCGCGCTTCATGTGTAGCGGCAGCGGTCGGCAGCGGCAGAGTTGACGTCACGAAGCGCATCGACCAATCACAGGCGGAAACGAGACGCGCGAGCTGGGCGTGTCCGCTGCTGCACTTTTCGTCGAAATAAAATATATTTGCGCTTTCTTTCGCTCAATTTCGATACGATATACGAATTCGGAGGGTTTAAAACCATTATTTACAGATGTTCACTCATTTCTTCTGGAAAACCTTTCAGCTTCCCTTTAACAAACCGAGTGATTTGTTTGTTTCACAACGTAGTCCCATCTTGCATGTGAATTTTGTACTCAATTGAATTCTTGCTCATTATGCCTATGCCACAGAGGACTAAACCCGGCCTTGCCTTCAGCACTCATCTACTTTGACTGACTCTGTTCTGTCTTTCAATATATATTATGTGGCACCTCTTTCTAGCAACATTTAAAACAAGTACTGAAATGTTATTCAGACTTTAGCTGCGTACGTTTCCAAGCAGCTCCCTTCGGAAATTTAATATTGCAACAACTGCAGCGGGAACGGGAGTTAATCGGCGTATGCAGCAGAACTGCATCGGAGGTACAGCACTAATACGCGCTTTTATTAACCCGTGAGTTTTCTGACATCGCTGACTAGTGTACGCGTTTCCGCCAATAAATTAGCAATTATTTTTCTTGAGGCGACTTTGACAGCACTTATTCGGCGATGTGACATGTATTCATCGGCAGAAAAATCACAACAGCATAAGCAGACATCGTCGCTCCGTGCGGATTTGCTTTATATAAGTCTGCACTAACGACGGGTGCTTATTACTGAGGTAATAACTCACGAAAATGTAAAACCGGTAGCGTAGATTATACAACAGGATTACAAATTCACCAAACAATACTTTTGTGCAGCAATTTTTCGGCTGCTGTTTCTTAGCGGACAAGGTTCAGTGAGAGTGAAACTAAGTCTGGTTTGCTGGCCGACATACGTTGGAGCGGCGTTGAAAACTGGTTGCAAGGACAGTAGCCCATGAGCGTTTTCGCATTTGGCCCTAATCTAAATGCGGTCACCGTGGCCAGGATACGATTCCGCTACCTTAGTCCATGGATTTGAGAAAGGGAAGAAACGTAGGCAACATGCCTCGATTACAGCAGGAAAAGGTTGTACTGATGCACAATTCTTTATTCAATGTGATGATTGCCTTCGTTTCCATACAAAACTGTAACATAGGGGCACGTAAGAAATGAAATAGAATTCTTGGCAACACTATTTAGAAAAACAGAAATATTCCAATATTCAGCACCGCAATACTCATGGTACCGCAAGTGGAAGCAGCACAAGGGTAATGTTTACTATCTAAACCAATTTAAGAACCTGCGCAATAGATCCGTGTCGACGATGAGGGCACGAAAAAAAGCATATTGCACTCGTCTCGTTGAACAGGCTTCCGGCAATTCACATAAGGTCTGGAAAATAATCAATGAAGTTGCTGGCAAGGCCAGTTTGTGCCATGTCCTGGAAAAAATAGGTCGCAATACTATAGACAGATTTTATTCCTATTTCACAAATATCCCCAGTTGGAAAACACAACAGGAAATTTTCACAGTCTGTCGTATTTTGGGACGTTGCTTCTGTAGTTCTGTTGCCTGTAGTTCTGTTGCCTGTAGTTCTGTTGCCTGTAGTTCTGTTGTCTGTAGTTCTGTTGTTCTGTAGTGTGACGTCCTGTAGTAGAAAGTTCTGTAGTTCTTGATCAATATTTAATTAAAAATTGACAGAGACCTCCTTAAGGCTATGTAAATTTGTTAGTACAAAAAAAGAAAAATACCCCGCAGGGGCGTCTGCGCAAGCAGGCGTTTGGTGCGTTGCGACACCACGTACCCGAGCACACGAGGGTTGGACCTTCCCGCGTGTAGCCGTGCGCGGCTTAGCCGTGTCCGGGGAAAAGGGGATCCTGGGGGTTGAGCCAATGCCGGGTGTTTGGACCTTTACGGCCCCTCGGCGGCGGCAACACACCCCTTTGGCCTCGGCTTCACGTAGACGGCACCCCCGGACTGACCCACCCGGGGGAAATCGGCAGTCGCCTTTTCCTGTCCTCCTCTCCAATCTTCGTCTTTCTCTGCCACTTTTGCATCTTTCCTGTCTTCTCTTCACTTCTTTTGCTTCCGTATTTCCTGGCGGCAAGGGTTAACCGTGTGTAATGTATCCAATCTTGGGTATATGCATTAGGTTATAGTGGCTGTGTACTGCTGGCGCTGGCAGGCTGCATTTATACAGAATCTTGTCACGTCCCCGTGTTGGGCTCCATGGTGGGTGGCTGGCACAGCTGCCGAAATTTCAGTAATTTCTATGGCTTTTAGCTCATTCCCCAAGCTACCTGATCGACCTCTTTTGAAAAGAGGCCGCACCGATGAACCCTTCAACTTTTTCGCCAAGAGCAAAGATATTTTCCCACATTTTCACGTGATCCATACCGAAACGAATCAAAGGACCGTAAGAACGCTTTCTCCATTTGTTGTTGCGAAGTGCCTCACAGACACACTGGGCCCTGGATACAAAATTACTAAAATGGCTAGTGGCGACCTTCTCCTTGAAGTTCGTGACAAAATACAACACGACAAATTGACAAATCTTGTTTCATTTGGTGAAACCCCAATTTCAATAACCCCTCACCGTTCCCTCAACAGCACAAAAGGTGTAGTTTCAGAGCAGGACCTTCTAGAACTGACTGAGGCAGAGCTCCTAGAGGGCTGGAAGGAGCAGCATGTCACTAATGTGCAACGAATCAAAATCCGCCGAGATGACAAGGAAATACCCACAAAACACCTGATCCTTACCTTTTTTACCAGCACTCTCCCTGAAAGCATCGAAACAGGCTATATGAAAATTACTGTCAGACCGTACATACCAAATCCACGACGATGTTTCAAGTGCCAAAGATTCGGCCACGGCTCTCAGAGCTGCCGAGGCCGTACCACCTGTGCAAAGTGCGCGTCCCATGACCACCCTGCGGACAACTGCAACGACCCACTTCACTGTGCAAACTGTGACGGTGAACACGCCGCCTATTCTCGCTCCTGTCCTTCATGGAAGAAGGAAAAAGAAATCATAACACTTAAAGTAAAAGAAAATATCTCATTCAAAGAAGCGCGCAAGCGTCTTTCTATTGCACAGGGACCAACATTTTCCGAAGTGGCACGGCTGGGGGCACGGCCACAACGGTATTCGGCGGCGCTTAGGACCACCCAGAGTGGACCGGCGGCATCGCCACTTGCCCCTACTGCGGGACCAGCTAGTGCTGGCCTGCCGCCCAGCAAGATCCAGCAGCCCTCAGGGTCTGCTGTCTCTAGTTCTTTAAGGGCCTCTGCACGCGTAGAGAAGCCCGAAACACCCGCGAGCGGACACCGCGAGCGGACATCCAACGCCTCGGCGGAGGCGATGGATACATCACAAAGTGCGTCGGCGTCCCAGACGCCGAAGGCTCGGCGCAGTTCTCAGGAGCGCGCCAAAAAGGACAAAACCCGCATCACAGGGCCTGGAAAGAGCCCTGTGGGCTAAAGTAGCTTCTCTCTCCTAAACACACAGCACATATCAATAACAACATGGATACACCAATATTACATTGGAACGTTAGAGGTCTCCTCCACAACCTCGACGACGTCAAAGAACTCGTACATAAATATAATCCCAAGGTGCTGTGTGTACAAGAAACACATCTAAAACCAACACAGTCAGGCTTTCTGACGCAATTCGCCATTTTTCGCAAGGACCGTGACGATGCCAACACCTCTTCCGGTGGTGTAGCAATAATAGCTGATAAGTCCGTTGCATGCCGTGCCCTGGAACTTCAGACACCTCTTGAGGCAGTTGCGGTTCGGGCCTTACTGTTTGGAAAATTAATTAGCATTTGTTCTATCTACATACCACCTAACTTTCGGCTCCATCGAACAGAACTCGAGGGTATTATAGATGCCCTGCCAGACCCATACATACTGGTTGGGGATTTCAATGCACACAACACTCTTTGGGGGGATTCCCGATGCGATGCCAGAGGTCGAATAATAGAACAAATCCTGTTTTCTTCAGGCGCCTGCGTGCTAAATAAGAAACAACCAACATTTTACAGTCTTGCACATAACACATACAGTTACATAGACTTAAGCATAGTATCCCCCACCTTAGTGCCCCGTTTAGATTGGAAAGTTATTCAGAACCCTTATGGCAGTGACCATTTTCCTGTGATCCTCCAATCTACAAAAGAACATGATCCTCTCCCATACGACCCTCGATGGAAGATTGCATCTGCAGACTGGGAAAAATTTAGAACTCTTACGTATATGCCTCAAAACACTCTTAACGATTTTAATATAAACGACGCTGTTGCTTATTTTACCGCTTTTATGATTGACGCCGCATTGGAGTGCATCCCACAAACAAACGGGACCCCGAAGAAAAGGAGAGTGCCCTGGTGGAACGAGGACTGCAGGAATGCACGGAAAAGACAGAATAAGGCCTGGGACATGCTGCGCCGCTCTCCAACAACTGAGAACCTTGTTAACTTCAAACACATAAAGTCCCAAGGAAGACGAACACGGCGCACGGCTAAAAGGGAAAGCTGGGAAAAATACATCTCCGGTATTAACTCCTACAAACAAGAAGGAAAAGTATGGAGTCGGCTGAAAAAATTAGTAGGCCACCAACCTTACCTCCTGCCTTTGGTCGATGTCCAAGGCAATAACCTTGAAGACCAGGCTAACGCCCTTGGCCAGCATTTCGAACATGTGTCCAGCGCCGAACATTATTCGGAGCTTTTCCACAAACTAAAAAAATCTGCAGAAAGCAAGCCGCTCAATAGAAAGTGTCGAGAAAACGAACCTTACAACAGTCCCTTCAGTGTTATGGAATTCAGAGCATCATTAAACACTTGTCAAAGCTCTGCTCCCGGAGCCGACCGTATTATGTACGAGATGATAAAGCATCTGGACTCTAGCGCTCAAATGGCTCTGCTGTCCCTCTTTAACACTATTTGGGCAACTGGGTTCCTTCCACTGGCATGGAGAGAAGCCATCGTAGTACCCATTCTAAAACAAGGTAAAGATGCATCCTCAGTGGAAAGTTACCGTCCCATTGCTTTAACAAGTTGTCTTTGCAAATTTTATGAAAAAATGATAAACCGCAGGCTCTTACATTTCCTTGAAGAAAACAAACTGCTCGATCCTTATCAGTGCGGCTTTAGAGAAGGCCGTTCTACAACAGATAGCCTTGTTCGCATAGAAGCAAACATCCGCGAAGCTTTTATACATAAACAGTTTTTTCTGTCTGTCTTCCTCGACATGGAAAAAGCTTATGATACAACGTGGCGGTTTGGAATATTACGAGATCTTTCAGAAATTGGTATCCGCGGGAATATGCTCAACATAATAGAAAGCTACTTAACAAATCGCACGTTCCGCGTTAGAGTTGGGAATGCTCTGTCCAGACCATATACACAGGAAACTGGGGTGCCGCAGGGAGGCGTACTCAGCTGTACGCTTTTCATCATAAAAATGAACTCCTTACGTTCAGCAATACCACCCGGCGTGTTCTACTCCCTATATGTAGATGATATACAGATCGGTTTCAAGTCGTGTAACCTCGCAATCTGTGAACGACACATCCAGATTGGAGTGAACAAAGTGTCTAAATGGGCCAGAGAAAATGGCTTTAAAATAAATGCCAATAAAAGCTCATGTGTGTTATTTACACGAAAGAGAGGACTGACCGCAGATCCCAATATAGACTTAAATGGACAGCGCATACCTGTAAACACAGAACACAAATTTCTGGGCATTATTCTGGATAAAAAATTAACTTTCATTCCGCATCTAAGATATCTTAAGCACAAATGTCTAAAAACAATGAACATTCTAAAAATCTTGTCGCATGCAACATGGGGCAGTGACAGGAAATGCCTCATGAATGTCTACAAAAGCCTTATACGTACGCGCCTAGACTATGGGGCCGTGGTTTACCAGTCTGCCACCCCAAGCGCCTTAAAGATTCTTGACCCTATTCATCACTTATGCATCCGCCTGGCTACCGGTGCCTTCAGGACGAGTCCTGTGGAGAGTCTCTACGTTGAAGCCAACGAGTGGTCGCTTCATCTTCAGAGGTCGTACTGCAGTTTCCTTTACTTTCTGAAAGTTAACGCGAACCGCGACCATCCGTGTTACGAAACCATAAACAACCTTACATCTGCAACGCTTTTTGATAATCGACCTGCAGCTAGAGAACCATTTTCTCTGCGCGTTAGAAAACTTTCTGAGGAAATGGAAGTTCCGGCTCTTGAGCAAAACCTTATGGCCCCAGCAAAGCCACTGCCGCCGTGGCAGTGGCAGCACATAGAATGCGATACATCCTTCATAGAGGTTACAAAACACGCTCCAGAGGCACACATAAGAATGCATTTCTTAGAACTCCAGCACAAGTACCCGTACACAGAATTTTACACTGACGCTTCGAAGTCGCACGCTGGCGTTTCCTATGCAGCTGTCGGCCCATCGTTTTCCGAATCCAACGTTATGCACCCGGAAACGAGCATCTTCACCGCAGAGGCTTACGCAATACTGTCTGCTGTCCAACAAATCAAGAAAACAAAGCTACAGAAAGCCATTGTATTTACAGACTCCCTATCTGTCGTAAAATCTCTGATATCACTCAAGAACCTCAAGAATCCCATACTCATTAATCTATATTCACTCCTGTGCAAATTATATTCGTGTAATAAACAGGTCATAGTATGCTGGGTGCCTGGGCACAGGGGCATCGAGGGCAACACGCTCGCTGATGAAATTGCCAAATCCATTACAAAAAAAGCTGGCAACCCTTCCATAGGTATCGCACCTTCAGACCTAAAGCTATTTTTGCGCAAAAAACTTAGAAGGCATTGGCAACAGATGTGGGATAGCGAAACTTCCAATAAACTCCATTTAATTAAGCCACACTTAGGAAATTACGCACCACTAACGAAAACAAGGCGAACTGAAGTCATTTTCTGTCGCCTTAGGATAGGCCATACCTATGGCACACACTCTTATCTATTGACCGGTAGCGAAGTTCCAACCTGTTGTAAATGTGGCGAAACACTGACCGTCCTCCATGTCCTGCTGGAGTGTCGGGAAGCGGAATCTCAAAGAAAAAAGCACTTCCCTCTAGCGTACCGACAGCAGATCCCTTTACACCCATGTATGTTCCTTGGTGCTGACCCGCTTTTTAACCCAAAAACAGTTTCTAACTTTTTACAGGATGTTGACACATTACAAATACTAGGCCCACAAGTTTCGTAGCACGGCCTCTAATCAGAGGCTCCTGCTGCGAAAGCAGCGCTTTGTATAGCACTTGCCTCTGGGCCCTTTCAGTTAAGGACCTTGTTGAGGCAGTAGTGCTACTGACATATATGCATTTTAGTACCTCACACCTTCACGGTATAACATTTAGTTTAACAGCACACCTCACGAGCCATTGTCATTATGTTAACATGTTTATACCCTGCTTCTTGTCTTATGCCTCTATACAGCCACACTATCTCGTCATAGACAGCCACCATACCCTTTGTTGTTACTTTTATCACCGAGTACATAACACCATTGCTTGGCGCTCTTTGGCCATGACTGGCCCTTGCGCCACAAAACCCTATACATCATCATCAAAAAGAAAAATATAAAAGTAAAAAAAATGAAAAAAAAAACCGTCGCCGTCCAGGATTCGAACTTGCGACCCCACGATTCCGAGCCCGGCATCTTACCACTGCACCACTCCTGACATGCTGTTCAATTATGCATTTTGGCCATGTCAATAGTACGACGTGCTGATGCGCTGATGTTTACATCCAGGAGCCAAGATCCGCTATCACTCCACCGCGTCAAGTGCCGCATCTCTAGAAGAGCAAGAGTGTTCGTACCATCGACAGGTACATCGTGGAGTGCTATAACATCGATTTTGATGTACGATATCCATATTAAATAAGAAATTCAGAAATAGACGACGTTGACTTTTAGGGTTATTACTGCTAGTTTCGACAGTTGTCTCTCGTTCTTTACACTTTTGAGCGCGCATATAATTCGTGTCTTCAATGCAAAATAGCTACATAAACATTCGTGGATGAGATTTCTTTCTGACAGCATACTGGCTTCTCACGGCAGCACTGTACCAGATTAATGAGACCCGAGCGAGACAGCTATTCACGCAACTTTGTGGAACAACCCAAATCTTCTTTTCCGCTTCGCATAAGCTTGTGAAATATTCCTGGGAAATTAACTAATGTGTCAGTGTAACAGCACATGTAAGTCCACAGTCCTGTGTGCCACATCTTACCAAAAAAATAAAACGGATACGCAGCCATTCCTGCAGATGGTATGATTTTGATCAGCGGCCGATCTTGAGGAGGCCGGTAGGGCGTTGCTGGTGCCGCGTCGTCACGGCACAATTATAACTATTCGCCACGTCGACTTTAATACCGGTGTTGGTGCCATCAGCATTGCCGGCTTCAGAAAAGCGCGATTGAATACCGCGCAAGAGAAAAGTACAGTGTACACCACCGATGCGAAACTAACATACAATTTTAAAGGGCCGCGACGGAAAGCGCTTCTGTTGCGACTTCGGAACCCTTGGCCGTCGCGACCGAATGCTTCTGCTGCGACGTCAGAATTGGTGTCGTAACGTCGGAGTCGCTGTCAGGATATAAAGCTGTTGTTCCGACTTCAGAGCTCTTGTTGTCGCGACAGAACGTTTCTGTTGCGACTTCATAACTATTGGCCTTCGCGACAGAATGCTTCTGTTGCGACATCAGAATTTCTGTCGTAACGTCAGAAATGTCACTCAATTAAGAAATGTCAAGAACTGCTGTCGTACAACAGAATTTCTGTAGTTGCGACAGGAATTCCTCTTGTCTTTTTCAACTGGGCACTACAGAAGCTTGTCGCATCGCACAATTTCAGTGCACTTCTGTTGTCATCATTGGGTACATGTTGGGACGATAGGTTTCCGTTGTGGAACAGTTCTCTGTAGTTCAACACAAGTTTGTCCATTACTTCAGGAACACTTCTGTTATGACAACTGGGGGCCTGTTGCAATGATACGTTTCTGTCGTACAACAACATTTTTCTGTAGTACACCAGAAGTTGGTCGCATTACTTCAGGAACACTTCTGTTGTGACAAAATGGGGGCCTGTTGCCACAATAGGTTTCTGTAGTATTTCAACAGCTCTCTGTAGCACTACAGAAGTTTTTCGGGTTACTTTAGGAACATTTCTGTTGGGACAACAGGGTCCCTGTAGTGATGACAAATTTTTCTGTAGTACTACAAAAATCTGATGTAGAGCTTCAGCTTTCTGTTGTAGCAACAGACATACGACAGACTGTACTTCTGTAGTAACAACAAGAAATGTCTGTTGTACATCAGAAAAGTCTGTCGCTCCATCAGGAATCTGTAGTTACTACAGAAAAATCCTGTTGTACAACAGAAATTTCTGTAGTACTGAGCACAACCTCTGTTGTCATTTTCAACTGGGTCGGCCCGTCATTGACTGCTCAACTCCCTGAATCACAACAAAATGCTGCATTCAATACAGTTCTCAATACTTTTGTAATGTTTGAAATTGAAGCCGATGAAATTACATCCATTATTCTCAGCTTACCAGGTAATAAATCTGCCGGACTGGACGGAATTTACCCACGTATACTTAAGGAAAACACTGATATCTTGGTACCCATCTTATGCAAACTTTTTAATCATTCATTAAAATGTGCAAAGTGCCCCTCTCCACTAAATATTGCCAATGTTGTCCCGATATTCAAAGATGGAGACCGATCCAACCCGTCAAGCTGCAGATACATTCCTGTTCTAAGTGTTATTAATAATATTTACGAAAAGATTCTATCCAAAAATATTTGCAAATCCTTAGAAAAATATAACTTACTTTGTCAACAGCAACATGTATTTCAAAAACATCATTCAACGGCATCTGCAGTCCTAAGCCTTACTCCATTAAGTAATGCAGCATTACTTGAAAACAAACTGGCCGCCGTTGTATTTGTTGATTTAAAGAAAGCGTTTGATACCGTGGATCACGCTATTATGCTCAACAAATTAAAACACTATGGATTTCGCGGTGAAGTCTACAGCTTACTTTCCAGTTACATCGAAAACCGTCAACAAGCTGTAGTTATCAATAACACCATATCATCACTTCAATATTTACAGACCCGGGTTCCTCAAGGATCCGTTTTAGTGCCCATGTTATTTTCGTTATACTTGAATGATTTGCCGAAGGTCCTAAGTTGCTCTGATATTTTAATGTATGCAGATGACACTGCGGTCATAGTAACAGCTGACAACCATGAGGATCTAGAGGCAAAGACAAACGCTGAATTGGAAAAAATTTCAAGCTGGTTTTTCACCAACAAGCTAATGATTAATTGAAGCAAAACCAAATGAATAGTATTTAGCTCACGAGCAAAAGTCATTGACAGCTTGTAAATTAACACTTTCATTAACGACCACTCACTCGAACGAACACACTCATTTAAGTATCTTGGTGTCAGCAAGCTACTGAATAGTGTCATTCTAGATGAACATCTTCACCGGAAAAATCAGATTAGCGCCGTCTGTTCTAAGTTGGCTTCTGGCTCTTATGCCTTATAACAGGCCAGCGATTGTTTTAACACACATACACTGCGTACCCTTTATTTTGCCTTTATTAACAGTCATTTAACACACTGTGTAGAATCATGGAGTTTGACATACAACACTTACCTTGACCCTATCCGGCGATTACAAAAACGGGCTATCCGAATTATAACACAAAGCATGTATATTGAACGAAGTAAACCCATTTTCCAATTATTAAATATCCTTCCTTCTCACCTTTTGCAGTCTTTAAAGATAGCTGTGTGTGTAAACAACATAGTAAAATATAACCAACTTTTCAATGCCTCCCTGTTTCGCTCTCCTTCTCGACTCACAAGAAACTTCACACATAGTAACTTTAATCTGCCACCGAATATTAACATAATAATAATAATATTTGGGGTTTTACGTGCCAAAACCACTTTCTAATTATGAGGCCCGCCGTAGTGGAGGACTCCGGAAATTTTGACCCCCTGGGGTTCTTTAACGTGCACCTAAATCTAAGCACACGGGTGTTTTCGCATTTCGCCCCCATCGAAATGCGGCCGCCATGGCCGGGATTCGATCCCGCGACCTCGTGCTCAGCAGCCCAACACCATAGCCACTGAGTAACCACGGCGGGTGAATAATAACATCTACAGTGAAAGATTGGTGCAGTTTTCAGGAGCCAAGGTTTGGAATGCTTTACCCCCATAAACAAAACAGTCCCACGAAACAAATAAAATATTAAGAACATACTTTATATGCCTTATTCGATCTATGTGACAGTCGTTTTCGGTTTGTGTTTGTTGTACCGTGTTGTCCATTACAGATTTTTATCCATTCTGCTGTAAAATTCACATTATTTTATTCTCTCCTCATTCTATCCTGCACTTTGGTCTTTCGCCGTGATTTTGGGCTTTTCATTTTACACAAGTGCTGTGCTATTCCCATCGTGTATTTTTGTTTCTGAACCCAACACTAGCCTCTGGCTATGGGTTCAGTCAGTGTTTTGATAATTTGTATGGCAAGAGTAGCAATAAAATGAAAATGAAATGATAATGAAAATTAGCATGTTTGCATATTTGAAACACATTGACACGTGTGCTTGTTTGTCTTTATCGGGCGACACATTTCACCGCCTAACAAATGTTATCGCACAACGCAGGACGCGCCTGCATGTATCGGAAGTTTCTGGAACGTTATCGATTCTTCCATCCGCTGTCTGTGTAATCGAATCGCATGTGTGCGCGACGCGAATAATGTAGAACTTTGTGGAAGACATGCGGGTCCCAGCGATTACACTGGATCATTCGACGACTGATGTATAAAAACCGACGCCCTTTACCCGCTGATCAGATTTTCGACGATCACCGAACGTGTTCGCCGCTATCGGTAGTGTAGCCTGTTTTTGAGGGTACAGGTTCGGCCAATAAAAGTTAGCTTTGTCTTTCACAGTATTGTTACTGTGTTCTTCGACATCACCACCACGTGACATCTGGTGGAGGTGCTTGTGCGTTCATGTACCGAACGCCCCCGCAAAGCCGCGAACCAAGCCTGAAGACCGAGGACAAAACCAACATCGCCCAAGACCAGCGTGCTAGCCGCCGACTGCAAGGACTTCCCCCAGAGCACGGACTTCTACCTGAGATGACAAAGAAGATCGTGGCCAAGACAAGCCCAATGGCGGCCTCAGCGTCCCCCGTTATCCTGCAACAACCCCGGGACCAACCGACCTTTCATGGAGCAGCTACTGCAGACCCGGAATCCTGGCTGGAGACGTACGAACTAATCGCGACTTTCAACAAATGAGACTCCGACGACAAGCTGAGGCATGTATACTTCGCCTTAGAAGGCGCCGCCAGAACGTGGTTTCAGAACCGGGAGTCGACCATCATAACATGGGACCTGTTCCGTAGCGGCTTCCTGCGCACCTTTACGGGCGTCTTACACAAGGGAAGGGCCGAAGCTATGCTGGACGCCCGAGTGCAGCTACCTAACGAGAACGTTGCCATCTTTACGGAAAAAATGAGCCGTCTGTTCGGCCATACCGACCCGGATGTCTCCGAGGACAAGAAAGTCCGCCTACTGATGCGTGGTGTAAAGGAGGAACTTGTCGCCGGAATGGCGTGAAGCCCACCGAAGACTGTCGACGAGTTTCTTCGCGAGGCCACTAGCATCGAGAAGAGACTGGAAATGCAGATCCGGCAATTCAACCGCCGCACGAACTCGACAAGCTACGCCGATGTTGAGTCACTGGCCACCGACGACCTTTGCGAGACTATCCGAGTGGTCGTGCGGGAGGAGCTAGAGAAGCTGTTCCCGTCATAACACCCTCAGTTGGCTTCGATTGCCGACGCGGTACGTGAGCAGCGCTAACAACATCTCGGAGTAGCCCCTGAATCGCTTGAGCCTCAGCCGCAAACGATAACATACGCCACTGCAGCCCGCCGTCATGTACAACACAGTTCCGTCGTCCACCACCAGCCCCGCCGCCAGCACGCCAACCCGTCACCCCACGCGTCATTCCTAGGAATACTGACGTTTGGCGCGCCCCCGACCAACGTTCGTTTTGCTATCACTGCGGAGAAGCCGAGCACATCTACCGCCGATGCCCATACCGGGAGATGGGACTCCGAGGGTTCGCCGTTAATGCGCCGCGAACACAAATTGGCGAACGACCTCGCGATGTCGCCGACTAGCTCGCCGCCACTCAGTGGAACCCTCGACGACCGTCTCGTTGGCCGTCACCAGGCCGCTACCTGTCGCCGCAGCGCCGTTCATACACCGGCCCAGCCCGGGGCCGCTCTGCGAGCCCATATCCGGAAAACTAAAAGCAGCAACCGATGGAGGTGTGGTACCTGTTCGTCGAAATGACGAAGATCCTCCGCCGCCGACGGAGACGCCGAAGAAAGTGCCTCTACGACATAACGACACGCCGCCGTTCCGACGAAGTGTGTAAGCAAAGAATACAACGACGAAAGACGACCTGACGACAGGTCAACGCGACGCAGCCGTGATCCGACGCCATGACCGAACTGTAATGCAAGACAAAGAATCACCGACCTCGACGTGCTTCTCGACGGCCATGCAGTCACCGCCTTAGTAGATACAGGGGCCGATTACTCCTTCATAAGTGGACACATCGCCGCCCAGTTGAAGAAAGTAAAAACTACATGCGAATGCCCTCAAATTCAGACCGCTGGAGGACACCTCATCACGCCGACTGGAATCTGCACGGCAAGAATTTCCGTTCATAACCGGACTTACCCTGCCACCTTCCTTATCCTCCAACAGTGTTCACGAGACGTCATTCTCGGCATGGACTTCCTGAACCAATACGGCGTAATCATCGACCTGAAGTCGAAGTCGATAACGCTGTTGGGAGATGGAGCGATACCGCTGCAGAGTTCTCGTAGTCACCATGCCTTAAGCGTGCCCCAAAGTCAAGTCAGCATCCCGCCTCGCTCCAGCATTGCCATTTCCGACGGCGCCAAAACACCTGCCGACGTAGAAGGCGTCATCGAGGGGGAACAACGTCTACTGCTCGACCGTGAAATTTCCATCGCAAGAGGGATCGCTTGACGGCACGGAGGGAAAACTGAAGTGTTGCTGACAAACTTTAGCCACGAGTTCACGCACATGAACAAGGGCACGACAATCGCGTACATTGAGAAAATTGTGGAAACCAGGAATGCCTTTGCCCTCTCGGATTCTGTCGCATCTCCCCCGATGAATATAGTCCCCGAACAAGACATTGACGTGAATCCAAGTGTTCCTATGAGTAAGCAGCAACAAATCAGAAGCCTTCTCCGACGATACAAAGACTGCTTTTCGACGTCATTGAGGATTCGAGAAACACCAGTTGTAAAGCATCGCATAATGACCGAAGAGTGCGCTCGATAACTCCGCCAGAGCCCTTACCGAGTTTCGACACGAGAACGTGAAGCTATTAGGCAACAAGTCGACGTAATGCTGCGCGACGACATCATCCAGCCGTCGAAAAGCCCGTAGGCATATCCCGTAGCCCTGATGAAGAAAAAGGACGGAACCCAACGCTTCTACGTCGATTATCGTTGACTGAACAAGATCACGAAGAAGGACGCATACCCCGTTCCACGGAAACACGACACATTGGATCGGCTCTGCAACGCTAAAAACTTCTCGTCGATGGACCTCAAGTCTGACTACTGGAAAGTAGAAATCAACGAGAGAGAACACGAAATGACCACCTTCATCCCGCCAGACAGCCTCTACAAGTCCAAGGTCATGCCATTCGTACTGTGCTAGAAACCTGGAACCTGTGAGCGCGTCATGGACACGGCGTTAGCAGGATTGAAGTGGCAGACGTGTCTTGTTTACTTGGATGACGTCGTTGTCTTCGCCGGGAATTTCGACGATCCTCTTAGGCGGCTTTCGACAGTATTAGAGGCCATCAAGTCATCAGGGCTCACTCTGAAGCCCGAAAAGTGCAGCTTCGCTTACTATGAGCATCTGTTCCTAGGCCACGTCGTAAGCAAATCTGTAGTACGCCCCGACCCGCCGAAGACAGCTGCCAATGCAAAGTTCGCGCAGCCAATCAACAAGAAGGCAGTATGCAGATTCCTTGGCATGTGTGCCTACTATAGGCGCTTTGTCAAGGACTTCTTCCGCATAGCGTAGCCGCTAAAACATCTAACCAAATGTGATGTCGAGTACAAGCGGGAAACTCCACAGGCCGACGCATTTCAAGAAATCAAACGACGCATGCAGTCGCCGCCGGTACTTGCACAGTTCGACCAGGACTCCGATACCGAAATCCACACTGACGCCAGTAGCCTAGGCCTCGGTGCCGTCCTAGTGTCCTAGTTCAGAGGAAAGGCGGATATGCTAGCCGGTCGCTGTCAAAAGTGTAAGGCAATTATTCTGCGACTGAAAAGGAATGCCTCGCCATCATTTGGGCTACAGCAAAATTCCGCCTTTATGTCTATGGCAGGCCATTCAATGTCGTCAGCGACCATCGCGCGTTGTGTTGGCTAGCTAACTTAAAGGACCCTTTAGGACGGCTGACGCGGTGGAGCCTCAGACTGCAAGAATATGACGTCACGGTAATATACAAGTCCGGAAGAAAACACTGACGCCGACTGCTTATCACGCGCCCCCATCGATCCCCCGCCGCTAGACGACGAGGATGGCGACGCATTCCTTGGAATAATAAGCACGGCAGACTTCACTGAACAGCAACGAGCAGGCCCGGAACTAAAACGCCTCGTCGAGTATTTGGAAAGGAACACCGACGTTCTCCCTAGGGCATTTAAGCGCGGGCTGTCTTCATTCACGCTACAAAACACCCTGCTCGCGAAGAAGAACTTCTCACCAGTCCGCGCCAGCTACCTTCTTCTTGTACCGTCAGCGCTGCGTCCAGAAGTACTGCACGCCCTACACGACGATCCAACCGCCACGCCGCACACGATCTGAAGTGGTCGACGTTGTGCGTCTTAAACCATTTTGCGGACGCTGCCGAACTTCCTTATTTTGTTGTTCTCTTTGCTACGGGTGTTTTTCTTTATTACTTTGGTTTGCAGCATCAGATCGATGCTTCTTAAAAGGGGGTATTCACACGTGTACTTATTTGTCTTTATCGGGCGACACGTTTCACCACTTAACAAATGTTATCGCACAGCGCAGGACGCGCCTGCATCTATCGGAAGTTTCTGGAACGTTATCGATTCGTCCATCCGCTGTCTGTGTAATCGGATCGCATGTGTGCGCGACGCGAATAATGTAGAACTTTGTGGAAGGCACGCGGGTCCCAGCGATTACTCTGGAACATGCCCACGACTGATGCATAAAAGCCGACGCGCTTGACCCGCTGATCAGATTTTCGACGGTCGCCGACCGTATTCGCCGCTATCGTTGTGCTATAAGTGTAGCCTGTTATTATGGGCAGATGTACGCCCAATAAAAGTTAGTTTTGTCTTTCACAGTATTGCCACTGTGTTCTTCAACTTCACCACCGCGTGACAATATTAACATATGTGCGAATCCACAACAAGCTGTTGATAGCGAAATGATGTACAGGGCACATATCAGAATGCCAATCAACGTGTATTTCATTCAAATATTGACAGAAGCACACGACACCCCATTTCACCCCTCTTAACACCGAGAAATTAAACAAAACACAATCTCATTGCTTGAATAATCATGACGTAACCCACGTGAACTTCAGTGTTGACGTTAATAGAAATAGAATTCAAAGACCGACCAGATACCGTAGGGAAATCTGGATGTTGCCCACACAGGCCCCCAAACTAGGCAAATAACGACATTCACATTAAGAAGACCAAACGCGAATAAAGAAGCGTTATTGGAATTCTGAATACCATCGATATCTTACTTCTCAATGAGAAGAAAGGGGGTGGCACGCGTAATAACAAGACGTAGGATCGTTCGCCACCTGCAGCAAATTGTTTTTCATCCACTTTCATGACCATTATTCATCGTTTCTTTAATTCAATAAGTAAATACAAGTAAGTTCCCCTATGTTTTCCTTCGTGTCTTTGTTGGCTTCTGATGATCTTATTCCTCAACGTCACTCAATTCAGAGCTGGACTCTTCGGTAGAGCAGTTCGAACCACCAATTCTGAAAATTACAGGTTCAGTTTCATTGTCGGAAATAATATCCCTCTCTCAGGCCTAACTTATAATCCGCTCAGCATGAGTACAGTACTTTTGTCAGCATCCCTTAGTGACATTTTACAAAGCCTGAGCAACAAGCTGCTCATCATTAGCCAAGGTGAAAGCGTTGTTATTATTTGATATTAAGCCTTTCACCATGCTCCACACCTGCTCAATCGGATTGAGTTCGCAATGATAAGAAGGCATTCGTAACATTTCGTGGCGATATTTATTGGCAAGTGTGTCGATTGCGCACACAGTGTGTCCTGCGTCCACCCTTTTGCAGAATTTGAGCAGCTCAGCTTCTACCATGTCTGCTGCCCAGAGTATGCGCTTCTTTGTGAGCCATGCCTGGATTTACAAGTTCCGAGTTGATGTTGTGGGTGGCTTTCCAAAGGCAACACTGTGGTAAGGCGTATTCTCCATCACGATAATGCTGTTTCTGTGTATATCGGGCAGAAGCTTATCCCGAAACAAGTTCCCGACGTAACTGCCATCAATTTCGCTATGCTATTACGCTGAAGTGCCGTTTTTGTCTGAAGAAGTCGGTAGCACAATGCACGAATCCTGTGTCGCTGCTCCCTCCATGAACCAGAATCAGGGGGCCTCCTTTTCCTGATGGCGCAGGCAGATTAGTGGTTATGTCCCTAAGAAAAAAATCTTGCTCAGACTTAACTTTGCTACCTTGCTATATATGTTGCCTGGTGTGGCCAGCATTCACCCACGTTGCGTTGAGGTATATTATGGTTCTGCGAGGAAGAGATGGACAAAAATGTGGCTTCAGATGTTGTTATAGAAGTGTCCTTCGTATAAAAAGAGAAGGAATTCGAAAGTATCGGAAAGTACCGTATGAGTAACCGAAAGTTCTTCTATAGGACTCGGCAATCGACTTGAATAGTGATTATTCAAACTACCAAGTATATTTTTAATACTTTTCGAGTTATTGGCACCAACGCGCAAGCACCCGAATAAGGAAACAGAAACAGTGAGGGAGTGATTCACTACAAAAATTAACCAGCGCCCGAAAACCAAGTTGCAGTGTAATGTGGAATGAGTGCAGTCGTGAAGGTTGTAACTTCACAACTGACACAAATTCATGCATGAGCATTTTGAACAAAACAGGCAACGTGTATGTTTACTACAAGTTTACTACAGCTTGCTTTAGTGAGAACTGAAAGTGTGTTAAGGAACACATACCACATTACTGATGAAATCATCTAAATCACCATCATTTCATGTACATGCTGACACGAATGCCAAGAGGGTCCAGTGCAGTATATACATAAACATCCTTACTTTTTCATCGGTTGTACCTCAACATTACGCAGTGACAAGTTGCGTGATTCGCGTCAAAAGATCCACTTGGTCTCAGTCATTGCTGTGCAGAACCTTATTTCAGTATAGTGGACTGGCCCCGGTTTTGCTGCTCAAGATTGATAAATTTTTGCTTCAGAGAAACTTTTGAAACTCGCTTACTGCACGGGGAAAAATGAAAAGTAGTCGGGGTCTATCAAGGCTGAGACATTCGACCGAGTCGGCGCACGTTCCGGGCGCCGCCCAGGCGGAGGCATCAGTGAAGGCGTTCGGGCCAAACGAAACAGAGACCGAGACGTCTGAGCAGGCATAAGGCAGAAGGAATAATGATCGTTTATTCGCATTAAACGCGCTTCTTATGGAGCTCGCAGTAGCAACGCCCCGAGGCCACAGCGACGCGCCCGATGCTGTATTGGGACAGTAGTATCCGAAAAGCATTCGCCATACGTTCAACTCATATGCGATGTGGTGCCAACGCTATTCAAGTCATCTTCGCCTCGTTTTCAAAAAGAATTAGTTAAACGTCCATGACGGATTAAGGTACAAGATGACGCAGAGAGTGTAATGTTTGCTACATGGATGACAAATAACATAATATATGCTTACCTTCCTAGGTTCCGGAATGTTTTGATAGCTCTGAGGTACCGGCGGCGCCAGGCTACAATGTGAGAGCGCTCGATGAGTGCGAGTGTTCGCTTTCATTTTTCGAACTTGAAGCCCATCTCTCTCAGTAGCCTCCATAAGGTACTTTTACTCATGTCCGGCAACTAGGCGTCGCCGTTCACTTCTTTCAGGACGCTGTCTAAAGTGGGGAGCCCTCGCTCAGCATAGATAAGATGCAACTTCAGCCGGATGGCGTTGAGCGTAAAGCGGTCATATTGTCACGTGGTGGTGACGTTCAAGAACACAGTAGCAAATACTGTGAAAGACAAAACTAACTTTTATTGGGCGAACCTGTGCCCACAAAAACAGGCTACACTTATAGCACAACGATAGCGGCGAACACGGTCGGCGATCGCCGAAAATTTGATCTGCGGGTCAAGCGCGTCGGCTTTCATAGATTAGTCGTCGCATGTTCCAGACTAATCGTCGGGATCCGCGTGCTTTCCACAAAGTTCTACACCATTCGCGTCGAACGATGAAATCAGATAACACAAGGTTTGGCGACAACAGACAGCCGGGTAGACCCATCGATAACTTTCCAGAAACTTCGGATACATACAGGCGCGTCTCGCGCTGTGCGATTGCATTTGTTAAGCGGCGAAACGTGGTCGCCCGATAAAAATAAGTACACGTGTCAATACCCCTCTCTTAAAAAGCATCGACCCGATGCTGCAAACAAACGAAAGCAAGAAACAAAAGCACTCGTAGCACAGAAAAAGAATAAGGAAGTTCGTCAGCGTCCGTAAAAGGGTTTAAGGCGCACCACGCGGACCACTTCAGATCGTGCGCGGCACCGCTGTGAATGCGAAATGCCGTCTGGCACGACCTCATAGTCCAGTGCGCCAATACGTCGGATGACCTTGTAGGGTCCGAAATAGCGTCGCAGTAGTTTCTCACTGAGTCCTCGTCGGCGTATCGGGGTCCATACCCAAACACGGTCGCCCGGCTGGTACTCGACGAAGCGTCGTCGGAGGTTGTAGTGTCGGCTGTCGGTCCTCTGCTGGTTCTTGATCCGCAGGCGGGCGAGCTGTCGGGCTTCTTCGGCGCGATGGAGGTAGGTAGCGACGTCAACGTTCTCCTCATCAGTGACGTGCGGCAGCATGCCGTCCAGCGTCGTCGTCGGGTTCCGGCCGTAGACCAGCTTGAACGGCGTGATCTGTGTTGTTTCTTGCGCCGCTGAGTTGTAAGCGAATGTTACGTACGGCAGGAGGGCATCCCAGGTCTTGTGTTCGACGTCGACTTACATCGCTAGCATGTCGGCGAGGCTCTTATTCAGCCGCTCCGTAAGACCATTCGTCTGCGGCTGATAGGCCGTTGTCCTCCTGTGCCTTGTCAGACTGTATTTCAGAATGGCTTGGGTGAGCTCCGCTGTAAAGGCCGTTCCTCAGTCGGTGATGAGGACTTCTGGGGCGCCATGTCGCAGCAGGATGTTTTCTACAAAGAATTTTGCCACTTAGGCTGCGCTACTTTTCGGCTGTGGTTGTGTTTCAGCAAAGCGGTTGAGGTAGTCCGTCGCCACGACGATCCAGTTATTTCCGGTTATTGACGTCGGAAAGGGTCCCAGCAAGTCCATGCCGATCTGCTGGAATGGTAGGCAAGGAGGCTCGATTGGCTGTAGTAATCCGGCTGGCCTTGTCGGCGGTGTCTTGCGTCGCTGACAGTCTCGGCATGTTCTGACATAACGGGCGACGTCGGCGGTCAGGCGCGGCCAATAATACTTTTCTTGTATCCTCGATAGTGTCCGGGAAAATCCAGCGGTCGGATCGTCATGTAGGGCGCGCAATACTTCTGGACGAAGTCCTGACGGGACACCAAGAAGGTAATTGGCGCGGACTGGTGAGAAGTTCTTCTTCACGAGTAGATTCTTTTGAAGCGTGAAGGAAGATAATCCACGCTTAAATGCCCTAGGGACAACGTCGGTGTGCCCTTCCAAATACTCGACTAGGGCTTTTAGCTCCGGGTCCCCTCGTTGTCGTTCGGCGAAGTCTTCCGCGCTTATTATGCCAAGGAAGGCGTTATGCTTATTACGCTTATTATGCCAAGGAATGGGGGCGCGTGATAGGCAATCGGCATCTGGGTGTTTTTGTCCCGACTTATAGGTTACAGTGATGTATTCTTGTAGTCTGAGGCTCCACCGCAACAGTCGTCCTGAAGGATCCTTTATATTCGCTAGCCAACGCAACGCCTGATGGTCACTGACGACTTTGAATGGCCTGCCATAAAGATAAGGGCGAAATTTAGCTGTAGCCCAAAAGATGGCGAGGCATTCTTTTTCGTTCGTAGAATAGTTGCCCTCCGCTTTTGACGGCGACCGGCTAGCGTAAGCTATCACCTGTTCGACTCCGTTTCTTCTCTGGACTAGAACGGCACCGAGGCCTAGGCTACTGGCGTCAGTATGGATTTCTGTATCGGCGTACTCGTCGAAGTGCGCAAGTACCGGCGGCGACTGCATGCGTCGTTCGAGTTCTTCAAATGCGTCGGCGTGCGGCGTTTTCCACTTGAACTCAACATCACATTTAGTTAGACGTGTCAACGGCTCGGCGATGCGTGAAAAGTCCTTGACAAAGCGCCTGTAGTAGGCACACATGCCAAGGAATCTACGGACTGCCTTCTTGTTGATGGGTTGCGGGAACTGTGCGATGGCAGCTGTCTTTTGCGGCTCTGGACGGACACCAGATTTGCTGATTACGTGGCCTAGGAACAGAAGCGCATCGTAAGCGAAGCGGCATTTTTCCGGCTTCAGAGTAAGCCCTGACGATTTGATGGCCTCTAGTACTGTCGCAAGCCGCCTGAGGTGATCGTCGAAATTTCCGGCGAACACGACGACGTCATCCAAATAAACGAGACAGGTCTGCCACTTCAATCCTGCTAACATCGTGTCTGTGACGCGCTGGAACGTTGCAGGCGCCGAGCACAGTCCGAATGGCATAACCTTGAACTCGTAGAGGCCCTCTGGGGTGATGAAGGCCATCTTTTCGCGATCTCTTTCGTCGACTTCTATTTGCCAATAGCCAGACTTGAGGCCCATCGACGAGAAGTATTTAGCGTTGCAGAGTCGATCCAATGCGTCGTCTATTCGTGGGAGGGGTATACGTCCTTCTTCGTGATCTTGTTCAGACGACGGTAATCGACGCAGAAACGTAAGGTTCCGTCCTTTTTCTTTGCCAGGACCACAAGGCATGCCCACGGGCTTTTCGACGCCTGGATGATGTCGTTGCGCAGCATTTCGTCGACTTGTTCTCTTATAGCTGCACGTTCTCGCGGCGAAACTCGGTAAGGGCTCTGGCGGAGTGGTCGAGCGCACTCCTCGGTGATTATGCGATGCTTGGCGACTGGTGTTTGTCGAATCCTCGATGACGTCGAAAAGCAGCCTTTGTATCGTCGGAGCAGACTTCTGAGCTGCTGTTGCTTAATCACGAGGAGACTTGGATTAATGTCGTAGTCTGGTTCGGGAACCATCGCCGTCGGAATAGATGCGGCGGATACCGAGAGGACAAACGCATTACTGGTTTCCAGAATTTCCTCGATGTACGCCATCGTCGTGCCCTTGCTGATGTGCTTGAACTGTTGGCTGAAGTTTGTCAGCAACACTTCAGTTTTCCCTTTATGCAGTCGATCGATCCCTCTTGCGACGCAAATTTCACGGTCTAGCAGTAGATGTTGGTCGCCTTCGATGACGCCTTCTACGTCAGCGGGTGTTTCGGTGCCGACGGAAATAACAATGCTCGAGCGAGGCGGGATGCTCACTTGATCTTCGAGAACACTCAAGGCGTGGCGACTACGAAAGCTCTCCGGCGCTATCGCTTGATCTTCCGACAGCGTTATCGATTTTGACTTCAGGTCTATAATTGCGCCGTGTTGGTTCAGGAAGTCCATGCCGAGAATGACGTCTCGTGAACACTGTTGGAGGATAAGGAAGGTGGCAGGGTAAGTCCGGTCATGAACGGTTATTCTTGCCGTGCAGATTCCAGTCGGCGTAATGAGGTGTCCTCCAGCGGTCCGAATTTGGGGGCCCTCCC
Source organism: Dermacentor variabilis (assembly GCF_050947875.1). NCBI lineage: Eukaryota > Metazoa > Arthropoda > Arachnida > Ixodida > Ixodidae > Dermacentor > Dermacentor variabilis. The sequence continues at coordinate 42,854,895 of NC_134576.1, read as the reverse complement.
ATGCAGTCTTAACCTTCTTCAACTGGGCGGCGATGTGTCCACTCATTACGGTGTAATCGGCCCCTGCATCGACTAAGGCAGTGACTGCGTGGCCGTCGAGAAGTACGTCGACGTCGGTGGTTCTTTGTCTGGCATTGCAGTTGGGTTTTGGCGTCGGATCACGGCTGCGTCGCGTTGAACTGAAGCATGAACGTCGCGTCGTCAAGCCGTTTTTCGTCGGTGTAGTCTTGGCTTCCTGACTTCGTCGGGAAGGCGGCGTGTCGTCATTAGGTCGTCGAGATGGTTTCTACGTCGTCTTCGTCGGCGGCGGAGGATCTTCGTCAGTTCGACGAACAGCAACCGCACCTCCATCGGTTGCTGCTTTTAGTTTTCCGGATATGGGCTCGCTGACCGGCCCCGGGCTGGGCCAGTGTATGGTCGGCGCTGCGGCGAGAGGTAGCGGCCTGGTGATGGCGAACGCGATGGCCGTCGAGAGCTCCACTGAGTAGCGGCGAGGTAGTCGGAGACATCGCGAGGGCGTTCACCTTGCTGCGGGCGCGGAGCGTTGACAGCGAAACCTCGCAGTCCCATCTCCCGGTATGGGTATCGGCGATACACATGGCCGGCTTCTCCACAGTGATAGCAGAGCGGGCGGTGGTCGGGGGCTCGCCAAAAGTCCGTCTTCCTCGCGTGGGTGCGCTGGGCGACGGGTGGGCGTGCTGACGGCGGCGGCGGCGGACGACGGAATTGCGTCGTTGCAGGGCCCTGGCGTGGTCACGGAGGGGGACCTTGACGGCGTGCGACGGCGGCGTATGTCATCGCTTCTGGCTGGGGCCGCAGTAATTGTGGTTGCAGCTCGGGAACTCCAAGCGATCGGTGCACCTCTTCTTTCACGATGTCGGCTATCGGAGCCACTTGGGGCTGCGACGAAAGCAGGACCTTGCGCAGTTCTTCGCGCACAATGGCCCTGATGGTCTCCTGACGGTCGTCGGAATCCAGTCCTCGGATGGTGTACCTCGGCGTGAGCCCCTGGCGGTTATATTGCCGGGTGCGCATCTCCAGAATTTTCTCGATCGTCGATGCCTATGCAGAAAACTCAGCTACGGTCTTCGGCGGGTTACGAATAAGTCCTGCGAAAAGTTCTTGCTTGACGCCCCGCATCAGGAAGCGGACTTTTTTCTCCTCTGACATTTCCGGGTCGGCCTGCCGGAAAAGACGGGCCATCTCCTCCGTCTCGTTTGGCAGCTGCACTCTGGTTTCTAGTAGTGCTTGGGCTCGCTCTTTTCGCACGACGCTTGTAAACGTTTGCAAGAAGGCGCTTCGGAACAGGTCCCACGTCGTTAAGGTGGCTTCTCGATTCTCGAACCAGATCCTGGCGGCGTCTTCCAGTGCGAAATAGACATGCCGCAGCTTGTCGTCGCTGTCCCAACTGTTAAACGTAGCGACCCTCTCATGCGTCTCGAGCCAGGTTTCCGGGTCCTCGAAGGTTGATCCGCGGAACATCGGAGGTTCCCTGGGCTGTTGCAGCACGATGGGGGACGCTGGGGCTGCCATTGGGGTTGCCTTGGCCACAATCTTCTTGGTCTTCTCTGGTGGAAGACCGTGCTCCGGGGGCAGCTGTTGAAGACGGCGGCTTTCTCGATGCTCCGGGACTACGTTGGTGTTCTCTTTGCAGTCCGGGCTTGGATCACGGCTTGTCGGGGGCGTCCGGTACATACCCAGCACCTCCACCAGATGTCACGTGGTGGTGACTTTCAAGAACACAGTAGCAAATACTGTGAAAGACAAAACTAACTTTTATTGGGCGAACCTGTGCCCACAAAAACAGGCTACACTTATAGCACAACGATAGCGGCGAACACGGTCGGCGATCGTCGAAAATTTGATCTGCGGGTCAAGCGCGTCGGCTTTTATATATCAGTCGTCGAATGTTCCACACTAATCGTCGGGACCCGCGTGTCTTCCACAAAGTTCTACACCATTCGCCTCACGCGATGAAATCAGATAACACAAGGTTCGGCGACAACAGACAGCCGGGTAGACGCACCGATAACTTTCCAGAAACTTCGGATACATACAGGCGTGTCCCGCGCTGTGCGATTACATTTGTTAAGCGGCGTAACGTGGTCGCCCGATAAAGATAAGTACACGTGTCAATATTTCAGACTGTGACAGCTCGATATTATTACCTTGCGAGGTCTCTTTTTGCAGACTCGATGCCGCCGGAGAGACATTCATTTTTATATCGTGTAACTGTGCGAGGGCAAACCCCACACATCTCGCTTACAGGAGCGAGCACTTCACGCACTCATTTCTCAGGATAGCGCTTTCTTATGCTTGCGTATACATTGATGATAACTAGCTTGCAGTCCTTCGAAATCTTCCGGGACTTAAACTTCTAAAATATGCGATCAGGAGATCCCTGTAGGCAAGCGGAACTTGCATGTGAATTCCCCAAGACTGACGCCATCTTCAGAGACTCCAAAATGAAAAGAACAAATTGACCAGTGGCGCTATAACGTAAAGCTATTCCAAACATTTCTATTCCAATTCTGCAATCAGCCCTCCGAGATTGGCTAAAAACTTTATTAGACCACCCTCACTTCGCCTGTCTGTAACGCGACGTCACGAAAACCGCGATAGCTCCCCATCTGATATGACGCGTACACACTTATTATGCATGATTGGACCGAACAAAAGAAAAATAGCACTTTCTGATTCGACGCCTTTTCGACATTAGACCTAAGCTATTGGACAAAAGGTTTCAGGCTGCACCCGCTTCAAGTGCCTGTCACGCGACGTCACAACACCGCGAAAACTCGCCACGTCTAAGTGGCGTGTAGGCGTTAAAGATGCATTACTTTGCCGAACAAAGCTTAATTTTTTGTCTGAATAGCCACAGGCTGCACCGTTCCGAAAGGAAAAAAAGGATGGGTGCCACCGATCGCTCAGCCACTGCCTACACGCACCTGCCGGAGAGCATGGGTTTATTTCCGTACAACAAAACATTTTGCGTGGCCGTGTAACGTTCTCGAGCCCTTTTGACACTATAACGAGCTCGCTCAGCCAACTCTTCCTTGCTGAGGATCCGTTTAAGCAGCATTCTTAACCATCTGTTGCATGCCGCCGCGATGTTTGACCAGCCACCGCAAACTAAGGGTAAGAGGACCAATCGCAGACGCCGGCACCACCCTCTTCATCCGGTTACCGATTTTCTCTGCACTGGTTTGGCCCCATAGCATCGCTCTCCACTTGAGCGTGATCCTCGCCTCTTGTCAGCCAAGTAGATAAGACAAGCCGCTCAGTGTAGGCATTGTCATTCGTTTTGAAGCAAGCAAAAGTGACCTCCTATTAATGAGGAGAGCATTTGATTGGCCCCTTAGGCAACCCTGCAGGTCACCGCCCGATGCTTGTGTCGGTGGTTACGCAAATTTCACGTCAGGAGATTCGAATAAAACACATTGAATAGTTTTACGCTATAGGACTCCAGCAGGACTGGTTGCGAAAACCAGGTACTCGAGAAGCCGAAAACCCCTCTAATCTTTAAGTAAAAAAAGAAATAAATTTGCTTGCAAAATAAAACGCCTACATTTCTGTACTGCAATTTTTACCAACATTCGCTGCTATTTTGAATTAATTACTATTTTTTTTCTTTCCTACGAACCATTTTGCCATGCGTACGAAGATTACGAACAGGCGCCATAGTTTTGCCAGCGTTCATTGCTATTTATGGAACGCATTATGCACAATTCGTGTCGCATATGCAATCATATACCAGGTACGTCGGCAACAGACATCGGATAGAACCAACAATAACATTCGCGAAACTTACTATATGTGCAGGCGCGTCCTGCGCTGAGCGATAACGTTTAACATTTGTGTGGCCGCTGAAATACGGTCCCCGGATGCAGATAACGTACGCGTGTCAATATAATTATCCTTGTTGGTGCATAAACGAAACGTGAGAAAGTGGGTTCAGAGAAAATCAGCGAAAATAATTGAAACATCTGTAGCGTTTGCAAAAAAAAATACCTAGAACAGCTTAAATTTGCGTAATCCGTAGCTTGTCTCCTCCCGATTCTTGTTTCTGTCTATCTTGCCTATGGAACACCTCATTTATTTTTCTAGGTTGTTTTGTAGCATCAACGTTCACCGCACCGCATCGAGAGGCCTTCACATTAATACATCAATACACAACAATGACTTGAGCCCAGACCTAGTTTTAAGTCAAGAAACCTAACTGATCCACTCTCTGGCTCTTGGGATCACCAATGGCTCTAGACACTCTTTGAAAATTGTTTCTAAGTGTGTCAACGGCGATGGAGTCTTGTTTTCAACATTTCCCACTAAAACTAAGCAATCATCAACAAACCTGAAGACACGTGCGAGCAACCATTGCGCTCGAGTCATTGTTGTTAGCAATACGAACTGCGCGCAAATAAGCCACTTTTTCCACTCTAATCTGCGCATTCGGAAGTCGTAAAACGAGCCATAGGAAAACGCGTTCGTACAAAAACACGTTGAAAAAAATCGTGCCATCATAGCATTGCTGACAACTTTCAGGAGCAAACACGCAGATTCACGGTGGCAGGTTATCCTCTCCATGTATTAGTATTCCGTGGCACAATCACTGCTCAAGGAAATCGGGACCAGGGTGCCATTAACTGGGAGAGAGTCTTGCGGCCCAAGCACACGTGAAGATAAAATGGTGACACCATAAGTGCGCTCGATCGCGCACCGTATAAAGAAAATTGGTAAAAGATGCAATGTAAAAGTGGTGTTTTCCGCACCGGAAAAATTGCTGAGCATGTGTGCGAAGATAAACCCAGGTGCCACACAGAAGCGAGGCTCTGAAACACAAGACAGAAAGAAGTTCGTCCACTTCACTGGAGGAGTGGTATATTCTGTTCCGCTTCAGTGCGGCAGAAAGTACATTGGACATACTCGACGATGTTTGAACGAAAGATTAAAGGAGCATAATTATAATGTTTTAAAAGCAGTCATCAGACACCCTTGGGATACACTGTAGAGATTGCGGATGTGAGCCATTCTTTAAGAAGTGCAAGAGTGTGAGCAAAGATGACAGCCAAATGACACGAGAGATAATCGAAGCCGCTGAGATTGCGCGCGTGGGAAGTATATGCGTAAGCATGCCATCCTTTTCCCTTAGCGCAAAAGAAATAGATTTTCTCGCACGCTAATCTCAAAAATTTTCTATCCCCGTTCCTTTTTTGCGATGTCGAGGGAAGCAAAAATGATCACGTGGCAAAGCCGGCTTAGCATTGATGGATGGCCCTGTTTGTACACTTTTTTGTCGATCTCCCCCTTTGAGTATATTTCTGTACTTATTCCCCTGACAAGGGAATAAAGAGGATAGTTGCAAATAGCGCTCCGTGGTTTTGTTTTCTCACCTGTGTGTCTGATCAAAATGTTGCGCAATCCAACCGGTAATAGGCTTCGATAAGAAAATTCAGTACATTTTTGTGTGGGTTAGAAATGAACCCAGACCTCCGGGGTGCGCGGCGAGCACGCTTCCCTGAAGCCACGGCTGCTCCACAGTTCTGGATTACTTAGGGTGTGCCTTAGTAAGCCAGAATCTTAGTAAGCCACACGTCACGTGGTCGCAGAGACGTGCTCGTGCCTCTGCTTGCATCGGCGTCTTCTTCCACAGTTGGCTCCGATGCCGCTCACGATGCCAGCGTTTTCATACCGCCCTCCCTCTGCGAAGGCGCTGACGGCACTGGCCCACTACCGGCAAGCGCTGAGATTTCGGCGAGTTCTGTCGTGCGCTCCGATGGACAGTTGCTACAATTATTCATAAACGTATCTCAATCGTGACAAAAAAGGCGCCTGGTGTGCAATTATGCTTTTGCCCTAACGTTTTACAGACGTGTAACACATGCTTTTGTTCTTGAATTGCATGGAAAAAGGCGACAGAAATAATAACACCGAAAATAAAAGAAACCATCTCTTTCGGGGAAGCAAGAAAGCACTTCGCAATAGTGCAGTGCACTGCTTACGCCGACGGGTCACACAAAGGGGCCGCGCCGCAAACGTCGACGGCGACCACTCGGACCTCACACGTGCGGCCGGCGGCTCCCCCTTCGGCCTGCATGGTGGATGCGGGAGCTGCCGCTAGGCCATCTTCGAAGGGCCAGGACCCTAGTGGCTCGGTGGCCCTAAGGGCTCTCCTCGTGAAAGCGGGCCTAAAGCACATGTCTATTCGCGCCCTACGCGCTCATCCAGTGCTTCCCAGCCGCAATGGATACAAGTCCAAGCACCTAGGCATTATCGGTGTTGAAGGAGTGGCAAGTTCTGTGAGCATGTCGCAAAAGAAGAGCCGGGAATAACAGGTCCCGGAAAGAAAAGCATGACATAAATGTGGAAATATCGGCATGCAGAGTACACCTCTATTTTTCTTATTCCTTCAGTGGAATGCTAGAGGTCTACTGCGTAACCTGGATGACAATAAGGAACTGTTAGCAAAACATCAGCCTGAATTTTTCTGTATCTAAGACATGCATCTAAAATTGAATGAAGGGAAGGGAAACTTCCTGAATCCCTTCCTGAAAATGAAGGGAAACTTCCTTAATCCGTATATCGTATTTCTTAAAGATCCCGAGAACGCCCTCGCCTCGGCAGGCGGCGTTGCAATGCAAGCCGGTAGTTGACGCTTCAAATCGTGGCAAGCGAGTGCCCATTCGTGCGATTGTAGTTGATAATCTTGTAATAATATTCGCCCTATATATCCCTCCCGAGTATAAGCTCAATAGCTTAGATTTCCGATATCTCATAAACCAGCTTCTGTAGCCGTTTATCCTACTCGGTGACCTCAACGCACGCAATCCACTCTGGGGTGACCCGCAATGTGACGCGAGGGGCCGCGTGATCGAGAAGTTCTTTTTAAACTTGGGTACCTGCCTACTTAATAAAGAAGAGCGACATTTTATGGCAGAACAGACAACTGTTACTCTGCAATGGACCTAGCTATCTGATCTGCCACACTTCTGCCCTGCCTGTAAGGGCAGGGCAGAAAAACCTATATGGCAGTGATTATTCTGCCATCTCTTTTAGAATATCAGAACAGCATGATCCCTTTACACAGATCCCTCGATGGATACCAGAATCCACCGAGTGGGAAAATTTTCACCGAATGAAGCATATGCCTCGAAATCTTCATAACGATTTCAATGTCAACTATGCTGTCGCCTTTTTTACCGCTTTTGAAATTCGTACGCGTTCGAGTACATATCGCGAAGAAAAGCGGCTGCAAAGAAGAGGCCCGTTCTCTGGTGGAGTGCAGATTGTAGGACTTCTCTTAAGAAGTAAAATAATGCTTTGGGCCCACTACGAAACTGCCAACCGCAGATAATCTCTTAAACTTCAAGCACGTGAGGTCGCAGGACAAGCGAACGTAACATCAAGCCGAAGGAGACAGCTGGGGAAAATAGATTTCAAATATAAACTCCTACACGCAGGAAGCAAAAGTGGGAAACAGACTACGGAAATTGTCAAGTTGGCAACCTTACCTATGGCCGTTTGTGGACGATCACGGCGAGAGCCTTGAAAACCAGGCTAACGCACTTGGTGAATCTTTCCAGCGTGTGTGCAGTTCGCCAAATTTTTCATAGGCATTCCTCAAGCAAAAATCAATAGCGTAAAATAAGGCGCTGAACTGTAAATGTAGCTCCAATGAAACATATAACCTACCATTTAGCATTGCCGAGCTCAAAGCTTCCTAGAACACCTGTATGAAGTCTGCCCCGGGACTTGATCGAGTCAGGTCCACATCTTCATCCTGACACATAGTAGTACTGCTGTACTTTTTCAACACCATCTGGGCAACAGGGTACATTACGGTTCATGGAAAGAAGCTATTGTGGTGCCTATCCCTAAACAAGGAAAATATTCTTCCTTAGTCGCAAGTTACCGGCCCATAGCACTAACAAGTTGCCTCTGCAAGTTATTTGAAAACATCATTAATCGTCGGCTAGTACATGTCCTTGAATAATACAAATTACTTAACCCATGTCAATTCGGTTTTAGAGAAGGTCATTCTACAACCTATACCACCTCGTACTCATTGAGGCATGCATGAGTGACGCTTTCGTCCACAAACTGTTCTGTGTCGCCGTGTTCCTTCACATCGAAAAAGCATATGACACAACCTGGTGCTGTTGAATTTTGAGAGAACTCTCGGTAATATGCTTAATATAATCGAAAGTTGCCTATTTAACCGTACATTTTGTGTTAGAGTTGGCGATGCCCTATCCAGCCCATTTTGTCAAGAAACTTGTGTACAACTCCAGTTCTGTTTCTTCGGAGGCTTTAACTCTGGGTAACCTCCCTGCCTTTCTCTCATTTGCATCTCTCTCTCTCTTGGTGTACCTCAAAGTGGCGCACTTAGTTGCATTCTGTTTATAATATAAGCGTTTTCTCTGTGTGCAAACGTTTCGCAAAATATGTTTGATTTTACTGACATTGATGACGGACTGATGGCATTCAAGTCCTGCAACCTCGCAGTCGGCGAGCTAGAGATTCAGCTCTGCCTCAATACAGAAAGGGTGCAGGTTAAATACAATTAAAAGCCCTTGCGTCCTGTTCTCAAGAAAGAGAAGCTTAGTTCCGGATCCTCACATAGGGCAGTATGGACAGCGATTTCCTGTGGAGAGAGAACAAACATTTTTAGGCGTAGTTTTAGACTTTAAACTAAGCTTCATTCCAGGCAAAAAACATCTCAGGGACGTGTACATTGGGCAAACTGGACGTTGTCGAAAGCACACATACACGTGCCAGTTTCTGACACCAGCGAGCAACTTGGCTGCACCCTGCAAACAATGCAAATACTCTCCGCTACTAGAAAGCACCCCAGTCATTGGCACATCAAAAACAAGAACGGAGCGAAAAATATGGGAGGCACTTGCGATGGCTAAAGACAAAGAGATGTGCGTAAGCACTCCATCCATCGCGCTTATCGATGCTGAGGTGGAGTTTGCCAGGGCGAACCGGTGCAAATGGACGATGTATGCCTGGCCCAAAGTATTATCACATGTCCTCACTTTCTCATATCTTTTATATCTCCCCCCCCCCGCACCGCGCCATATCTCCTTGTATAAGCCCCGTCCTTTAATAGTATTAAACACTTGGTAGTTTGCGCTACGTACGTCCACGTCCTGTCCTACACCTAAAATCGTCAGTGCAACACTAAGTGCAATATAATCATTAACCAGCTTTAAAATTCTGCCCCACACAACATGTGGCAGCGACAGGAATGCCTCACCAATCTATACAAAAGCCTTATACGCACACACATAGACTATGGGGCCTTAGTGTATCAGTCCGCCACTCCAAGCGCCCTAAAGGTGCGGGACTTTGTTCGCCATCTAGGTATCCGCCTTATGACCGGTGCCTTCAGGAAAAGCCCAATATAAGGTCTCTACACAGAATCGAATGAGTGGTCACTACATCTCCAGCGGTCGTACTTTAGTTTCTTGTATTATCTGAAAGTACACTCAAACAGGAGCACCCCTATTCAGCTATAATTGATGACTTATACCACCTTCTTTCATAACCAACCTGCAATAAAAGAGCCCTTTTCACTGCGTTTAAGGAACCTTAGTGGGAAAATGGCTGTTCCAGTCTTCCAAAAGTCATTATATTCACAGATTCCTAAAGTGTCGTTACGAGACTTGAGGAATCGCTACGAAAAGAGAAAAAAATACTAGAATAAATGACCTCTTCTCACTGTTCTGTAATACGTACGCAGCAAATCAACATGAAATATGTGGTTGCCTGGGCACAGGTGTATAGAGAGCAGGGAGTGTGCAGATAAAACGGGAACTTCCATAGCAACAAAACCTGAAAATCCCTCCGTACTCGTTCCTGCCACATGCTTGAAGTACTTCCTACGCAGAAAGCTCAGGAGCACGTGGCTGCTGATCTTATGAACGCACGCGCCGTCACACATGGAATACCCGCCTCGGTCTCCGACGGAGAGCTCCAGAGTATTGTGGAAGTAGAAGTGAATGTCCAATCAACTTTCCGAATAGGCTCGTCCAACACCGCGATGCTGACGCTTGAAGGCCCACGTTTACCCAGATTTGCCCTTTTTAATCGCGTTGTCGAACGCCTTTACTCATTTCGAAGTTGGCTGTGCTCGCACTACATCACGCTCGGTCGCGGCACCGACGTACGCCCAAATCGTTCAAAGATTTGCATGTGCCACCAATGCAATGGAACATTTCCCAGTGCGCAAAGCATGCCCCCCATGAGTGCTTCCCCTACTGTCAGAATTGCGGCGGTGAACATTCACCGACTTCGAAAGACTGCCCAGCTGGAAAAAAAGCGAACCGCCGGCGCGTTCTCGGGCATGCAGCACCATCGCTAACGAATACGCAACACGAAACCCTTCCAGTATACGTCAGATTTTCCTGAATTGACACAAGGGACACATCGTCCCCGTCGACAGGACAGAAGAGTCACCATAAACGACAAGACCCCAGACACCTCTAACGCTGCTTCCGACCGCTTTGTCATACTTCGCCAGACGAGTCTCAGCTGCAGCCGGTGTCGTAGTCACAGCCGCAGCCGCATCCGAAGTCGCAGTGCCAACCATACCTTCAGAAAAAAAATCTCCAAATGGAAGCCCGCCGTCTAAGGCCGCCAAGCAATCTACCACTCCGGAGCCAAAACATCCCAGAAATTATAAGAGCCAGCTAGCCTCTGGTATCGGTGAGCCAGTCCGTCCAAACCTGCCTACATTTTCCTCGCCACCCTCACCTGGCACTTCACAGTCAACCCGTTCTATTTTACGGACTCCAGTTCTTCATTACTCATACTCTCAAGTCCTTCAACGGCCTATGACACCATCAACACATGCCGGACCAAACAAGCATGCGCTGCCTTGAACAAAAGGTCCTAGTTCTAACGGCTAAAGTAGATAGCCTCGTGAATGAGGTTGCAGTGACTCGCACGATACAGGCTGAAATGCAATGTCTAAAACAAGAAATTGCACGCACTGATGTCGCTGTTCAAGAGCTAGTAGCCAATCCGCAAATATTCGCACGTGGACAGAAATCCACGCATTCCGCGCAGGCACGCTGGCAAATCTGTAGTAGGGCGAGTCCTAATCGACCTCTAGTAATATGGCAATGGAATTGCAGGAATCTTCGAAGGAAGAATGCTGTCTTACAACAATTCTTCTACCCTGAAACCCAAAAACCACATATCCTTTTAATACAAGAAGCTTGCGGACTTATATCATTACCGAGATATAAACACTTTACCCGAGGAAGTATTACCAAACGAGACAAAAGAGCTCCAGAGGATGTGACCATTCCCATTACCACTGTAACATACGTGGCCAAACATATTCCAGCTATAGAAATCGATACTGATTCCATAAACAATTCGACTCAGGAGCACGTTGCTGTACCATTCCGGGTCGGCAGCCGTGACGTTCTAATAACTAATGCATACTGGGTCCTAAGGCTCGACTGCTCTTCTTCTCTGAAATGGATGGACACGTGCACAAAGCTCTATGAGGAAAAATATATCATTATAGCTGGGGATTTCGATAGCTCACAACGAAAGCAGGGCCGCGCCTCGAGCGAACAATGCAAGATAACAACTTCTTTAATGAAACAACCGACCCCACGCGCCAAGAAAACAGTGTCGAACGTGACTCAGAGTTAAGCCGGTACCGCGAACTTGGGAATGTAACTTGCGCGAGTATTCATAAACTCTTACAGCGAGGAATGCTTAGACTAACTTCAAGGATTCCCTTCTAAGACTCGCCTTGCTAACGCAGCTTCCCCTACACAACTAGCACCGATTCCGATTAGGCCTAGAGAAGGCCGATAAACAGCCGGATCTACATTCAAGGGTTAAGAATATTAGCGATACGAGGAAAAAGTACTCCAAAAAGATGGCGCGTACTCCTGCAAACCCAAACATAGACTCTCATCTGCTTACCTTTTGGGATAAAAGACACAGGATAGTGCAGAATTAGAAGAAACATAAACAGAATCATGGCCTTCGCAGGCTTGTTGAGCAAATAACAATGCATAGTAAACTAGTTAGAAACATGTGACCAGTTCAACGGCCGCCTACATACTGCGATAGTGTGGGGTATCTTAAGAATACATTTGGGCCAAGGAAAACCACGACACACCATCAACAAGATAATGATGAACTCTAGCCAGACACGCCAAGAAATAGAAATTCGTCAGACGTTCTGTCCCTTAGACTGAAATGCAGGACAACTTCCGGATTACCCAACTGAGTCACTCGAAGAGAGTACAATAGGCATAAACAGCCTGTATACTTTATCTGAGCTACGGCTCTCCGATGAAACGAAACACAACGCCTGGCAAAGATGGGATTACTCATGGAACACTTCGTAACTTACCCTCTTCTCAGTTAGAGCAAATTTTAGAATACATCAACAATATTAGGGAATCCTAAATCCTTCGAGAGGAGTGGAAAACGGCAATAATAATAGCAATCCAGAAATCCGGCAAACCGGCCAACTCTATCACGAACCTACGTCCTATATCTTTAACGTCGTGTGTAAGCACATGGATGTAACGCATGGCCCTTAACCCTCTCACCTGCACTTAGAAAACAGCAGTGCTTTTCCTTACACAATCACAGGCTTTAGATCACAAGTTAGCACTCAGGATACTATGCGTCGTATCTTGAAAGATGTGTATCAATATCACAGTCTCGTGCAAACCAAAGTAATCGCAGGTGTAGATATACACAAGGCGTTTGACAACGTGAAACACTCCGCTATCCTCAAGAGTCTATTGACCTTTACGAACTGGCGCCTCCCTCTACAATTGTATTAAATATTTTTTGCCAGTCGCTCTACAGAAATCCAGATCCATCGAGAGCTTTTAGCACCATACCCTTTTGGTATTGGAGTCCCTCGAGGCTCAATCCTATCACCCACTCTCTTCAATATCGCTTTGCTCGATCTGCCTGCCCGGCTCTCCTCTATCGCACTACTCGAACACAATGTTTGCGCAAGTGATATTACTATGTGGTGTTGCAATGGGTCCCTAGGAGAACAAGAGCACACCATCCAGTCAGCCTTAGATACCATTCACGAATACGTTAACGACATGGGGCTAAAGTGTTCACAAACAAATTCTGACCACATAATAGTAACTAACCAAATAGGCCGCCGCGCAGAAGAGCAGCGCCAAAGTATCAGTTTGCATATCGGACATACCGAAATACCGCGCCGACCTAACATCAAAATACTGGACTTCGTCCTTCAGGATGACGGTAGAGCCGAAGTATATTTGGAAAAAACAATCCGACAACTATACCACATATACCAAATGCTGTCTAGAGTAACACGTAAACATCATCATCATCATCAGCAGCAGCAGCAGCAGCAGCAGCAGCAGCCTAGTTACGCCCAGTTCAGAGCAAAGGCCTCTCCCATACTTCTCCAACTACCCCGGTCATGTACTAATTGTGCCCATGTTGTCCCTGCAAACGTCTTAATGTCATCCGCCCACCTAACTTTCTGCCGCCCCCTGCTACGCTTCCCTTCCCTTGGAATCCAGTTCGTAACCCTTAATGACCATCGGTTATCTTCCCTCCTCATTACATGCCCTGCCCATGCCCATTCCATCTTTTTTTTTATTTCAACCAAGATGTCATTTACCCGCGTTTGTTCCCTCACCCAATCTGCTCTTTTCTTATCCCTTAACGTTACACCCATCATTCTTCTTTCCATAGCTCGTTGCGTCGTCCTCAATTTCAGCAGAACCCTTTTCGTAAGACTCCAGGTTTCTGCCCATATGTGAGTACTGGTAACACACAGCTGTTATACACTTTCCTTTTGAGGGTTAGTGGCAACCTGCTGTTCATAATTTGAGAATGCCTGCCAAACGCACCCCAGCCCATTCTTATTCTTCTGGTTATTTCAGTCTCATGATCCGGATCCGTGGTCACTACCTGCCCTGAGTAGATGTATTCCCTTACCACTTCCAGTGCGTCGCTACCTATCGTAAACTGCTGTTCTCTTCCGAGACTGTTAAACATTATTTTGTTTTCTGCAGGTTAATTTTCAGACCCACCCTTCTGCTTTGCCTCTCCAGGTCAGTGAGCATGCATTGCAATTGGTCCCCTGAGTTACTAAGCAAGGCAATATCATCAGCGAATCGCAAGTTACTAAGGTATTCTCCATCAACTTTTATCCCCAATTCTTCCCACTCCAGGTGTCTGAATACCTTCTGTAAACATGCTGTGAATAGCATTGGAGAGATCGTATCTCCCTGTCTGACGCCTTTCTTTATTGGAATTTTGTTGCTTTCTTTGTGAAGGACTAGGGTGGCAGTGGAGCCGCTATAGATATCTTCCAGTATTTTTGCATATGGCTCATCTACACCCTGATTCCGTAATGCCTCCATGACTGCTGAGGTTTCGACTGAATCGAACGCGTTCTCGTAATCAATGAAAGCTATATATAAGTGTTGGTTATATTCTGCATATTTCTCTATCACTTGATTGATAGTGTGAATATGGTCTATTGTTGAGTAGCCTTTACGGAATCCTGCCTGGTCCTTTGGTTGACAGAAGTCAAAGGTGTTCCTGATTCTATTTGCGATTACCTTAGTAAATACTTTGTAGGCAACGGACAGTAAGCTGATCGGTCTATAATTTTGCAAGTCTTTGGCGTCCCCTTTCTTATGGATTAGGATTATGTTAGCGTTGTTCCAAGATTCCGGTACGGTCGAGGTCATGAGGCATTGTGTATATAGGGCGGCCAATCTTTCTAGGACAGTGTTCCCACCATCCTTCAACAAATCTGCTGATACCTGATCCTCCCCAGCTGCCTTCCCCCTTTGCATAGCTCCTAAGGCTTTCTTTACTTCTTCTGGCGTTACCTGTGGGATTTCGAATTCCTCTAGGCTATTCTCTCTTCCAGTATCGTCGTGGGTGCCACTGGTACTGTATAACTCTCTATAGAACTCTTCAGCCACTTGAACTATATTATCCATATTAGTAATGATATTGCCGGCTTTGTCTCTTAACGCATACATTTGATCCTTGCCTATCCCTAGCTTCTTCACTGCTTTTAGGCTTCCTCCGTTCCTGAGCCTGTTCAATTCTATCCATATTATAGTTCCTTATGTCCGCTGTCTTACGCTTGTTGATTAACTTAGAAAGTTCTGCCAGTTCTATTCTAGCTGTAGGGTTAGAGGCTTTCATACATTGGCCTTCCTTGATCAGATCTTTCGTCTTCTGCGATAGCTTACTGGTTTCCTGTCTAAAGGCGTCACCACCGACTTCTTTTGCGCACTCTTTAATGATGCCCATAAGTTTGCCGTTCATTGCTTCAACACTAAGGTCCTCTTCCTGAGTTAAAGCCGAATACCTGTTCTGTAGCTTGATCCGGAATTCCTCTAGTTTCCCTCTTACCGCTAAGTCATTGATTGGCTTCTTGTGTACCAGGTTCTTCCGTTCCCTCCTCAAGTCTAGGCTAATTCGAGTTCTTACCATCCTACGGTCACTGCAGCGTACCTTGCCGAGCACGTCTACATCTGGCATGATACCAGGGTTCGCGCAGAGTATTAAGTCGATTTCATTTCTAGTCTCACCATTCGGGCTCATCCACGTCCACTTTCGGCTAACCCGCTAGCGGAAAAAGGTATTCATTATCCGCATATTATTCTGTTCAGCAAACTCTACTAATAACTCTCCTCTGCTATTCCTAGAGCCTATGCCATATTCCCCCCCTGACTTGTCTCCAGCCTGCTTCTTGCTTACCCTGGCATTGAAGTCGCCCATCAGTATACTGTATTTTGTTTTGACTTTACCCATCGCCGATTCCACGTCTTCATAAAAGCTTTCGACTTCCTGGTCATCATGACTGCATGTAGGGGCATAGACTTGCGCTACCTTCAATTTGTACCTCTTATTAAGTTTCACAAGACCCTCTCGTTAATGCTATAGAATTCCTGTATGTTACCAGCTATTTCCTTATTAATCAGGAATCCGACTCCTAGTTCTCGTCTCTCCGCCAAGCCCCGGTAGCACAGTACGTGCCCGCTTTTTAGCACTGTATTTGCTTCTTTTGTCCTGCTAACCTCACTGAGCCCTATTATATCCCATTTACTACCCTGTAATTCCTCCAATAACACCGCTAGACTCCCCTCACTAAATAACGTTCTAACGCTAAACGTTGCCAGGTTCAGATTCCAATGGCGGCCTGTCCGGAGCCAGGTATGCTTAGCACTCTCTGCTGCGTCACAGATGTGACCGCCGCCGTGGTCAGTTGCTTCGCGGCTGCTGGGGACTGAGGGCCGGGGTTTGAATGTTGTATTCATATAGGAGGTTGTGGCCAAGTACTGCACCAGGGTGGTCAATCCTGCTCTGGTGAGAGAATGCGTTACCGGTTCTGGTCACCGGGATCAGGCCGCACTCCAGGCCTGTTTGTGCAATATTCTCAACACACGGTATTTTTTTTTGTATTCCGGTGGAGAATGGCGCGGCACCGGGATTTGAACCGTGGTCCTCTTGCACGGGAGGCGGATACTCTACCGTCCCCGCAGGAGTTAAATTAAAAATTAAATTATGGGGTTTTCCGTGACAAAACCACTTTCTGGTTATGAGGCACGCCGTAGTGGAGGACTCCGGAAATTTCGACCACCTGGGGTTCTTCAACGTGCACCTAAATTTAAGTACACTGGTGTTTTCGCATTTCGCCCCCATGGAAATGTGGCCACCGTGGCCGGGATCCGATCCCGCGACCTCGTCCTCAGCAGTCTAACACCATAGCCACTGAACAACCACGCCTCCTTTAACCTACAGTGGTACCTTATTTTATCAGTCAAGGTGGACCAATCTGAGCTCGCTTATACTGCACGAATGGCACTCGGCTAGAGAACCTGGTATTTATGACCTGCACAACTGTGGCCATACATAATTGATGATATATATAATTTTTTTAAGGGGTTCCCGCACAGTGATAAAAAAACGGAAGAGAATAGGTGATTTGAACTCGTGACCCTTGGATGTTGCCCGGAAAGATAGCTCAGTCGGTTGGTTCGTCAGGCCACAGGTTACTTTGAAGCGACATCCTTCCTGCTCCGAGCCTCATACTTACGTGGAAAGGGACTGATGTTGTCCGCGATAGTCGATGCGCGCGCTGTTGCTTTGTCTCTGCGTGTAGTAGTTAAGAGAGCTAGTTTAAGGGCGGAGAAGAAGGAAGGAAAGTCTCTGAAGCAAAATTGCAGCGCCGTGGTTTTAAAGTGCACCCGTGTTAGAGAAACGGAAGGCGATATAAGCGTACGTGGCCATGATACGCACACGACAAACTGCCTTAAAATATTTAGACTTGAGAGGAAGCTTCGTTAACAAACGATAACACGGCAATCAGCACTCGAATACGGCGAGAGAAATTATTGAGACGTAGAAAATTCCCTTGAAATAAGTGTGGTTTGCGAGACAAATGCTTGTAAGTATTGAACTTTTTAAAAGATGAGGGGAAATATGCGCTCACCGAGAGGGCAGCGTCCGCACAAGACCACCTCCAGGCACCTTACTGAGACGTGGAGGGCTTTGCGGCCGGAAACAAAGCCTCCCTTCTCCGTCGGCCAAGAGCAGAAAACGTGTTTTTCGATCGCTCAAGGTTGTGCGTACATAGTATAACTCTAGCGTCTAGGAAAAGCTCAAACAGGGGCGAGGGCGGCACGCATAGCGTGGGAAGCTAGCCGTCAGAGTAACCATCTCAAGGACTGCTGCGGACGAGGGCGAAATACCTTCGTGTAACTATAATAACCCTAATAGGACTACTTTCGAAAAAAAAAACAGAAACGGCCCAGAGGGCTATACTACGAGAGCTGACTGATAATTTTCTATATATATCTATATATATATATATATATGTATGTATAGAAAATTATCAGTCAGCTCTCGTAGTATAGCCCTCTGGGCCGTTTCTGTTATATATATATATATATATATATATATATATATGTATTCATCTCATCTATGGGATCGAATGCGCGCGCTGTTGTTTTGTCTCTGCGTGTAGTAGTTAAGAGAGCTAGTTTAAGGGAGGAGAAGAAGGAAGGAAAGGAAAGTCTCTGAAGCAAAATTGCAGCGCCGTGGTTTTAAAGCGCACCCGTGTTAGAGAAACGAAAAGCGATATAGACGAGAAAACCATGGCCAGACGGCGCTACTGCGCCTTCTGACAGCGCCCCAATGTGGAAACGCCAAGCAGCGCGGTCGCGTCGTGGCGTAGTCTCCGCTTTGTTGACATTGTGCCGTCCGCGCTTTTCTTCGCTGCTCGTTCTCATGGCTCTCCGTTTTCGACGGCGGCAGATCGCCTGCTTGCGCAACAGCGATGCAAAGATTGCCGTGCGGTTTCAAGAAGACAGTTGGCGACGCCGACAGCTTTTTTCGTGGCGGCAACCTCACGATAGGGGAGCGTCTGCTTCCGAACGTGTACGGCGTTGAACAAATTGTGGACGGTGATGTGAGAGTGAAAGCCAAGTGCGTGTCACAGGTGTCCGACAAGATCGTAGACGACGTCGAATTAGAGGTACGCACCATGTTCAGAAATTTAGCCACTTTTATTTCAATTGCAACATAAGTCACACTGGCAGCAGGAACTTTTGTTGTCATACTACGCGATGACTGCAGATCCATTGGGCTGCTTCTTGACGGTTCCGTCACTTCACAAAGGCATGTTCTGGAGTCTGTTTTACACGTGTCTTGCTGCTGCTCAAGAGCTGTGTCGCTGCAGTACGAAAGCACATGTCCCGGTGGTGCTGACTGCTGAGAAGACTGTTGTGATTGTCATTGGTCTGTTTGGCGCCGCTTCCATCTGCATCGCATATAAGTGAAACAGTATGTGTGTCTATTTATTGTGGGGATTAAATTACTCCAATGGCGGCCTCTCCGGAGCCAGGTATGCTTAGCACCCTCTGCTGCGTCACAGATCTGACCGCCGCCGTGGTCAGTTGCTTCGCGGCTGCTGGGGACTGAGGGCCGGGGTTTGATTGTTGTATTCATATAGGAGGTTGTGGCCAACTACTGCACCAGGCCAATCCTGCTCTGGTGAGAGAGTGCGTTACCGGTATAATATATGTATGTAATATATGTATAGTATAATATGTTTGCAAAGGTAACGTTCCTGTGATTGTGTGCATACATTATTCTACAAGAGTGGTACCACTACAAGTTATGATACTTGCAAACTTAGATACTTAGAAAGCATGGGCAAACAACAAACATAACGCGCACGTCTCGAGCGGCTGCTTTCCGATCTGCCGCTTCCCGACGCACGCGACGACCGCGGCTTGCATTACATACGGTCTGCTACCACACAAAAGTAGCGCGCGGCCCCTTTCGTTACCTGCACAACTAGTAAATTAAGTTGCAACGTTTGGAAAAGGGAAATAATTCTCTTGAGCTCGTCCATGCCGATCGCGAGGGAAGGCACAGTGCAATCAAATAAATTCGGGAGTTCTAAGTGCCAAAACCACGCCCAAACCACGAAATCATTATGAGGCCCACTGTAATGGTGAGTCTCAGGAATAATTTTAACCTCTGGGGGTTCTTTAACGTGCACAAAAATCAAAGCACACGGTAACAAGGGTGTTCTTGCATTTTGCCCCTATCGAGATGCGGCCGCCGTGGCTGGGAATCGAGCACGCGTCGTAGAGCTTAGCAGCGCAACACGCATGAATTTACCGCTAACAAACGGCGGATGCCACTACAATTCAACAACGCGACACTACTAAACAAATGGCCGTGCACTAAAAACAGGCATATGACTATTCCGCTTTCAAAATATTACACGCGAATGCGAAAGTATGAGACTTACTTGACTCGGCGCACTGCAGTTATCCATGCTTGTCGTCTGTCTCTCGTACCACTTCCCAGGAAATCTGTAGAACTTCACGGGCGGCGTACGACCTTTCGTGCTTTTGAGGCTGCTGTGGCAATCAACAACACATCAGTATTGCGTGCCACCTTTCCTGGCTGATGAGGTCGCACTCGGCATCGCAAAAACCACGCGCACGAGCGCTCCCGCCGTACAGAATACGGGCGCGCGCTAGCGCAGCGACGACCCTCGAAACTTCCATCGGTCCGCCAGGGGAGCATACTGCGCTGGTGCCGCGCGGGCAAACTTTAGGTTGCCTCGTCTATAAGCGTACACCCGTGAGCAAACGTATACGGACCACGGGAGTTCGTGCCGAACTAAAATCCCTCAATGATTCCAAAGTACAGACAGGCTTTGATCCAGCCGTCGACGCCAGCGATAGGCTGATCGGTGACACATGACCTTGCTCCGCCCCTTTGCCGCCATGAAAGTTCCTGCGTGTCGGGGGAAGTGCGCGCGTTTCGCCTGTTGCGCTATGCACATTGCTGCGATAATTTCGTTCCGGGAGGGCCGAATGGCCTTGTTGCTTTGCGGTTAGGTGCTGAAACCGGACGAACGATGGCAAGAAGTTATTTTGCATCCCGCGCGGCAACCAGAACCTAACCAGAAGAAAAGTATGCTTGCACAGAATTGAACTGCCAGTAACTGCACGGTTATGCGACGCAAGAAACACAGAACGATACAAAGGTGCGATAGAAAGTATACACGTGCATGCGTCGAGCTATGATAGTATTTCACTCGCGCGCATTAATGTTGATAGCCGAAGTTTGTGGATATCATTTATTTTAGTTCGTTATGAGCCCGCTGAATAGCTCAGTATGACCTAGGATGCAAAGGACCGAAATGCCTTGTTGCTGTGCGGGTGAGTGCCGAGATCAGATGGAGGACGGCAAGAAGTTATTTTGCATTCCGCGCGGCAAACAAAACCTAACCAGAAAATAAATGTGGTCGCATAGAATCGGACGGAAAGACAGCACCGTCGGTAACTGCACGACTATGCGAGGAAAGTAACGTAGAGCGATACGAAGGTGCGAGAGAAAGTATACACGTGTGTGCCGAGCTGCGACAGTATTTCATTCACGCGCATGAATGTTGACGGCCGAAGTTTGTGGAGATTATTGATTTTAGTACATTATGAGCCCATTGACTTAGCAAGTGCAGTATGACCTAGCATGCAAGTAAATAGTGGGGCAGAAACGCATTAACTCGCTGACAAATATCCGCATTGCGTTACGTGCGATAAAAAATAAATTTCAGCAGCGAATTCTACTTTCACACTTTCCTGTGTTTGCGCGCGTTGTTAACTGCGCTTTACAATATGTCCAAAAAGTCATTTCCAACTGTGCATATCCTAATCGTTTTTTGTGCATTGCATATGTGAATAAATATATCCCTAAGTGCCTGAATTACTCTTCTTTTAAAAACAAAT
The DNA here is from genome assembly GCF_050947875.1 of Dermacentor variabilis. NCBI lineage: Eukaryota > Metazoa > Arthropoda > Arachnida > Ixodida > Ixodidae > Dermacentor > Dermacentor variabilis. The sequence goes on along the minus strand of NC_134576.1, from coordinate 42,833,572 downwards.
ACTGCATAGCCACTGCTACTGGCCATCAAATAATAAAGTGTAATAGTATAATACAATTTATCAAAGTACGTTACATACAGCTGCGAGCTCGTTCCTTCCATGTTTCCCTTACACTCGAAGAAGTGTCAGTAATCGGCGATGCCATTTTAGTGATGAAAAACACACAACTGCAAATTAGCATAAGAAAAACGCCAGAAGCGATACACGGATCGCCAGCAAAACACCGTGCAGTAATAGCAAGGCCAATCCGCTTGCCTTTCGTATAAGGGTGCCCTGATTCTTACGGGGCTTTAGCGGTGCACGGAGGCGAAAAGGCATAAACACAACAATGCACGTCATGATTCAAGTTTACGTGGCGACGTCGCACTGTTCACGAGAACAGTCAAGCGCATTCACACACGCGCACACACTACGCTCCATGTTGGTTTGCCGCGACATCAGATCGCGCTGGCAGCCCGAACACGATCGAGGAGACTCGCTGACATGATCCATACCGCCGCTTTAGAATGTCACGACAGTTGCACTGGTTCGTAGCACTGAACGAGAAAACAAAAGCCGTCGTGTATTCGCTACACGACAAACACACTCAGCGGCAAGACGACTGTTGGCGCACTCGTTTCCACACACATACAGGATGTTGTTTAGTTGCCGTGAGGGTCGCACGTTTCAGCGACGTTATGTCGAAACTTTTCGGTCCTAGCCACTGTCAGCCTTGTTTTTTTACCCGAATTCTTCGTTCAAAGTAACTGCTGTGTGTACGCAGCACACTTACGAGCAAAAGAATTCACAAAGCAAACAGGATTAAGCGCAAGCAATCACCAAGGCTCGCAAACGAACGAAAGGTAAACATGCGGAATCGCGAGGCGATCAAGCACTCATTCCATGAGCGCTTTTCTTTCAGCGCTCATTTGAAATTAAAGGACTATATTTAGCAGTTCGGGCCCTTTTTTCGTTTTTCACCAGAGTCAGGCACCAGTAGCGTTTTATTTCCGCGCGTGTGCAGATATTTTTTCACCTCACGAATGCCGCGGCGCCGCGCTTTAGCTTGGGCGCCGTCTGCTACAGGAACTTCCTAGGTGGCGCGCGCGGCAGATGTCGCTACCTTGTTATAGAGGGACTTTATGCCGAACTGCATCGACGCGGTGCCTGCTGTCGAGAGGGCCGCTAGAGCAGCGGTGCGCATGCGCGTCCCATCGTATCTGCTGGCCTGACGTGTAGCTTCGCCTGACGTGGTCTTGGCGCTCGTGGACTAAACGACCACTGGGCGTCGTTTTCTCGGCTCCGTCGCCTTTGGGGCCATTGTTATACGCAGCGGCTGCGGCTGGGCTGGCACGCGCGTCCGCCGCGCTTCGCTTTCATTCTTTCGGGGGCTTATGGCGTGAAGCACTGCCTTCTCTGACGCCTTGAGATGACTCGCGCAAAATGGCTCTCTGGGGCGTTGTATTATCTCGAACTGTTCCTATTTTTGCTGCCGCAGGTAGTATCGAGGTTTTCCAATCGGTGTCCGGCATGGCGTTAAGAAGTAGAACTGAGTTGCAGCCGCCACTGTGCTCCGCAAGCAGCAGGATGATAAAAGGAGAAATTAGCGGCACCGTTCAGGCCTTTATTTCTCAAACCCTTCAACAAGGCTTGAACAAGAAATGCACGCGAGGGTGTCACTACCGACAGCTGCGGCAACGCTGACGCATGCGCGAGGATATAAAATCAGTTGCAGCTAGCTGTGCGGTGCGCGCTGCCATGAAGTTCCAATTGCAGTTTCCCCCTTGTGAATCGGGTTGGGGTGACCACCGAGAGACTCCGGTCTTGAGGGCACTTAGCACGAGCCAACGTGCTGCTGTTATTTCCGGAGCCTATAATTTTCAAAACTGTATGCCTGATTTCACTACGCTGTCAATTTTCCATAGGCGGCCATGACGCCTCGGAGGTGCTGTGGTATCCACTCGTAATGCGATGCTAAAGCCGCTGAAGCAACAGCAGCGGAACAAAATGTTTGGACACGGGACGAAAGCAACATTGACGCGAAGCGTAAGGAACAGCCAAGTAAACAAAGTGAGTTGCCCAGACATTACACGAGTCGTAAGTGCGCACGTATGCACCCGCCACGAAGGTGTCCTGCATTCGGGAAAACATGTCTCAAATGTAAACGCCCTAACCATTTTGCTATCTGCTGGAGACGATCTGCCGATATTGGCGAAGTTCAGGGCGCTGAAGATAACTTTGCCACTCTGGACGTGTCAAGCAGCGCAGCAAGCCAACACGACTGGACAGTTGTCGTCCAAATCAAGAACGTACCACTTGAATTCAAGGTCGCTACAAGAGCGCAAGCAAATCTACTAGCTTTCGGATGCTACCGTAAAATTCGTCCCAAGCCGCCCCTGAAACTAAGCAGCGCGGTGTTACGTTCGTATGGCGGAGGAATTATCCAGTGTGGTGGCCTCATTCGTACAGAATTAGCACTAGGTGATCGTTGCACCGTCCTCGACTTCTTCGTGGTGTCCAAGGAGCATAAGGCCATTCTGGGCTTACAGGCTAGCGAAAATCGTGGACTTCTGTCACGCATACACGCAGTATTTCGAAACAGTTCTGAGGAAGTCGCAATGAACTTTCGCCACTTTTTCACAGGAACCGGGTGCGTGGAAAGGTTCTATCGAATGGTTCTACGTGACTACGCCACGCCAATCGTCCAAGCAGCGCGATGAGTACCGCTGGCTCTACAGGAACCCTTGCGAGAACTGGGACGCATGGAGCGCGCAGGCATAAGTATGTATCGACCCCAGGAAGTTTAACCAATGCACCAAGACAGAACATTACACAATGCCGCGAAGGGTAGACATAGAGGCAGTTAGCGGGCGCTACAGTTTTCACCCGTCTTGACGCGAACTCTGGTTTTCACCAAATTCCGTTGGAGAACGAGACCTCACGAATTTGCACCTTTGCAACGCCAATTGGGCGCTACAGATTTCTGCGCTTACCGTTTTGTATAGCATCGGCGCCTGAGGTATTTCAGAAAACGCTAAATGAAATTGTTGAAGGCCTTCCTGGGGTCAGAGTATACGTTGGTGATGTACTGGCGTGGGGTTCGTCGAGGCAGGAGCACGACAGGCGCCTGCAGCCGGTACTGGAAGCAGCAAAACGCGGCTGTCAGGCATTTAATCCGAACAAGTGTTCCATCGGTGTTGGCAAAATCAAGTTTCTTGGTGACGACATTCACCAAGAAGGCATCAAACCAAGCCCGTCACTGACAAAATCAATGAAGCAAATTTCACCGGCGACCGACAAGCTCGCAGTACAGAGGATGCTAGGAACCGTGAATTATTTCAGCAAGTTTATGCCGTCACTGGCCCAAAGGACGACGCTCCTCAGAAATCTTATAAAGCAGAATACTGCGTCTGTCTGGACGCCTAAACACGCTGAAGAGTGGAGGCAGCTTTGCGAATGTTTAAATAGAGCGCCTTTACTAGCCGTGTTCGATCGAAGAAAAGCAACAAATGTGTCATATGATGCATCGCAAAACAGAATCGGCGCAGCGCTATTGCAGTGCCGCCAGGATACATGGAAGCCAGTCACGTATGCCTTGTGGGAACTTAGAGTGCGAGCAACGTTACTCGCAAATCGGAAAAGAGGCGATGGCATATGGATGCGAGAAGTTTAACCATTTTGTCTATGGGCGGTCGCTTATTCTTGCAACTGATCACCATCCCTTGATTGCCATCTCGCAGAAGGCCATTGGAGACATGCCCCCGAGGTTGCCGCGGTTTTTTCTGCGCCTTCTCCGTTATGACGTAAAACTTCAGTTCACCGGAGGGAAGCAACTCCTTCTCGCCAACATGCTGTCACGTGCAACAACCGGACCCATCAACGAAAACGACGTCATCAACGACGACACTGAAGTGCACGCAGTAGGTGCTGTCTCTTCACTTGTCACCGATAACACCTGGAAGAGCTTGGCTACGGAAACTAGTCGGGATGAAGAAATAAAGCAAGTTCTTGTGGACTTGGCGGCAGGAAAAGCACTCCAAGGCCATTGGAAATCTTTTGAAGGAGAGCTTTCTCACGTGAGTCCTCTTAAAAGGGTGCAAAGTTGTTATTCCGCCTACGATGAGGAAAGAAACTTTGGAACGCATTCATCAAGGCCATCTGGGCATCAATAAATGCAAATCATGGGCCAGGCATCTCGTCTTCTGGCCAGGAATGAACCATGACACAGAAGCTTTCGCACAGGCGTGTTCTGCATGCAAAACGTACGCGTACAGAGAGCCCCAAGAGCCGTTAAAGTTACCCCCTGTACCTGATAATCCGTGGCATCGCGTCGGCATCGATATTTTTGAGCATGGTGGACGGTCATATCTGTGCGTCTACGACGCATTATCAAACTTTCCTGAACTACAGCTGCTAAAAGATACTACCGCGAAGACAGTCATTGAAGCAACAAGTGCAATTTTTGCTAGATACGGCATACCAGTAGAAGTTTGTTCGGATAATGGCCCACAATTTTCTAGCCATGCTATTGCTGCATTTGCCCGAAGGTACGACTTCAACCACACCATTTCCAGCCCTCGTTACCCCCAGTCCAACGGTCTGGCGGAAAAAGGCGTGCAAGTAGTTAAGAGCAGTTCACAGAAAAGCTCTCAAATGAATCACGATTTTCGGCTTGGCCATCTTGCCTACAGTTCTACTCCATTGGAATCCGGAACATCACCTGGAGAAGTACTTCAAAGAAGACGACTACGGACAACGTTGCCCGACGTACGGCCACGCCCAGGTCGCAACGTACAGAAGCATCGTCAGACCAACCACTGCAGCCAACAACTACCACCGCTCAACCCTCGAGACACGGTACGCATCAAGAGGGGCGTGGGCCACCAAAGGTAAAGTCCTTCAAGTTGCGGCATATCCCCGGTCATATAACATTATAACTGAAGACGGCACATTCCAGCGGTGCAATCGGCGACATCTTATTTATTTATTTATTTATTTACCCTCAGGGCCTTTCGGCATTAGAGAAGGGAGTGGGTTAATTATACAACAAATAAGAAGGAAATAAATCATGAGCTTATACACAATATTTGCTAATTATACAATGTTAGCTGAAAGTAGGATAAATACAGTAATACAACATGACATATATAGAAGTAACATTAAACAAGAAAAAGGAAAACGCCAGGAGCAGTTAGTACAAATGTTTGCTATTGTACATTGTTAGCTAGTGCTTTTCGAAAATGAACATTGTTATATATGGAAACAATGTCAGAAGGAAGTTCATTCCAATGTTTCGACGTATGTGGCAAAAATGAGTGTAAAAAGTGTGTCGTGTTACACGTGCCAATTCTAACTTTATGATGATGATCAGTACGGTGAGATAAGTAATATGGTAGCGACATGAATTTTGGATGAAGTGTAGGGTGGTGATACAGCTTATGAAAAAATGAAAGGCACGAAATTTTTCGACGTGTTGCGAGCGGTTGAAGACCCAGATTCGATTTTATTGAAGAAACACTCGCACCACGGTAGTAATTCCAAAGAATAAAACGAGTGGCGTGGTTTTGGATGAGTTCAAGGGAATGTATTAGGTTTTCGTGGTAAGGGTCCCATATAGCTGAAGCGTATTCTAATTTTGGCCGTAACAGGGTTTTATAAAGTAGTAATTTTAAAGGAGAGGGAGCATGAGAAAAGTTATGGCGTTACTATCCCATCAAGCGGTTAGCTTGATTAATTATGTATTCGACGTGATGATTCTATGTTAATTTAGATGTTATATGTGGGTATAAGTACTTATATGAGTTAGTAGATTCTAAAGCAACGTTCTTGAAGTAGTACACAAGCAGATTATCGTTATATCGGGATACTCTCAGAAATTTGCATTTGTTAATGTTGAGTTCCATTCGCCACAATCGGCACCATTTGCTGACGTTATTAGATGGCCCTGAAGCAGGGAGATGTCGCGTTCGTTAGTTATTTCTCTGAGGATTACACAGTCGTCTGCAAATAAATGTACGTCAGAGGTTATTCCAGAAGTTAAGTCATTAATGTAGATAAGGAATAATAGAGGTCCCAGGACGGAACCTTGGGGCACACCGGACTGAACGTCGCTATGAGGTGAGTCATGGCCATTAGCTGTTACAAACTGAGAACGGTTAGCGAGAAATGACTCCATCTATTTGAGAACGTTATGATCGAGGTTTAATTTGCTTAGTTTATAAAGTAAAAGTTTATGACACACTTTGTCAAAGGCTTTCGAAAAATCTAAAAAGATGCAATCGGCAAGAGAACAGTCAAGTATTTGGTGCAGTTTGTGAGTAAATGTTAATAATTGTGATTCACATGAGAATGATTTTAGAGAACCATGTTGTGATGACGAAAAAAATGAATTAGATTGAAGAAAATCCGCAATTTTAGTAAAAATAATGTGTTCTAGCAGTTTGCAGCAGGTACTGGTTAATGATATCGGGTGATAATTTGTAGGTGATGTTTTGCTGCCAGATTTCTGCAAAGGAATTATTTTTCCTATTTTCCATTCTGATGGAACAGTAGATGTGTTGAGTCATTCTTGAAATATTTTGCTTAGTATAATGGAACTATACGTGCAGGTGTTTTTCAGAAATTTAGCACTGATGATATCAAAGCCGGGTGACGAATCCATCTTCAATGAATCTATTAGTCGAATAACTCCGGGAACATCAACAGTCACTGGAGGCATAGTTAAGAAGTTATAGTCATTCAAGATAGGTAGTTCAATATCAACTGTGCACGAGAAATTTTTAGGAAAGTTATTATTCAGGAAAGTTGCGCATAGGTTTTTCGGAACAGGGTTACCAGAGCAAGTGTTAAGAGGGATAGAATCATCGGAAGGTGGATGTATGACAGGCCAAAATTTTTTTACGTTAATTATCAGCATAGATGGTAATGTGGATGATAAGAATGTTTCTTTAGCGCATTTGAGTGCGGCTGCATAGGTGTTAGATGCTAAAGTGTAGGCTTTCCAACGTGAGTCAGTGGGTGATTGCTTCGCGGAACGATACAGTCTTTTTTGTTGGATAGTCGTTTTAAATGATTATTGTACCGAGGCGCGCGCGGGTTGCATGTTATAGTACGGGTTGGGAATTTGGGATGTGTGTATTGATTAAGCGATTTACCTCTGCCGAAAACATGTTCCAGTTTGACTGCACACGACGATTTTCAAAATCACCCATGAATATGTTAAGAAATAGACTGAGTTCATTATTTATTGCTTCGAAGTTAGCTCTCTTAGAGTCTCTCATTACTTTTTATTCTTCGGAAGTTTCACAAACGGAATATTAAAGTGAACATTTAGCAATAAGTGGTCACTGATACCCGGTAAGTAATGGATGGCAGAGGCATAATCGGGATGATTGGTTAGGATCAAATCGAGAATGCTTGCGGAAGTGGATGTTAATCTCGTGGCTTGTGTGACTAATTGACTTAATGAAAATGTAGTACAAATACCCAAGAAATCTTTTGAATCGGAAGAAGATAATAAGTTAGGTATATCACTGTTCCAAACTATATTAGGAAAATTAAAGTCACCAAATAAGAAAAGAGGTGTAGAAGGAAACTTTGTCGTAATGGTACTAATTATATCATGCAATTCATTGGTAAATGCAGATGACGACGAAGGTGGACCATACCAAATGCCTAAAATTACCTTTTGATGGCTCAGAGTTGCTGTAGCACACACGGATTCTAGATTGGTGCTGATGTGAATGGGTGACGATGGGATACGTTTCGAAAGGGCAAGAAGTACGCCGCCACCACGGCGCTATATATATAGCGGTATATCGTGAATTCTTTGCTATTATCAAACAGTTCTTAGTCTTGAATGTCGTTCGAGAGCCACGTTTCAGTTAAAGCTATTATATGGGCTAAACACGTGCCAGTTGCGGATGATAATGAGTCACGGTTTTTCAGAACACTTCTGATGTTAGTGTAAAGGATGCCGACTAGATTATTTTGCGCATGCCCACTGCCCCTCACGTGTCCCTAAGTAGGAACGTGTTGCGAGGCAGCTGAAGCATGGTTTAGGCCGACGTTGAGTCTTGGCATCCCCTGAATACTATTCGAGTTAGAATGGTACATGTAGCATTTGTTGTTTAGTAGCAGTTTCTTGTGGCTGAGTTTAAACTGTGGCGAGTCTGGTTGTGATTTCGCAAACTCAATTAGTTCTTTATGGGCAAGTCGAGTTGCGGGTGAAAAGTCCTCATTAACTGCAATGTTGCTAGGTCTTAACTGCGCGCGTGATGAAAGTACTGATTCTTTCGATTTGTAGTTAGTAAATTTAGCAATTATCGGGCGACATTTGTTAGCTTGGTACGTGCCGAGCCGGTGGGCTCGCTGAATTGGATTGCTGGGAAAAGAGCCAAGAGCGGCGTTAAGTACTGAGGTTAGTTTTGCTTCTGTCTGTTGCCAGGTTTCTTTCGCGTCAGGTAGGCCATGAAATATTAAATTATCGCGACGAGACCTGTCCTCCAGGTCATCCAGACGCGATAATAAGGAGCTGTTCTGAGAAGCTAGGCTATCTACGTTGTCTTGCATGCGTGTTAGGTTAGTGTCGAAACGGTCAAGGGATTTTGATTATTCTTCTAAATCGTCAAGCCTCTTCTTGATACTTGCTAGCTCAGTTTGTATGTTTTTCTGTCCGTTTTTAATGGCTTTGACATCTGAAACATGTTCGGTTTGACACTTCGAAGACTGTAGTGAACGAGAGTGTACGTCCTTAAGCAGTTTAAACACGATCTTCATTTGGTCTGCGGGATAATCAGGTAAATCATCCAGTTCAGATAAGGCAACAGTACGTGTGTTAGGTCCAGGGTTAGATTCAATGTCTCCAGCGCCTAACAATAAAATCGCCATTGCTTAGCACTGGAGCAACGACTCGCACAACGCCCGTGGGCACGGGAAGACAATCAGGCAGAGTTCATCAGTTTTTTTAGTGTATAGCAAAAACCGTGTACGCACCTGCATCGCAAAAACGTGCCGATTAAGCACAACGCTGCCAACGCTGGTCCCGTGCCCACTGAAGAGCGTGCCAGAGTACCAGCTGTTTAAATTCGCAGGCAGAAGTGATGACGTTGACGATGGCGCTGGGTAGACTGGCGGGAGCTGTGCGACGGAAGTTGAATCCAGAAATGGACCATCGGGGTAGGAGCCATGATTGTAGTCGAAGCTCGGCAACGGAGAGGTAAGGCTAGTCCGGGATTCGGGAGCTCACGAGAGCCGAGCAAGGGCTAGCGATAACACCGCCTGCATCGCAAAAATGTGCCGATTAAGCACAACGCTGCCAACGCTGGTCCCGTGCCCACTCTGCTTCCTACAAGAGAAGCTTTTCGACAGAGAGGCCTTTGTGACTCCGAGGAGGACCTCCGCCAAGGAGCTGATGAAAGACCTTCAGCATACAGCAGCAACGATGCCGCAGAGTCACCGACCACAACTGGCAACATTCCCGACTCATCAAACGCTCCTGCAGGCTTGCAGCACAACCGAGAACCTGCGTTCAGAAGGTCAACCCGAGAACGAAGGCCCCCACAGAAGCTTGCTTATAATCGAAGATTTGTGCAAGTTACCTAAATCGCGTTCTAAATGTTCGTTTCTATTAAGGTTCTTTCCTGTGTTTTTTTTCCTCCTTCGAAAGAAAAGGGGATGTATCGTATCCATCGTATCTGGCGCAGCGCTGGCTTCGCATCTACGGCACGTTCGACGCGACCGATATCGGTATCGCACATGACACCTGGTGGTCAGGGAACACACCCTCTCCCACTTAGTGTATATATACACGGCTGTTGAATAAACAGGGACGCTTGGAACCTCTGGTCATGTCTTGCCTCTGGCACCGTACGATACAAGGTTAAATCATGTATGAATGAGTTTATCATCGCTGATTTCACGGAGATAAGAAATAGCGTTGAGGCTGTCGAGGTTGCTGATAGTATGAGGTCAAGAAGGTTAGCAGTATCTCCGGCAGTGCGTGTAGGCTGGGTTACTAGTTGGGCTAGGTTAAAATTTAAGCAGTCATCGATAAATTCACTGGATTCATCCAGTCTAAACATAGGTCGATGAGCGGCACACCAATTTGTGCCAGGATAGTTGAAATCCCCAAAAAGAAGAATGTGTGCCTTGGGCGTCTAGCTTTAGGTTCGTTCAAAATGTTGTGAAGTTTACAGGGGAATTCAGGCCTTTTATGAGGAGGTCTATAACAAACGCCAATTAATATAGACACTGATGTGGCGCGAAAAAGGAGCCATAATATTTCGAGGTCTGATCAGATGTTGATGTGGGAACACTGTAGTTGATTGCTTATAGCAATAATGACGCCACCCCATCGAGAGTCTGTGCGATCAGCACGGAAAAGAATAAAGATTGGTAGGTTGCAAACAACTTAAGACTAACTTCGGACAGGCCGCCATTGGAATCTGAACCTGGCGACGTTTAACGCTAGAACGATATCTAGTGAGGCGAGTCTAGCACTGCTATTGGAGGATTTAGAGGGCAGTAAATGGGATATAATAGGGCTCGGTGAAGTTAGGAGGACAAATGAAACATACACAGTGCTAAAAAGCGGGCACGTCCTGTGCTACCAGGGCTTAGCGGAGAGACGAGAGCTAGGAGTCGGATTCATTATTCATAAGAATATAGCTGGTAACATACAGGAATTCCATAGCATTAACGAAAGGGTGGCAGGTCTTGTGAAACTTAACATGTACAAATTGAAGGTCGTACAGGTCTACGCCCCCACATCCAGTCATGATGACCAGGAAGTCGAAAGCTTCTTTGAGGACGTGGAATCCGGCAATGGGTAAAGTCATAACAAAATACATTATACTTATGGGTGACCTCAATGCCAAGGTAGGCAAGAAGAAGGCTGGAGACAAGTCAGTGGGGGAATATGGCATAGGAACTTGGAGTAGCAGGGGAGAGTTATTAGTAGACTTTACAGAACAGAATGATATTCGGATAATGAATACCTTCTTCCGCAAGCGAGATAGCCGCAAGTGGCCGTGGAGGAGCGCGAATGTCGAGGCTAGAAATGAAATAGACTTTATACTCTGCGCTAACCCTGGCATCATACAAGATGTGGACCTGCTAATCAAGGTGCGTTGCAGTGACCATAGGATGGTAAGAACTCGAATTGGCCTAGACTTGAGGAGGGAACGGAAGAAACTCGTACATAAGAAGCCGATCAATGAGTTAGCGGGAAGAGGAAAAATAGAGCAATTCTCTATCAAGCTACAGAACAGGTATTCGGCTTTAACTCGGGATGAGGACCTTAGTGTTGAAACAATGAACGAACATCTTATAGCCATCATTATGGAGTGTGCAATAGAAGTCGGTGGTAACTCCGTTAGACAGGATACCAGTAAGTTATCGCAGGAGACGAAAGATCTGATCAAGAAACGCCAATGTCTGTGTTATAATATGCAGTACGCCGTCGTGGAAGTATAGACATATGAAGACAGTGCGCCGTGCGGTGGCGAAGAGGACCATCATCATCATCGACACCAATTTGGGAGCGTCGGTAGTGGCGCCTCAAAAAGCGTGGCGCGAGAGAGTGTGGCACGTGGCCCCGTGGCGTGAGCAGTACACGAGGTTCCGCGTTCGACGGCAAAGAGCTTCCTCGCTGGGCGTCTGGCCCGTAGGAGCTATCGCCACCCGCGTCACTACGCCACACCCCAGTCAACGCTGTCGCCTGCTGAGAGGTTACCTCGCCCCGCTCTTCCGCTGGGGACTGGTCCAGGAGGGCTGGCGGTCCTGAACCGGGGCGATCGAGCGTTCGAGTAAGCGGCCACAGGGCTACCCCGCCAGCTGTGAACGTGACCCGGTGACTGCGGCCGTGGGCTCCCGAGCGCATACCCCGCCGGAGGGAAAGCGGGCACGCGGAGGCGCCCGTTTATCGACTGTTCAGCAGGGCCACCTGAGCCCCGCGAGGTGGTCCGACACGGCTGTCCGACACGGCTGTCCGACACGGCTGTCCGACACGGCTGTCCGACACGGCTATCCGACCCGGCTGTCCGACCCGGCTGACCAACCCGGCTGTCCAACCCGGCCGTCCGACCCGGCTGTTCGATCCGGCCGGCCGACGCTGCTGTCCGACCCCGCTGGTCGACATCGGTTCCACGAGGTCTCAGACATGGCGACACACGCTTCCGCCGGAACTGTAGGCCAATCAGAATTCACCGCTGCATAGATATAGTGCATGTCGTCTATGAAGCATTTTGGGGAACTGTCATGTGTGTGTGCCGTTATCTGTGTTGTGTGCGTCAATACAAGTCTGATGTGTGTTTGTGCTTCCGCGTGCTGCTTCTCCCTTTTTCTGGAGTGACCCGGCCCCAATAACATCACAGTCTGACAGTGTCTCACCCAGTAGCTAGATTAGAACTGGCAGAACTTTCGAAGTTAATCAACAAGCGTAATATAGCTGGTATAAGGAAGTATAATATGGATAGAATTTAATGTGCTCTCAGGAACGGAGGAAGCCAAAAAGCAGTGAACAAGAAACTAGGAATTGGCAAGAATCAGATGTATGCGTTGAGAAACAAAGCCGGCAATATCATTACTAATATGGATGAGATAATTCAAGTGGCTGAGAAGTTCTATAGAGATTTATACAGTATCAGTGGCATCCACGACGATAATGGAATACAGAACAGTCTAGAGGAAATTAAAGTCCCACAAGTAACGCCCGAAGACGTAAAGAAATCCTTGGGAGCTATGCAAAGGGGGAAGGCAGCTGGGGAGGATCTGGTAACAGCAGATTTGTTGAAAGGTGGCGGGCAGGTTGCTCTAGAAAAAGTGGGCACCCTGTATACGCAATGACCTCGAGCGTACCGGAATCTTGGAAGAACGCTAACATAATCTTAATCCATAAGAAAGAGGACACGAAAGACATGAAAAGTTAAGGACCGATCAGCTTACTGTCCGTTGCCTACAAAGTATTTACTAAAGTAATCGCAAATAGAATCAGGGACACATTAGACTTCTGCCAATCAAAGGACCAGGCAGGATTCTGTAAAGGCTACTCAGCAACAGCCCATATTCACACTATCACTCAGGTGATTGAGAAATGTGCGGAATATAATCAACCCTTATATATAGCTTTCATTCATCACGAGAAAGCGTCTGATTCAATGGAAGCCTCAGCAGTCATGGAGGCATTACGGAATGAGGGTGTAGATGAGCCATATGTAAATATACAGATAGATATCTATAGCGGCTCCACAGCCACCGTAGTCCTCCGTAAAGAAAGCAACAAAATCCCAATAAAGAAAGGCGTCAGGCAGAGAGATACGATCTCTCCAATGCTATTCACAGCGTCCTTACAGGAGGTATTCAGGGACCTGGATTAGGAAGAATTGGGGATAAGCATTAACGGAGAATACCTTACTAACTTGCGATTCGCTGATGATATTGATTTGCTTAGCAACTCAGGAGACTAATTGCAATGTATGGTCACTGACCTGGAGAGGCAAATCAGAAGGGCGGGTCTAAAAATTATTCTGCAGAAAATTAAAGTGATGTTTAACAGTCTCGGAAGCGAACAGCAGTTTACGATAGGTAGCGAGGCACTGGAAGTGGTAAGGGAATACATCTACTTAGGGCAGGTAGTGATCGTGGATCAGGATCATGAGACTGAAATAATCAGAAGAATAAGAATGGGCTGGGGTGCGTTTGGCAGGCATTCTCTGATCACGAACAGCAGGTTGCCATTATCCCTCAAGGGAAAAGTGTACAACAGCTGTGTCTTACCAGTACTCACGTACGGGGCAGAAACCTGGAGGCTTACGAAAAGGGATCTACTTAAATTGAGGACGACGCAACGAGCTATGGGAAGAAGAATGATGGCCGTAACGTTAAGGGATAAGAAAAGGACCAATTGGGTGAGGGAACAAACGCAATTTAATGACATCTTAGTTGCAATCAAGAAAAAGAAATGGGCATGGGCAGGACATGTAATTAGAAGAAAAGATAACCTATGGTCATTAAGGGTTACGGACTGGATTCCAAAGGAAGGGAAGCGCAGCAGGGGTCGGCAGAAACTTAGGTGGGTGGATGAGATTAAGAAGTTTGCAGGGGCGACATGGCGACAATTAGTATATGACCGGGGTAGTTGGAGAAGTATGGGAGAGGCCTTTGCCCTGCAGTGGGCTAACCAGGCTGATGATGATGATGATGATGATGATGAAAGAACTTCAGCGTCACTTATATTATCAGTCAGCCAGGTCTCTGTCAAGGTGAGCAGGTTGCTGCCCGTTGAAGACACGAGGCTGTACACAAGATCGCTCTTTGGCAGCAGCATGCGTATGTTGGTATAGATAGCCGAGAGGCAAATATTCTCTCGAGGGGCAGCATCGCAAAGAGTAGGTTTGCAACGATGGCGAGGTAAGCGCCATGCTATTTCCGTAACCGTTTCTCTGGCAGCACCAAAGGTATGGCGTTTCTTTCCGAGAAACATTGTCTTGTACCGCAGGGAAAACGGTCCGGTTTTGGCTTTTGGAAAGGCGAAAACGTGTTTGCGTGCATTACGAACGGGAAGGGAAAAGCCTTCTCCGATGCTAAAATCGGTGTCCTTTAATTTGCGCCCGTTTGAGAGGACAGTTTCTTTTGTTTTAGAGGACAAAAATTTCACTATTGTTGGCTGCTGACGACCTTCTTCGTAGCGGCCCACACGAGGTGCATGCTCAATTTGACATGGGTCCTAGGTTATCCGTAATTTGTCACGACATGGCCTATTAGCAATTCTTCCGATTGAACGAAAGTTGCGCGCGAATTAGAATCCGAAAGGCCATAAAATATCAAATTGTGGCGGTGTGACCTATTCTGATACATCAAAGCAAATATAAATAGTTTTGTCGGAAAGTTTTTGTTATATATACAGTTAGGCAGTTAGGCAGTTAGGCAGATATACAGTTGCAGTTGTTTTAGGAATAAGTAGTGTCCCAAAACGAAACAGCTATGACTAAATTATAGCAAAGGCATAGCCTTAGAGATTCTCTAACACTGCATGGCGCCTATCATGTTTTCTTTGCTTCTGTAATTGTTCACCTAGCCAGTCAGAGGAAAGCCTTTGAGATCAGTTATGCTTCATGCTACAGTCGGTTTGCCCAAATATTAAAATCTGTATAACCGTTGTCTTAATATGTGAGGACGTGTCAGCTACTGATCTTGCCTTGCAAAAATAAGGAAAAAAGACGACGAAGTGCGGCGACGGGTCCGATTGGCTTCACATCTGCTCTGCACAGAAGCTACATTTTCGGGGGAATCACCGCGGCATACAGATTCTACGTAATCAATGTGTGTCTGAAGTCAGCCAGAGCACGTAAACACCAAACTTGAGGGTGTAAGTGCTATATTTCGCATTTTACGGCTACATCAAGTTTCGAAGCGTGGCCGCCCCGCTAAACCCACTAGGCCAGTGGCGAGGCTTAACACAGGCTTCGGCCGCCACACCGCCGCAGATGGTGAACGCGCTGCTCAATACCGACGCCGACAAACCCCACCAATCGTCCACTGGGACCCTGGAGGACAGGACATGGAAATTCGCGAATCGCAAGGACTTCTTCCGGCCGCTCAGGAGAACGAAGAAGACAATGAGCATTGGAGCAATGTTACTAGTCGTGCCTGTCGTCGTAGGCTGCAGACACGCTCGACCATGCCCCAACTGTCCCGAACGCCACCGAAGCACTTTCTCCGCCAAAGCCGACCAGCGATGCGCAAGCCCCGACAATCCCCCCCTTCATGCCGATGATTACAAGTTGGCGGTGCGTCCACGGAGCGGCCTGCAGCTCAACAAGGTGAGCCCAGGGAAGTTAGTAGACGCCACCACAAATGAGGCAAAGCTACAAATCGGCTCCACTGGATTCAAGATACGCATCGACGAAGTCCAAAACATCCGTGTTCTTAGCACTACCTCAGAAGCTACGGCCCAGCACTAAGCAAGATGCAGAAAATTACAATTGGTTCAACAACATATGATATTGCATCATACGGAATTTTCCTCGATAACTCGTGCAAAGGGGTGATATACAACATCGATCATGACACCACGCCCAAAATGTTACTTAAACGCATTGAATCTCACGGATACAAGGCGCTAACATGTAAAAGACTGGGAAACACAACAAACATGGTGATTACCTTCCTGGGAAAAACACTACCACGTTACATCAAATTTCCCGGCCTTCTCCTCCGGTGCTACCTCTACAAGAGAACCGTGCCACATTGCCGAACCTGGAACAAGACAGGCCACAGAGAGGACGTCTGCCCGTGGCCCCCCGCCACACCCTAGTGCAGGGAGTGCGGCACTTCGCTAGCAACAGAGCAGCACGAGTGCCACCCACGGTGCTCTCTATGAGGCGGGAATCACCCGACGGCAGACAAAACCTGCCCCAACAGATTCCTGCCGCCCATCAACCGCAGGAAACCGCAGCAGGCCCTGAGAGCAGGTTCCTCGTTTCCGAGGCCACGTGGCGAGCACTCAGCATCCCGCAAGTCGCGGTCCCCGAAACGACGCGGAGCTGTCCTGGAGAGGAGCAGTTCCAGGCCGCGTTCCGGTTTCGGTTCCTGGCGCAGGACCTCATCGCGAGAACGGACGCCATTCAATGGCAGGACCTCAAGCCGTGGTCGTTCCGCAAGCGTCAGGAGTGGAAACAAGGCAGCAGCGCAGGTCACGCATCACGTGAGCTGGACACAGGTTGTTTCTCCCAAAGCTCGTACACCCCCCCCCCTGTTGACAGAGAGCTGGCACAGGCACACGCCCACATTAGACGTCTCACTGAAGAGAACGCAACACTCAAAGCAGAAATCACTTGCGTACTCGCAGAAGTCGCAGCATTTAAGAATGAATTGCTTGGAAGAAATAGCACTACCCTTACACAACATACTTCAACCCCACCCCCGGTTAAGCGGAAACGGGAAGCCCAGCCAGCTCACACAATCACTTCAAATTCGACACCGCAATGAGCAACCGCGCTGCTCACTGCACCGCAGGGAGTCATACCCGTCCAATATGCCACTCTCCAGAAGGTAGAGGAGGTAGTAGCAAAGGCCATTCAGAGCCTTCAGACATCCCTACAAGCTACTATGCAACAGCAACTCACAGCTATACAACAGTCAGCGGCACAACGACAACAATTCGCAACCCAACAACAGCACTCTAACACTCAGTCGGCGGAACGCATCATGAGACTAGAGGAACGCATACTAGCACTGGAAGCTCGTGAAAGCCGGTGCCCCAAGAAAACCGCTCATGATACCCTACCAGATTTGCCAGATTCTCTAGGCACCCCAGAACCCCATTTTGTGTACGCTTCACCACCCCTTAATAACCAAGGTGGCTCCTCCTCAACATATATGCAGGAAGCGCGGGGGATCCCCAGGCGAAACCATGGCGTGGCACTGGAATTACCGGGGCTACAAGAACAAGTATGGATCAGTGATACATTGCATCGCTACATCAACAAGACCACTTTAAATCATCGCACTGCAAGAAACGAACACACACACGTCCGCCTACCCGGATTTGTCACGTATGGCACCCATTCAGGTGACAGCCTTCACACCCTGGTCAGTAAGAAGCCAGTGGCCGTTCAACACCAGCTCCAACAATCCGAACCGCTTGCCATTCTGCTCGAAATTATTCCACAGGCATCAAAGAAGAGGGGTCCCATGTTCTAAACATCTACTGCCAGCCGAAAAGCGGGCCACCGGTCCTCAAACAGGTTTTGGAGCAAGCGACACACACAGCAGGCAGCCATCCGCTTCTAATAGTGGGCTTCTTTAATGCAGCGCACCCCCTGGGGTTATACGTACACCAACTCCAGAGGAAATCTGCTTCACAAAGTTATTGAGGACATGGATCTCACACTCGTCAAGGATCCAAGAAATAGCACCAGGCTCGGCACAAGTGTTCAAAGAGACACGAACCCCGACTTAACCCTCACCAGAAGGATCTGCCAAGCTTGCTGGACCAATCTGGAGGAGTACCTAGGCAACGACCACGCGCTGCCAGTCACCACTCTCCACCACTCTCCGCTGACAGGCATGCGTCTTGTTCAACGGCAAACGCTGAGTGAGACTCCATTTCTAGTTGCAGCCGGGAATTCAACTTGAACCTCTCAGCTATTACTTGGCTACCCGGGTCGTTGTGCTCCTTCAAAGCGTTGACCTCGTCCTCGAACGACTTGTCGTCCGGTGAAGCAGGCCACAGCAGGTCCTTTTTTTTGTTAGGGCATCTCCCGAGGCCAGTGAAGAAAGCGAATTTCTTCAAGTTGCTTTGTTCAATTTGCGTTACTCTCCAGTTATGGTCAAAACGCTCTACGTATGAGTTGAAGTCTTCCTATCTGCCTACGAGAAAGGAAACGAATTCCGAACATTTCAACATGTTCAGCCACTCCGCCCGCCCCGCTTCGGTCGGTAACGATGGTAGCCACACAAGTGCTGGTCCCAGACGCGGTTCCATTCTCGTCGCGAGATTATATAGCAAGACAGACGCACTCTGGAGCCAACGAAAGAATGCTCTTTATTCCAGAAAGCGCGCAATTACATAGCTTCCGCCGAGACGCTGACGGCGCTTCTGCGGCCGACGATGTCAGCGCGAGAACAATGCAACTGACACTTTTCAGTATTGCATCAAGTCAAACAATACCTTTCGTGTCAGTAACACACCTAACCAGGCATTGTCATTATTTGGACACGTTTATATTTTACTCACTTTACAGCGACATCCTTTAGACCTCTGTAAAGCCACAATACGTCTGTACATTTACCATTTGTCATTGACCAGATCATCAACTACATTATACCATTGATGGTCGCTTTTTGGTCATCATTGGTGCTTGCAGCATAAACCGCCATATATCATCATCATTATCATAACTGACATGGAAAAAGCCTGCAACACCACGTGGCTCTACGAGATCCTGTGGGACCTGTTGGGAATGTTTAATCGTGGAAACATGTTGACCGTTATCGAGGGCTATATATCAAACCGGAATTTCCGCGTTCGAATCAGCAAAGTTTTATACAGACCATTCACACAGGAAACTTGCGTTCCACAGAGTGGTCTACTTAGATGTACCTTTTTAGTATGAAAAATGTTTTACGCTGATCAATCATACGTAGCATGCTTTATTGTGTGGAGGTTAATGACGTGCAAGTGGCGTTCAAATCGTGGAAGCTCGCTGTCTGTGAGCGACACGTTCAGCTTAGCATAAAGAAAGTGACAACACGGGCTAAAATGAAAGGGTTTCAGCCTAACCCTCAGAAAAGCTCTTGCGCCCTTTCTGCAAAGAAGGCCGGCATGGTACCTGAGCCGAATATCAAACTCGACGTACAGCGCTTACCTCTGAACGTGGAGCACAAGTATTCAAGAGCTATAGTCGACTTGAAACTATCCTTCCTCACTCACATCGAAGGCCTCAAGACTAAATGCCTGAAAGCAATGAGCACGTTCACAATTTTCTCCCTTACAATATGTGGCAGTGACGGGAAGTGTTCAACAAGGAAGGAAGAAAAAAGTTGAGAAGGAAAGGCAGAGAGGTTAACCAGTTTAGCTCAACCGGTTTGCTACCCTACACATGGGAGCGGGATGGGGGGATGAAAGATGGGGAGGACAGAGAGAGAGAGAGAGCTCATAGCACAGCAGATACATCGTCAGTTATGTTCAAGAAGCCTGTATAAAAAGACTCATATTTATACTTTTTGTGCGCAAACAAACAGGGACGAAGAATAGGGGCAACACAAGGACGAGCGCTTTCTAACAACTGGTTTCATTTTTGAAGAACTACTTACTTAAATACCCACAGAACTGCGCGATCTAGAGAACAGAGCACGCCTACAGCGCATATGATACCCGCTGATCTGCGCGATCAAGTCAAAAGAGCAACGTCAATATTACATATAACACTTGTGATAAAAAAAGAAGGCGTGGACAAAAGCCACCCAGTCATACTAAAAACAGCAAAGTGCATAAAAACAGCCACTTACAATAACATGCGTTAAAGATGTGATGATAGAAGCGAATTTTCTTTATCTAACAATGAAACAGAAGGATGGCTGATGCATTTTTCTTTTTGTTTTTCAATCCAGTATGCTTCCACGATTTCCCTAGCGGTTTGATTCCTATGCCTGTACAAAATGTCTGTGCTAGTAACACAAGGGGAGCAACCATGTTCTTGGCAATGCATTGCCAAATGCGTACTAGGGCGACCTTTCAGGCTAGACAAGTGCTCCCTTAACCTAGTGTTAATGCATCTCCCAGTCTGCCCTACGTACACATGACCACACGTCATAGGAATCTGGTAAACAACGTTCTTCGCGCAAGCAACAAATTGGTTCTTGCGCGGATGTTTAACAGTGCATTCTTTCTGTACATCATCCTTACTTTCGAACTTCTTTTTAACCTTGGAACACACACTGCCTATTTTGTTTTTTGCCGAAAATACCACTTTTACTTCATAACTACCAGCCACCTTCTTAAGTCTGTGTGAAAGGCCGTGCACATACGGAATCACTGAAACATTGGAATCTCCATCCTTCTGCCTTTGATTCTTTGTGCATTGTCCTTTATCCTTGTTAAGTTCTTTCATTAGTCTAGCACACGTCGCCAGCATCACAGCGAGCGGGTACCCAGCCTTTCTCAACCTGTCAACTTGCTCAAAAAATGCAATCCTTACAGTGTGGTGACATGACTTCAACAACGCTGACCGGAAACACGAAATGACTATTCCATTTTTCACAAGCCTGGAATGGTTTGATGCATAGTTCATTAGCGGTTTTCCAGCTCGGGGTGAGAAAGACCAACACACATGTTCCGGTAGGAATGTTAACTTGACATCAAGAAACTGTAGCTTATTCTCTACCGGTACTTCCGAAGTAAATGTTAAGCCCTTTCCCAGAGAATTGAAGGCTTCTACCACCCTATTTCTGAAAGCACCCTTGTCTACAGGACAACCTAAAATCAAGTAGTCATCGACATATCTGTATACCTTACTTACTACACCTTCTAAATCTTTGGCCAACTCTCTGTCTATGCTTCCCAAAAAAATGCTACTTAGGATGGGAGCTACCTTTGACCCGATGCAGACACCCCTTGCCTGTATATACGTCTCACCACAGAACCCTACATGTGTATTCGCTAAATAAAAATGCAGAAGTTCAAGAAAGGATTCAACTGCCATGCCGCACGTATTGCGGAATGACACCTCGTCATTCTCATTTGTTATGCAATCTTTAACACTGCACATCAGGGGCCCTTGCGGTAAGGAATAGTAAAGATCTTGAACATCTATGCTGAATCCCCAGCTGCAGCTTGTACTATCTAATGCCAAACAATTCACAAGGCCTTCAGAGTTTTTCAATATGTACGGATCCTGCACTTCTAGGGAATTCAACATTTTTTGCAAGAACTCCGCGACCAGAACTTGCCAACACCCTCTCTCGGACACAATTGGCCTAAACGGAATTGCTTGCTTGTGGGTTTTTGCCGTAAAAAATATCTCCAATTTCATTCCTTTTGAGTTCTTTACACGTGACGCAAGCTTATCTTGGTAACATTTTTTCAATAGCTCCACCGCTTTCTTTTTAACGTTTTCTACATTCACATCACATTTCACAGGTATTAAGCTGGTTCCTGAAACTTGGGGAATTCCCTGATGAGGTGTTGTTAGTGACCGGATGGTTGCCCCCGTCTGCAGGACACGGGAGAATAATGATCAAGATCCTGCGATCAGAGAGCCGGAGACAGGTGAGACATTTCAAAGAATGTCTAAAGGTGGCCTGTTCGTCTGCTTCCGGTGGCCTTTTTAACGTGAAGGCTTTTCGGGACTGGTGCAGACAGGCAAATATTGTGACTGAGGCTATATGGAACGATGTTCGTCGAAAATTGCCGAAGAAGAAGAAAAGGGAAGTGCCAGAGGGACGCCTTCTAATACTAGGGGATGCAACGGTGGAAGAACGGCATCAGCAGGTTCTCAAGTTGGGGCCAAAGTTCTGCGTGGAACCAAGGATCGACATCGTCGACAGGTTGGCACTTACAAGGGACATTGCCAGGAGTGTACCAGAGAAAGAAAAAGATCGATGTGTGGTGGAATGTGTGGACGTGGTAGCTAAAGCTTCGGTAAGCGATAGATCCAGGCCCAATGTTGATAGGACTGCTAAGTATTTGGTTGAGAATAATCTGCGTGTTATTCAAGCAGACAAGGAAGGCTTTCTGGTTGTTGTACCAAATGATTGTTACTTAGAAAAAGCTTTCCTAGCAGTGAACAAGTGCTTTAAGAAATGTGATGTGAATGTAGAAAACGTTAAAAAGAAAGCGGTGGAGCTATTGAAAAAATGTTACCAAGATAAGCTTGCGTCACGTGTAAAGAACTCAAAAGGAATGAAATTGGAGATATTTTTTACGGCAAAAACCCACAAGCAAGCAATTCCGTTTAGGCCAATTGTGTCCGAGAGAGGGTGTTGGCAAGTTCTGGTCGTGGAGTTCTTGCAAAAAATGTTGAATTCCCTAGAAGTGCAGGATCCGTACATATTGAAAAACTCTGAAGGCCTTGTGAATTGTTTGGCATTAGATAGTACAAGCTGCAGCTGGGGATTCAGCATAGATGTTCAAGATCTTTACTATTCCTTACCGCAAGGGCCCCTGATGTCCAGTGTTAAAGATTGCATAACAAATGAGAATGACGAGGTGTCATTCCGCAATACATGCGGCATGGCAGTTGAATCCTTTCTTGAACTTCTGCATTTTTATTTAGCGAATACACATGTAGGGTTCTGTGGTGAGACGTATATACAGGCAAGGGGTGTCTGCATCGGGTCAAAGGTAGCTCCCATCCTAAGTAGCATTTTTTTGGGAAGCATAGACAGAGAGTTGGCCAAAGATTTAGAAGGTGTAGTAAATAAGGTATACAGATATGTCGATGACTACTTGATTTTAGGTTGTCCTGTAGACAAGGGTGCTTTCAGAAATAGGGTGGTAGAAGCCTTCAATTCTCTGGGAAAGGGCTTAACATTTACTTCGGAAGTACCGGTAGAGAATAAGCTACAGTTTCTTGATGTCAAGTTAACATTCCTACCGGAACATGTGTGTTGGTCTTTCTCACCCCGAGCTGGAAAACCGCTAATGAACTATGCATCAAACCATTCCAGGCTTGTGAAAAATGGAATAGTCATTTCGTGTTTCCGGTCAGCGTTGTTGAAGTCATGTCACCACACTGTAAGGATTGCATTTTTTGAGCAAGTTGACAGGTTGAGAAAGGCTGGGTACCCGCTCGCTGTGATGCTGGCGACGTGTGCTAGACTAATGAAAGAACTTAACAAGGATAAAGGACAATGCACAAAGAATCAAAGGCAGAAGGATGGAGATTCCAATGTTTCAGTGATTCCGTATGTGCACGGCCTTTCACACAGACTTAAGAAGGTGGCTGGTAGTTATGAAGTAAAAGTGGTATTTTCGGCAAAAAACAAAATAGGCAG
Source organism: Dermacentor variabilis (assembly GCF_050947875.1). Lineage (NCBI taxonomy): Eukaryota > Metazoa > Arthropoda > Arachnida > Ixodida > Ixodidae > Dermacentor > Dermacentor variabilis. The sequence continues at coordinate 42,810,094 of NC_134576.1, read as the reverse complement.
TGTGTGTTCCAAGGTTAAAAAGAAGTTCGAAAGTAAGGATGATGTACAGAAAGAATGCACTGTTAAACATCCGCGCAAGAACCAATTTGTTGCTTGCGCGAAGAACGTTGTTTACCAGATTCCTATGACGTGTGGTCATGTGTACGTAGGGCAGACTGGGAGATGCATTAACACTAGGTTAAGGGAGCACTTGTCTAGCCTGAAAGGTCGCCCTAGTACGCATTTGGCAATGCATTGCCAAGAACATGGTTGCTCCCCTTGTGTTACTAGCACAGACATTTTGTACAGGCATAGGAATCAAACCGCTAGGGAAATCGTGGAAGCATACTGGATTGAAAAACAAAAAGAAAAATGCATCAGCCATCCTTCTGTTTCATTGTTAGATAAAGAAAATTCGCTTCTATCATCACATCTTTAACGCATGTTATTGTAAGTGGTTGTTTTTATGCACTTTGCTGTTTTTAGTATGACTGGGTGGCTTTTGTCCACGCCTTCTTTTTTTATCACAAGTGTTATATGTAATATTGACGTTGCTCTTTTGACTTGATCGCGCAGATCAGCGGGTATCATATGCGCTGTAGGCGTGCTCTGTTCTCTAGATCGCGCAGTTCTGTGGGTATTTAAGTAAGTAGTTCTTCAAAACTGAAACCAGTTGTTAGAAAGCGCTCGTCCTTGTGTTGCCCCTATTCTTCGTCCCTGTTTGTTTGCGCACAAAAAGTATAAATATGAATATGTTCCAACTAGGCCGACTCGCAGTTATGCTAAAAAGACTCGTACGATTACGCTTGGATTACGGCACAAAGGTGTACCACTCTGCCACACCGAGAGCGTAAACAACGCTTGATCCTGCTCAGCATTTAGGAATTCGCCCGGCCACAGGTGCATTCACGAGAAGTGTTGTACGAAGCCTTTACATAGAATCAAACGAATGGACAATCCACATACAGACAACATAATCTAGCTTCACATATTTTCTTAAAGTACATTTGAAGGCTGAACATCCTTGTTACTTCACTGTCAATGACACGACTTGTGCCACACAGTTTTATAATCTACCCACAGGGACTGAGCCCTTCTGACTTCATGTGAGGAAGCTTAGCCAAAAAATGAGCGTCCCTTTTCCTGAACTTTGCCTATGCTTCCAGCGAAGTGCTTACCTCCATAGCGGTGGCAGGTGATTGAATGCGACATCGAAATCACTAAGTACCCCCGGAGGCACATATTAAGAAGCACTTTCTAGAACTTTAGACGAAATACTCATGCCCTGAGTATAGCACTGACGTATCAAGATCATAAGCATGTATGTCTTATGCAGCATTCGGGCCATCTTTCTCTGAATTCGATGTTGCTCACATTGAAACAATCATCTTTATGACTGAGTGACACGCAGTATTGTCGGTGGTTAAACACGTTAGGAAAACGAAAAAACAACAAGCCGTCATACACACTGACTGTTTAAGTGTTGTAGTATTCTTAAATTTGTTTCATAAAACGCCAAATCTGGTACTGAATGACCATTATTTACTACTGTGTTCAACATACATATCTAATCAGCATGTGGCAATATTCGCGACGCTCCGTGGTTGCTCAGTGACTGCGCCCTACCCGGACCGCTGTATCTTGAAAGCCATATGCGACGACGACAATGTTCGCCATGGGGTAAGGATGGGGGAGGGCGCGTTCTACTCCGGGAGGCGCGCCGCACCCGGACCGCTGCATCTTGAAACCCATATGCGTCGAAGACAATGTCCGCCGTGGGGAGAGGATGGGGAGGGCGCGTTCTACTCGGGGAGGCGCGCCCCACCGGACCACTGTATCTTAAAAGCTATATGCGGCTAGGACAATGTCTGCCGTGGGTAAGGATGGGGAAGGGCGCTTTATACTCGGGAGGTGCGCCCCACCCGGACCACTGTATCTTGAAAGCGTTATATGATGAAGACAATGTCCGCGGTGGGTAACGATGGATTAGGCCGCGTTATACTCGGGGAGGCGCGCCCCACCTCGATCGTTGTATCTTGAAAGCCACATGCGACGAAGACAATGTCTGCTCTGGGTAAGGATGAGGGAGGGCGCGTTCTACTCAGGGAGGCGCGCCCCACCAGGACCGCTGTATCTTGAAAGCAATATGCGAAGAAGACAATGTCTGCCGTGGGTAATGATAAGGGAGGGCGCATTACACTCGGGGAGGTGCGCGCCACCCGCACCGCTGTATCTTGAAAGCCATATGCGACGAAGACAATGTCCACCATGGGGTAAGGATGGGGGAAGGCGCGTTCTACTCCGGGAGGCGCGCCCCACCCGGACCGCTGTATTTTGAAAGCCATATGGGACGAAGACAATGTCCGCAGTGGGGAGAGGATGGAGAGGGCGCGTTCTACTCGGGGAGGCGCGCCCCACCCGGACCACTGTATCTTAAAAGCTGTATGCGATGAAGACAATGTCGGCCGTGGGTAAGGATGCGGGAGGGCGCGTTATACTCGGGGAGGCGCGCCCCACCCGGACCGCAGTATCTTTAAAGCCATATGGGACGAAGACAATGTCCGCAGTGGGGAGAGGATGGAGAGGGCGCGTTCTACTCGGGGAGGTGCGCTCCACCCGGACAGCTTTATCTTGAAAGCCATATGCGACGAAGACAATGTCCGCCGTGGGGTAAGAATGGGGGAGGGCGCGTTCTACTCGGTGAGGCAAGCCCCACCTGGACCGCAGAATCTCGAGAGCCATATGCGACGCAGAGAATGTCCGCCTTGGGGTAAATATGGGGGAAGGCGCGTTATACTCCGGGAGGCGCGCCCCATCCGGACCGCTTTATCTTGAAAGCCATATGCGACGAAGACAATGTCTGCCGTGGGTAAGGATGGGGGAGGGCGCTTTATACTCGAGGAGGTGCGCCCCACCCGGACCGCCGTATCTTGAAAGCCATTTGCGAGGAAGACAATGGCTTCCATGAGTATGGATTGGTGAGGGCGCGTGATAATCGGGGAGGCGCGTCTCTCCTGGACCGCTATATCTTGAAAGCCATATGCGGCAAAGACAATGTCTGCCTTGAGTAAGGATGGGGGAACTCGGGGAGGCGCGCCCCAGCCGGACCGCTATGTTGTGTTGTCGCCGCTATTGCGGTGAAGCGATAGAGCGCAGGGCCACTTTGCTGGCTGGTACTGCCGCGCTTGCTAACACGAACGTTTCTACGACTGGCCGTACCCACCGAGTGTGATGTGTTCATGTTTGCTTGCGGGCGTTGGCACCGTGCTTGTTAATTCAGTTAGTAATAGAAAATTTCCAAGTGTACACGGTCGATAAAACTACTATCCTTACTTCGTATAGGTGTCCGCGAATTTGATATCGCAATCGATGCTTCGCCTTTCGGGCGAAACTGCGACTTTTTAAAACGATATCTGTTTATTGCACGTTGTACACCAAAGCAATCCGTGGTACAGCCTCTTATCAAAGGGTGATGGTGCGACAATATTTAGAGCACTTACTTAAAGGCCTTTACTCTCAGGGGCCACAGCGGGCCATTAGTGCTACTTGCATATCCTTACATTATCTTATCGGTTCGCAACAAATATTTCATGGTCATAGCATACCACAGTTTTCATTGTCATGCTTTAGTGCATGTATACTTTAAGGAATCCTAGGAATCTTTACACTCATATTACATCCTTCACATCATGTACCATTATCAACTTAGTCCACCATGTATTTGGCGCTCTTTGGCCAGCACTCGCCCCTGCGCCATTGAAACTCATTAATAATTTAATCATGCCACCCGTCTTGTAAGTATTTCCGTCGTTCTTTGCCGTTACCTACCTGATACTCGCTGCTGCGAGTTCGTTGACGCTATAGATTTTTTTACCCTTCTAGAGATCTGTACAGAGCGAGCGCATTAAAAATGTAGGCGCATGAAATCTACCGTGGTCATGGCAAGATGGTAGCTTTTCTTATACCAATTTTCACTTGCTATTCTCACCTCACTGCTCACATATAGTTATTGGACAAGGTTGGCAGTGTATTTGTCGAAATTTGCACATGTGCGAGGCGAAGTGGGCCCAGATGCTCGATATCTTGACTATGTGTTCTCCTAAGCGGGTCTATAAATGGCCTTGATTTTTCTCGGGTGCAGCGGTCGTGTAGAGGTAGAGCATCTGTCTCGCGTACAAGAGAACCATGGTTCGAATCGCGGTACTGCGCAATTTTGCACCGGACTCAAAAAAATCCGCGTGTTGATAAAATTGCATAAACAGGCCTGGAGTGCTGCCTGATCCTAGTGACCAAAATCGGTAACGCGCTCCCTCACCAGAGTAGGATTGCCCACCCTCCTGGAGTACTCGGCCACAACCTCCTATAAGAATACAAAATCAAACCCCGGCCCTCAGTGCCCAGCGGCTGCGAAGCAACTGACCACGGCGGCGGTAAGACCTGTTACCCAGAAGAGGGTGCTAATAATGTCTGGGTCCGAACAGGCCGCCATTGGAATCTGAACCTAGTAACGCCTATCGCTACAAAGTTGTCAAGTGAGGCGAATCTAGCAGTGCTATTGGAGGAATTAAAGGGCAGTAAATGGGATATAATAGGGCTCAATGAAGTTAGGAGGACAAAAGAAGCATATGTATACAGTGCTGCAAAGCGGCGACGTCCTGCGCTTCCGTGGCTTACCGGAGTGACATGGAGCCCGATTCCTCATTAAAAAGGATACAGCTGGTAACATTAATACATGAATTGTATACCATTAACGAGAAGGTTAATGCCCCTACAACCAGCCATGATGACCGGGAAGTCAAAATCTTCTATGAGGACGTGGAATCGGTGATGGGTTAAGTGAAAACAAAATACAGTATACTGATGGGCGAACTTCAGTGCCAGGGTAGGCAAGAAGCAGGCTGGAGACAAGTCAGTAGGGGAATATTGCATAGGCTCTAGTAATAGCAGCAGAGAGTTATTCGTAGAGATTGCTGAAAAGAATAATATGCGGATAATGGATACTTTCTTCCGCAAGTGGAACAGCCGAAAGTGGACGTGGAGGAGCCCGAATGGCGAGACCAGAAATGAAATAGACCTTATACTCTGCGCTAACCCAGGCATCATACAACATGTGGACGTGCTCGGCAAGGTGCGATGCATTGACCATGGTATGGTAAGAACTCGAATTACCCTGACATCAGGAGGGAACGGAAGAAACTGGTACACAAGAAGCCGATCAATGAATTAGCGGTGAGAGGAAAAATAGAGGAATTCCGGATCGCGTTACAGCACAGGTATGCGGCTTTAACTCAGGAAGAGGACCTTAGTGTTGAAGCAATGAACGACAATGGTATGGGCACCATTAAGGAGCGTGCAATAGAAGTCGGAGGTAACTCCGTTAGACAGAATACCAGTAAGCTATCGCAGGAGACGAAACATCTGAAGAAGAAAGGCCAATTTATGAAAGCCTATAACCCTGCAGCTAGAATAGAACTCGCAGAACTTTCCAAGTTAATCAACAAGCGATAGACAGCTGACATCAGGAAGTATAGTATGGATAGAATTGAACATGCTCTCGGGAACGGAGGTAGCCTAAAAGCAGTGAAGAAGCTAGGGATAGGCAAGGATCAAATGAATGCGTTAAGAGACAAAGCCGGCAATATCATTACTAATATGGTTAATATAGTTCAAGTGGCTGAGGAGTTCCATAGATATTTATACAGTACCAGTGGCACCCACGACGATAATGGAAGAGAGAATAGTCTAGAGCAATTTGAAATCCAACATGTAGCACCGGAAGAAATAAAGAAAGCCTTGGGAGCTATGCAAAGAGGAAAGGCAGCTGGGGAGGATCAGGTACGAGCAAATTTTTTGAAGGATAGTGGGCAGATTGTTCTAGAAAAACTGGCTACCCTGTATACGCAATGCCTCTGACCTCGAGCGTACCTGAATCTTGAAAGAACGCTAACGTAATCCTAATGCATAAAAAACGGAACGCCAATGACTTCAATAATTAGAAACGATCAGCTTACTGTCCGTTGCCTACAAAGTATTTATTCTGGTAACCGCAAATAGAATCAGGAACACCTTAGACTTCTGTCAACCAAAGGGACCAGGTAGGAATCCGTAAAGGCTACTCAACAATAGACCATATTCACACTATCAATGAGGTAATAGAGAAAGGTGCCAAATATAACTAACCCTTATATATAGCTCTTATTGATTACGAGAAAGCGTTTGGTTCAGTCGAAACCTCAGCAGTCATGGAGGAATTGCGGAATCAGGGTGTAGACGAGCCGTATGTAAAAATACAGAAATATGTCTATAGCGGCTCCATAGCCACCGTAGTTCTCCATAAAGAAAGCAACAAAATCCCAATAAAGAAACGCGTCAGACAGGGAGATACGATCTCTCCAATGCTATTCATGGTATGTTTACAGGAGGTATTCAGAGACCTGAATAGGGAAGAATTGGGGATAAGAGTTAATGGAGAATACCTTAGTAACTTCCGATTCGCTGATGATATTGCCTTGCTTAGTAACTCAGGAGAAGAATCGCAATGCATGCTCACTGACATCTAGAGGCAAATCAGAAGGCTGGGTAGAAAATTAATCTGCAGAAAACTAAAGTAATGTTTAACAGTCTCGGAAAAGAACAGCGGTTTACGATAGGTAGCGAAGCACTGGGAGTGGTAACGGATTACATCTACTTAGGGCACCCGCCGTGGTTGCTCAGTGGCTATGGTGTTGGGCATCTGAGCACGAGGTCGCGGGATCGAATCCCGGCCACGGCCGCCGCATTTCGATGGGGGCGAAATGCGAAAACACCCGTGTGCTTAGATTTAGGTGCGCGTTAAAGAACCCCAGGTGGTCAAAATTTCCGGAGTCCTCCACTACGGCGTGCCTCATAATCAGAAAGTGGTTTTGGCACGTAAAATCCCAAATATTATCTACTTAGGGCAGCAAGTGATCGCGGGTCCGGATCATGAGACTGAGATAATCAGAAGAATAAGAATGGGCTGGGTTGCGTTTGGCAGGCATTCTCAGATTATGAACAGGTTGCCATTATCCCTCGAGAGAAAAGTCCATAACAGCTGTGCCTTACCAGTACTCACGCATGGGGCAGAAACCTGGAGGCTTACGAAAATGGTTCTACTTAAATTGAGGACGATGCAACGTGCTATGGAAAGAAGAATGATGGTGTAATGTGAAGGAATAAGAAAAGAGCAGATTAGGTGTGGAAACAAACGCGAGTAAATGACATCTTGGTTGAATTAAAAAAAAAAGATGGCATGGGCAGGGCATGTACTGAGGAGGGAAGATAATCGATGCTCAATAAAGGTTACAGACTGGATTCCACGGGAAGGGAAGCGTAGCAGGGGGCGGCAGAAAGTTAGGTGGACGGATGAGATTAAGAAGTTTGCAGGGACGACATGACCACAATTATTACATGGCCGGGGTAGTTGGAGAAGTACGGGAGAGGCCTCTTCCCTACAATGGGCGTAACCAGGCTGCTGCTGCTGCTGTGTTGATGATGATGAAGAAGCGGGTTTTGAAGACACGTACTGCCTAAACCAACATGCCACATTTTCTTTTTGTTACACAGGGCTACGTGAATGGACTAGAATTCGGTAGCTACGGCGGACTGGATTGGAGCGTTGCAGATGACACCATCTACTTTCATAACACTTATTACAACACCTGCAAAGTAATGCAGATACATCTTTTCGCAAATGATGCTACAAAACTTTTCTTGAACGTGAGTATTCTGCCTGACATAATAACGGATGCTTTTTTTTTCATTAAACGTATGTAAGGAGGCATTTAAGCATAGGAAAGAAGCTAATGTTTCCAGTGAAAACATTTCGCTGTCTGACATATTTCTTGTATGCTTTTTATTAAATATACGTAAAATGTTGTAAAAGGTAACATAAAATCAGTGAGAACACTACTTAGCGTAGAAATGAGCAAGATAATTGCCATGAAAGATAGGCCCGGCAGTGTCATCAGCAATTTTGATGTATATTACAAAAAGCAGAGCAATTTTATACTCAGATGCAGAGCACGCAGTTCAACTACGCCGAGGATTCAGAAGACAGATGTATAACTAGCCATGAGCTTAGAAGAACTTTGTAAAAAGTGTCCCAGGTATAAGTGGCAGAAAATCATGGAATAATAGTCCATTTAACTAATGATGCAGAGGCTAGTATACACGAAAAGCATGCGGCCCTTTATACGCAATGCCTTAAGGCTTCAAGTATACGACAGAGTTGGAAGATTTTCCACGTCACGCTAATCCATATGAAGGAAGGCGTTAAAAAATTGAAGAACTATACGCCCATTAGGAGGAGGCAGGTGCTTGCTTTCAGTATTGTATAAAATATTCACCAACGTAGTTTCCAGTAGACTCAGGGCTTTACATAACTTCAATCAAGCCTAAGAACTGGCTAGCTTCAGGAAGCGGCATTCTACAATGAATCAGATGAATGACATCAGTGAGGTATTTCTGAGATTTACAACCGACTTCATTGTATGGCTTTCGGAGATTGGACAAATGCATTTGGTTCAAGTGCGATACCAGTAGTCATAGAGCCATGAAATACTCGATTAGTAAATTAAGCATACGTGAATGCCTTAGCAACTGTCGATAGGGACTCCAGAGCTACGTTCATTTTCCAAAAGAAAAATGACAAGATACGAATCGAAGAGGCCTCACGCAAGAATAGACCTCTGCAATGCTAACCACTGCATGCTTAGAAGTATTCTAGGAATTTAAGTGCGAAAGATTACGAGTGTAGGTCAACGGCGAATAGTTATGCAACCAACAGCGTGCTCATGGCATTATCCTGTTTAGCATCGCTAGAGATGACTAGCAATAGAAGACTGAGGACGTGATCCGACAAAGTGTTAGAGTAGGACTGAAAATTAACGTGAAGCAGAAGACAAGGTAACGTTCAATAGCCTTGCCAGAAAACGAGAATTAATGATTTACAGTCTGCATTTATCATATGTGCAAGAGTATGTTTATATAGCTCAATTACTCAAAGAGTACTGTCATCATGAATACGAAGTGTACAGAATACGCTCAACATCATATATTAGGCATAGCAAAATCATTAGCGGGAGCTTACCATTGCAAAAGCGTCAAATGTACCATGAGTTAAAAAGCCGGTTATTACCGTAGCGCATAACTGGAGGACTGCTCAGCCGTGTTCAATTGAACAATAATGCTTTCGCATTCACAACTCATAGGTGCTTAGGTAACCTCAAATTTTCTTGCTTTTCTTGAAAAGAAAAGCAAGAAAATTTGCTTTCCGCCCCATCCAGGTGTGTTCGTGGCAGCCGGGATTCGATCTCGCGACCTCGTGCTTAGTGGCGCAACGCCGTAGTGACTAAGCAACCACGCCGTTTTCGCGAATGTTTGTCGGCAAATCTGTACCCGCAGGCTACTCTCGACCCGCAACTTATGGACCCGCAGGGGCATCTGCGTCAGCAGGCGTTTGGTGTGTTGCGACAGCACGCATCCGAACACATGAGGGCTGGACCCTCCTGCGTCTAACCGTGAGGGGATTAGCAGTGTCCACAGAAAAAGGGATCCCGGGGGTTGAGACGATGCTGTGTGTTTGGACCTTTAAGGGCCCCCGGTTACGCAACGCACCCCTTTGGCCTCAACTTCACGTTGATGGCACCTCAGGACTTACGGATCCGGGGGAAATCACTAGTTGCCTTTTCCTATCCTCCTCTGCAATCTTCGTCTTTCTGTCGCACTTTTAACCTTCCCTCTTTTCTCCTCTCTACTGCATTACTTCCCATTTTCTAGGTAGCCAGAGTTAACCCTGTATGAGTAGCATACTTAGGTTATGTCATGTTCGGTTATAGTGGTAACGTACAGCTGGCGTTTGAAAGACCTGTTTCACAGCTCCCGCAGCGTACCCTTTTAAGACTCCATGGTGGGTCAGCCACCATGGAGTCTGAAATTTCCAAATATTTTTATGGGTAGTTCCGTCCCTCCACTCCCTGAGCGCCCTCAAAAAGAAGGCGCACGGAAGATGTCTTCCTGTTCTTTGGATGTCAAAGACCGAAATTCCCGCGATTCCGCGTCATTCACTCAGAAAAATCAGATAAAGAAGTACGAAAAATTACCTTCTTTTCTAGTTTCCAAGTCTCTAACTGAGGTTCTTAGACCAAGTTGCAAGCCATCAAGAATGGCAAATGGCGGTCTCCTCTTGAAGGTCTATGATCAGAAACAGTGCAGAAACCTGTCCAGTCTAGTGTCATTTGGCGACGTTCAAGTGCCAGTAACTCCTCACCGCACGGCTTTATCTTGGACGGAGATTTGCTAGAGCTGACAGAGGCTGAGCTCTTGGAGGGCTTCAGTGAGCAGAATGTTGTCAATGTCAAAAGAATTATGAGGCTGGGTGGCAAAGAAATCCAGACCAAGCACCTAATCTTCCCCTTCGCTTGAAGTGTCCTGCCCGACTCTATCAAGGCCGGGTACATCAAGCTCCGTGTTAGGCCACACGTGCCAAATCTCCCCAGATGTTTCAAATGAGAGCGTTTTGGCCATGGTTCGCTCAGCTACCGAGAGCGCCAAACTTGTGCGAAATGCAGTGACCATCAACACACCTATGAAACTTGCGAGTTATATTGACTTGTTTGCTTGAGCCGAGCGTTATGCAATTTCTCACAAGCAGCAGTGATAGCGTTTGTAAGCTTGTTACGTCGTGCATTGCCGAAATTGCCATTAGCGGAATAGGCCAAATGCGACGGTACCAATGTATGGGTTAGCGGAAATGAAATTTCCCTGCCAACGTCCAGATATGTAGGTATAAAACCTGTGGTTCTGTTGACCGTAGTACGCGCTGCAAATGATATTTCCGAAAGCTTAGCATCCCATTCCGTATGATCGGTGGTATGTGTCATCAGCATGGACCTCAGGTTCCTGTAGATGCGTTCTGTTATGTTAACCCTTGGATGGTATGGCGTTGTCCTTTTGTGTTTGATGCCAAAGCCACAGCGTGCCTTCGAGAATGTGTGACTCGTGAAGTGAGTGGCGTCGTGGGTTATCAGTTGTAGTGGGAAACCAAAACGCGAGAAAACACCAAGGAGACAGCGCCACATGTTCCGTGAAGTAACAGCACGCAATGGGTATAAGTCGACCCACTTCGTAGAGTGGTCAGTATCCACCAATAAATAGCGGTTGCCCTTAGGTGTACGGGGGAAAGGGCACATTACCTCTCACGCGACACTTTGACAGGAGCTTTGAGTTAGAACTGGCTGCATCAACCCCGTTGGGAGGACAACACGTGGTTTTACTCGTTTACAAATTGAACGGCTTTGTGGATATAGCAAAACGTCCTGCCGCGTTCCTGGCCAAGTAGAACTCAACTGGCAAGTAGCAACTCAACTGGGAAGTAGCATGCAACTGGCTGGCTCACCCTCCGATTCCTGTAGTAGAACAGCGCCTAGACCGTAGTAGGTAGCGTCTGTTTGTAGCACAAACGGCTTGTTTAAGTCTAGGAGTTTTAGAGCTGCGGTCTCAGCAATTACACTGATAAGTGTTCTAAACGCGTTGTGCTGAGAGTCACCCCCACTCCATTTTACGCCTTTCCGTAGTAGTTGAGAATAAGCGCAATCGTGAGATCTGCGTAGCGTGGTATGAAAGAACGGTAGAATTTAGGCATTCCCAGTAAACGCTGCAAGCTCTTGACCTCGTGCGGGCAAGGGCAGTCTGCAATGACGTGAAGCTTAACGTCATTAAAAAGAAGCTGACCATCGTTCACAATAAAACCGAGCAAGTTTACTCTTAACCACGCTAACTGGGATTTTTTAGGGTTCACGGTAAATCCAACTCTGCATTTTCTGAACAACGATGGCAAGGTGTTCTAAGTGCTCCTCAATATTGCGCGAGAAGATGACATCATCCTTACATACTATAGCACGACTGTACCGCCCTTCGTAGAGAACAATATTCTTTAGGCGTAGGAAACCACTAGGTGAGTTCTTCAAGCCAAATGGCATGCGGAAACATTCGAAGAGTCCTTTATATCAAGTGAATTTAGGAATGTCAGCGGGTTCCATTTCAGTTTGCGAAAATCACCGAGAGCAGTCGACTGTAGTGAACACCGTTGCACTACCCATACCTAACAGGATCGACTGAATTAAGGGAAAGGGATAAGCATCCCGAACCGTGGCATCCTTTAAGCCTCGATAGTCTACGCATAACCGAGCTGTGCCATCTTTTTGAGGCGCTAGAACGACACGAGAAGCGCCTCTGAGACAGTCTCACCACATGGAGATGATTGGAGGAGATGATCGACACCTCGGTGTCAATCATCTCCTCCAGGAACGCCCGCTTGTGCGCACTACGTAATCCTGGTTGCATTTCCAAGGTTGTGCGTTTCCTTTATGGATGCGGTGACGCAGTACATGAGTGCCGCCTGGCTTTTCCGTGAACATGATTGCGAACGGCTCCAGCGTGCACACGAGCGGTCGTTTCTGCACATCCTCAAAAGCGCATTTCTCGACAAGAACTCGCAAGCCGCCGTTTCTCATATCGAACACTGTTTTCACGGGAATAAAATTCCCGCCCAGTAGCATGGGTATTGCCAACCCCAAGCAACAATTAAAATGCGGCCGACATGTCTTGCTTCTTAGCGCACCGCTGCTCGCGACGTTATTAATGCTCCGGTAGCAGCTCTCAAGCGCGTATTACATTGTGTGAGTTCGTCGGGCACACGCGAAAACTATCATCTAGATAGAGGCACTGCCACCAGTATATAGAAGTGCGGATATCTTTGTGCCTAAAACATGTGCCTTGATATATGATACTGAACAAGAGCTAACAGAGCTAGTGCGCTCTATGCAGCAAACAGAAAGAAGGTCAATTTGCTCATCCTCGGTAAGTTCGGCCTCCGGCGGTGTTGGGGAGCTAGTTACCAGCGCGGGCAGTAGCTGTTTCCCCGGGTGGAGAAACGCCATGTCCAGGGCATTATTGGACATTCATGCCGGTAATGTTCATGCTGACCAGAACTGTAGCATGAGCCAGCCTGGTGTGCATCTTCCCAGTACCCTGTGAGTGCCTGCGGCCTATAATTGGAACGAAAGGGACTTCCGGTGCCCAGAGGATTTCGTTGCCGGTTTGAGGGAGCGAACCGGTGTAGTGGTTGCAGAACGTTGTCGCGCGAATCCCTGGCCGCGCAGGGCCCCCGCCGCCGTGAAGTTTCCGCTAACGGGGCCAACTGAACCGAGTTGTCCATGCGGGCCCGCCACGTAAGTTCGAGGCCGGGGACAGTACAACGCTACTGTCCCAGTGTTTGTCGCCCTCACAGCACAGGCTGCCTCGAGGGCAACGTCGACAGGTGGTGGTGGTGGAGCGCAGTGTAGCCCCAAAAGTGCGTCTTCGTGATTTCTTAGGCCAAGGCCGCAAGTTCCTCAAGGGAGGGAAATGAATAACCAACGAGGTATGGACTGAAGCGAGGGTGGCACCTTCGCAAAACATGTGAGACATTAGTGGACTCGGTGGCGCTAAGATCAGTGCGTCGAAAGAGTTCCTGCATGGCCCAAACATATTCTCGCACACCCTCCTCTGGGTTTTGCGTTCGGGAGTCCAGCTCGCGTCGGATGCGGTAGCCATAGTATATCGGCAGGAACTCTGCTCGGAACACAGCGACGAATTGATTTCTGGACAGGAACAGAGGCTGCAGGTGCAGCCACTGTGCCGCGATACCACGAAGAGCAATGGGCAGGACTCCTTCGAGCAAGTTAAGCTTCGATCCGAGACACCCGAAACCGTCCTGTAAAAGGCCAAATCATCCAGAAAACCAGTGACTGATTTCCCGGTGCCGCACTCGCTAAACCTTGGAACGCCCAACATCAGCTTCGTCAGCATCACGGGCTACGCGCGCTCGTGTCCTTAGCGCGTGGCAGCGGCGATGTCTGCGAGCCGAGCTGTTAGTCTGGCACAGCGTGGTGATCTCGCCCAAAGGCGACTAGACCATTGCATACTGGCTTCACCAGCTCCAGCTCTGGTCACAGTCGAGACTCCGGGATGCTGTTCATTGGCTTCGCAAATTGCATTGCGTGCCGAAGAGCGCGTCTCCACAGAAAACCATGAAGTAAACCAAAGGCAAGACGCAAAATATATAGGCACACAAATGACGCCACACAAGAAGCCGAAACCTAACCGCGAAAGACAGTGCAAACGCTACCTTCAATATGCCAGAAACTCTAGCTAACGGACGAGAAGCCCCTGATGCCTACCTTCTGAGAACCACCAGCTGGCCACACGTTGGGCAGCAAATGTGTGCTCAGGACTGGGGCTTCAGAGCCAGTGGCTGAAGCTCTCGGGGACGGCACAGGGTGCAAGAGCCATGGAACAGGCAACCTTTACTGGCCGAAGCCTCAAACGAAATGGACTGCTTCCTGGTCGCCGTTCCTCGCACTCCGGCCCCAGGGCGGCTGGGCGTGTTACGGGCGCATGATCAACGTCCAGGTTATGATGATAGCGGCAAAGTAGCGCCGCAATATATAACAGTATATAGCCCAACAATATATAACCCCACGTGACTGCGTGGACGTGGTCCGCGAAAAGGTCAGGCAGCTGGTACAACCACTGCTCGCGCCGGCAGGCCATGCCCCTCTCCTTACCTAAGCCGAAGCCTTAAGAGCTCGTATGTCGGCCGTTGGCTATCCGCCCTATACATCTGCACAACCGGCTGCCCAATACTTTCCCAGCCGTCTACGCAAGCCCAAGTCTAAGCGTGCGGAAATTTAATGTCTGGTGCGCTCCCGAGAATCGGCGGCTCTGCTACTATTGTGATGAATCTAGTAGACTGTAGAGAGAGTGCACATACAGGCAGATGCGCTTTCCTGGGTTTCGCTGAGATGCACGTCGATCCCATAATGGTGAGCGTGTCTGAGCTATTGCCGAGTACTTCGCGAGCCACCAGTCCCCGACTTTTCAGCGGCGTCAGTCCCGCTCTCGACCTCCTCGGCGTTCTACATCACCTGGTCGTCCTCAGCCTTTACTCATGGCACTGGGAGTAGACAACGTCTCCAAGCCCACTCCTGGAAAACTAGGAGGAGCGGCCTCAGGTGGGGCTGCTGCTGAGCGATCAATAAAACCCGCTCTTCCTTCGGCACGACAGCCGAAAGCCAATGATTTCCTTTCAGAGGCGCCTGTCATCGACGACAAAAGTATTTCCCCGAACATCCCCATCCAGGTCGACAAAGACCCGGTCACTGCCCTCGTGGACACTGGCGCCCGTTATTCTGTAGTGAATTCCGAACTAGCTGCCGAACTGAGAAAACTTGCGGAGCCAAATAATCTACCATGCATCCGAACAACATGCAATCATCGCTTGACGCCGACAAGGAGATACACGCATCATCATCATCATCGTCATCCTGGCTGCGCCACTTGCAGGGCAAAGGCCTCTACCCCACCTCTCCGACTACCCCGGTCATGTGCTAATTGTGGCCATTTTATCCCTGCAACATTCTTAATCTCACCCACCCACCTAATATTCTGGCGCCCCTGCTATGCTTCCTTCTCTTGGAATCCAGTCCGTAACCTTTAATGACCATCGGTTATCTTCCCTCCTCATTATATGTCCTGCCCACGCCCCCCCCCCCATTTATTTTTCTTGATTTCAACTAAGATATCATTAACTCGCGTTTGTTCCCTCACCAAATCCGCTCCTTTCTTATTCCTTAACGTTACACCCATCATTATTCTTTCCATAGCTCGTTGCGGCGTCCTCAACTTAAGTAGAACCCTTCTCGTAAGATTCCAAGTTTCTGCCCCGTAGGTGAGTACTGATGAGACACAGCGGTTATACACTTTTCTTTTGAGTGATAATGGCAACCTGCTGTTCATGGTCTGAGAATGCCTGCCGAACGCACCCCAGCCCATTCTTATCCTTCTCATTATTTCAGTGTCACTGTCCGGATCTGCGGTCACTACTTGCGCTAAGTAGGTGTATTCTCTTACCACTTCCAGTGCCTCACTACCAATCGTAAACTGCTAATCTCTTCCGAGACTGTTAAACATTAGTTTAGTTTTCTGCAGATTAATTTTTGGTCCCACACTTCTGCTTTGCCTCTCCAGGTCAGTGAGCATGCATTGCAATTGGTCCCCTGAGTTACTAAGCAAGGCAATATCATCAGCGAATCGCAAGTTACAAAGGTATTCTCCATTAACTCTTATCCCAAATTCTTCCCAATCCAGGTCTCTGAATACCACCTGTAAAAACGCTGTGAATAGCATTGGAGAAATCGTATCTCCCGCCTGACGACTTCCTTTATGGGATTCTGTTGCTTTCTTTATGGAGGACTACGTTGGCAGCGGGGCCGCTATATATATCTATCTGTATATTTACATATGGCTCATCTACACCCTGGTTCCGTAATGCCTCCATGACTGCTGAGGTTTCGACTGAATCAGACGCTTTCTCGTAATCAATGAAAACTATATATGAGGGTTGGTTTTATTCCGCACATTTCTCTATCACCTGATGGTGTGAATATGAGTAGCGTTTACGAAATCCCGCCTGGTCCTTTGGTTGACAGAAGTGTAAGGTGCGCCTGATTCTATTTGCGAGTACCTTAGTAAATACTTTGTAGGCAACGGACAGTAAGCTGATGGGTCTCTAATTTTTCAAATGTTTCGCGTCCCCTTTCTTATGAAAGAGGATTAGGTTGGCGTCTTTTCAAGATTTAGGTATGCTCGAGAACATGAGGCATTGTGTATACAGGGTGGCCAGTTTCTTTAGAACAATTTGCCCACCTTCCTTCAACAAATCTGCGGTTACCTGATTCTCCCCAGCTGCCTTCCCCTTTCCATAGCTCCCAAGGCTTTCTTTACTTCTACCGGCGTTACCTGTAGGATTTCAAGTTCCTCTAGACTATTCTTTCTTCCATTATCGTCGTGGATGCCACTGGTACTGTATAAATCTCTATAGAACTCAGCCACTTGAACTATCTCATCCATATTAGTAATGATATTGCCGGCTTTGTCTCTTAACGCATGCGCCTGACATTTGCTTATTGCTAGTTTCTTCGTCACTGCTTTTAGGTTTCCTCCGTTCCTGAGAGCATGTTCGACATGCTGAGTGGGCATGGGAGCAGTGACAACGGCATGGCTCCAATACTCCGTTTTTTCATCGTGCAGGCAGTGCTGTCGAACATCGTGACGTCATCCTCGGCTGCACCCTGTGGCTCGCCGATTAATCTTGACCCGGCGGCCGAATTTCCCGGAACTTCCAACACCGACAGCTTCTGCACGTCTGGCTGTGGTTATCCGCTCGCCGAGTGGCTCGTCCACAACCATCCAGCGTCATCGACATTGCCATCACCTCCCGCACCGGATTTAAGAAGCCGACGCGGCTGCTTTCCCTTAAGTGGGCATGGGAGCAGTGACAACGGCATGGCTCCAATACTTCGTTTTTTCATCGTGCAGGTGTGTACGCAGTATTCTTTACACACAAAAAGGAGCGACGATCGCTATTTGTTACTGTTCCCGTGCCCACGGGTCTGCTGTGATATTGCTTGTGATTGTTTTTCGATGGTTGTCTTGCTATTGCGCTCGGGTGACATTGAGTCGAACCCGGGTCCTACAACTCGCTCCGAGGTCGTCCTTGATATAGATAGCCTACCAGACGATCCATCTGATCAAATGAAGGTTAAGTTTCAGCTCCTGAAAGAGGTACACTCTCGTACGCTGCATACCTCGAAAGGTCAGGCTGAAATAACTGCGGACATAAAAACCATTAAAAATAGTCAAAAGAACATCGAATCAAGGTTAGCTGGAATGCACAAGAGGCTGGATGAACTCGAGGAGAGGGTCACGAAATTCGACGGCATTAGTCATGAACTTTCATGCTTAAAGGAATCAATGGATGAGCAGCGCAATCGAAATGATTCTCTGCAGTCTCGTCTTGACGAAGCTGAAGATAGATCACGCCGTGACAACTTGATCTTTCGGGGTATATCAGATGCTAAGGAGTCCTGGGCAGATACCGAATCTAAGCTATTGGAAGCATTGACTGAGGTCGTCGACTCGTGCTCTGGTACTTTAATCCAGCGTGCACACCGCCTGGGCATTTTTTCACATGATAAGTGTCGTCCTGTCATAGCCAAATTCACAGAATCAAAAATGAAAGAAAAGATACTCTCCTTGCGTAATGAATTCAAATCAAAAGGCATCACTATCAGTGAAGATTTCTCGCCTGCAACACGCTTGGCTCGAAAAAGAACTGTTTGAGTTCGGTAGCACCCACGCTGGCCCTCGCTCTTTTAAACTGCGATGCAACAAGCTTTGCTTCAATAACAGATGCTTTATGTATAACGCAGTCACCGGTACTGTCGACGAGGTCGTGACACGTGGCGAACATGGTGTGCAGGGGACAGTGACCAGTGACACTGCCAATGGGATTGTCACACGTGGCGAAGCCAGTAGATTACATAACGAGTCTGCATCGCAAGTTGTATCATAGGGAATCGCGAGGGGCAGTGGGAAGTTATCTAATGTCTCTGTCCTTTATACCAACGTCAGAAGCGTTCTTAATAAACACACTAACTTATCTTCCGTCATTGATACATGTGCACCTCACATTATTGCACTAACAGAAACCTGGCTCCCAACGCACGTGTCTGATTTTGAAATCTTTCACGACGCTCATCTTTACTCGATGTATCGTTCCGATAGGACGGCAAGACGTGGCGGTGGTGTTCTGCTTGCCATTTCAAAAGATATTCCTTCTACATGCATTCAAATCTGCAGCGACTTGGAGCTAGTTTTCGCTTTGGTAGTCATCGATCATCTGAAAATAATCATTGATGTATGCTACCGCCCTCCATCATATTCGTCCACATTTGCTAACGAACTCCATGATGCTTTAAACTTGGTTCGCATACGCTATCCTACATCACCACTCTTTATACTCGGAGACTTTAACTTTCCAAGTATCTTGTGGACTGCTCAGCCACCTTATTCATTGCCGCCCTTGTCCCAAGCTAAAGAATTCTTAGATCTATGTACATTGTTTTCTCTAACACAGTTGGTAACGCAAGCCACTAGGACTGTAACAAGTACGGCAAATACTCTAGATTTAATCCTAACCACAAATCCAGAAGTAGCTACAGATCTAACATATCTGCCAGGTATCAGTGATGATCTTCTGCTCAATTTCGTCATTAATACGCCACGTCCTCAAGCGAATAAAATAAAGAAAACCATCCTAGATTACAAACGGGCTAACTTTGCCGCTATTAATATTGAACTATCTACATTTATTGATCATTTTCTTCTTAATTTCGATACCCGCTCTGTCGAAGAAAATTGGCTACTGTTCAAAACGAAGGTACACCAACTATCAGACAAATATATTCCTAAGCGCATCGTCACCTCTAACCCTCAAGCACCCTGGTACAATTCATACATCAGGCGACTATGTAACAAAAAGAAACGTTTGTTCCGTCTTGCTAAACTTTCACCTTCTATTGAGCGATGGTCGACATACAAGACTGCTTCCGACACATACGTAAGAACCCTAAAACTTGCAAAAAACAATTTCTTGTCTTCTACTTTACCATCTATTTTAATAACAAATGTTAAAATGTTCTGGCGCATTATACACCCTGCACACGACCCCTTAATTACATTGCAAGATACCTTCGGCAACATAATCCCAAATAACCTCTGTGCTACCATACTAAATAGAACATTCACTGAAAGCTTTTCCTCTAGCACGACAGTTGATTTTCCAGATATGCCACATCACAGATTTTCCATTATGTCACCAATAACTATTGATGCTCCTGGAATTGCTAAATTAATCGAGTCTTTGAAGCACGATTCATCTCCGGGGTGTGACGAAATTAGTTGTAAATTCCTAAAAAGTATCTGCGCTTATAGCTCAATTATACTAACAAAACTGTTCCAGCAGTCGCTCGATTAATCAAGCCTCCCTAACGACTGGAAAATCGGGAAGGTGGTCCCACTTCACAAATCCGGTAATAAGCACTTGCCTCAAAATTATCGGCCCATTTCACTCACTAGCACATGCTGCAAATTACTAGAACATAAAATTTTTAAACACATCGCCACCTTTCTTGATGATGACTGTTTTTTTTCTTCTGAGCAACATGGTTTCCGTCAAACATACTCCTGCGAAACGCAGCTACTCTCATTCACTGGTAAATTGCATCGCATTCTTGACCAGTCATCTTGCGCGGATTGCATCTTTTTAGATTTCGCGAAAGCTTTTGACAAAGTATGCCATCAATTGTTGCTTTATAAATTAAGTCATCTTAATCTTGATCCACATGTCTTTAGATGGATTCAATCTTTCCTTCTCAACCGCAGGCAGTTTGTTTTCACTAATGGCACAACTTCACCGCTTACTAACGTACTATATGGTGTACCACAAGGATCCGTCCTCGGACCCCTTCTATTCTTAATTTATATTAATGACCTTCCGTCCACCCTGTCTTCTGCCAGCCACCTTTTTGCTGACGACTGTGTAATTTTCCGCGAAATATGTAACCTCAACGACATTAATACTCTCCAGACCGATCTTAATTTGGTCTCTAACTGGTGTAAAACTTGGAAAATGGAATTAAATATTAACAAATGTAAGTTCATGCGTGTTTCTCGCTGCTCTAACACTCCCCCTTCTTCTTATTGTCTTAATGGCATTCCTCTTGATTCCGTCACATCATATAAATATCTAGGCGTACATATATCACGAAACTTAACATGGAATGCCCATACTGAATACGTTACCAATAACGCTAATCGCATGTTAGGGTATTTACGTCGCAACTTCTCTGCTGCTCCTTCGTCCTTAAAACTCCTACTTTATAAATCACTAATAAGACCTAAACTTGAATACGCGTCATCTATATGGGACCCTGGGCATGAAAATCTTATATATTCTCTTGAACTTATACAAAATAACTCCGTTCGCTTCATTTTTTCAAATTACAACCGTACTGCAAGTATCACAGCCATGAAAGCTAACCTTTCTCTCCCATCTTTAAGATCTCGCCGGAAAATCAGTCGCCTCACTCCATTCCACAAGGTATATCATCACGTCACGCTACATGGCGATCTTATTGCACCACAGGAATACATCTGCCATCGCACTGATCATCGGCACAAGGTTGGCATCCAAAAATGCAAAACTAAAGCTTGTTTTCAGTCATACCTTCCCCAGACATCTGTCGAATGGAACCGCCTCGCTCCCGATATTGCAGCCATCGAGGATAACCAACGATTTCATGATGCACTAACAACCTTTGTTTATTTTGGAGAATGTTGAAATTATGTCCTAACAAAATTCACTGTATTGTATTTATTGTCTTTGTAACCTATATTACCCACTCCCCTCTGTAATGCCTTTGGCCCTGAGGGTATAATAAGTAAATAAATAAATAAATAAATAAATAAATGTTCAATTCTTTTCATATTATGCTTCCTTATGTCAGCTGTCTTACGCTTGTTGATAAACTTGGAAAGTTCTGCCAGTGCTGTTCTAGCTGTATGATTAGTGCCTTTCATACAATGGCGTTTCCTAATCAGATCTTTCGTATCCTGCGATAGCTTACTGGTATCCTGTCTAACGAAGTAACCACCGACTTCTATTTCACACTCCTTAATGATGCCCATAAGATGGTCGTTCACTGCTTCAACACTAAGGTCCTCTTCCTGAGCTAAAGCCGAATACCTGTTATGTAGCTTGAGGGATCCTCTATTTTCCCTCTTACCGCTAACTCGTTGATCGGCTTCTTATGCTCCAGTTTCTTTCGTTGCCTCCTGAAGTCTAGGCTAATTCGAGTTCTTACGATCCTAGGGTCACAGCAGCGCACCTTGCCGAGCACGTACAAATTTTGTATGATGCCAGGTTGTGCACAGAGTATAAGTTTTATTTCGTTTCTAGCGTCGCCATTAGGGCTCCTCCCCGTCCGCTTTCGGCTCTCCCGCTTGCGGAAGAAGGTGTTCATTATCCGCATATTATTCCGTTCTGAAAATTGTACTGATAACTCTCCCCTGCTGTTCCTAGGCCCTATGCCATATTACGCCACTGACTTCTCTCCAGCCTGCTTCTTGCCTGCCCTGGCTTTGAAGTCGCCCATCAGTATAGCGTATTTTGTTTTGACTTTCCTCGCCAGCGATTCAACGTCTTCATAGAAGCTTTCGACTTCCTGATCATCATGACTGGATGTAGGGGCGTAGACCTGTATACAACCTTCAATTTGTACCTCTAATTAAGTTTAACAACACCTGCCACCCTCTCGTTAATGCCATAGATTTCCGGTATGTTACCAGCTATATCCTTATTAATCAGGAATCCAACTCCTAGTTCTTGTATCTACACTAAGCCGCGGTAGCACAGGACGTTCCCGCTTTTTAGCACTGTATATGCTTCTTTTGTGCTTCTAACCTCACTGAGTCCTATTATATCCCATTTATTGCTCTCTAATTCCTCCAATAGCACTGCTAGACTCCCGTCACTAGATAACGTTGTAGCGTTGAACGTTGCCAGGTTCAGATTCCAATGGCGGTCCGTCGTGACCCAGAGATTCTTATCACCTCCTACTGCGTCACAGGTCTGACCGCCGCCGTGGTCAGTTGCTTCGCAGCTCCTGAGGTCTCAGGGCCGGGGTTTGATTGTTGTATTCATATAGGAGGTTTTGGACAAGTGCTGCACCGGGGTGGCCAATCCTGCTCTGGTGAGGGAGTGCGTTACCGCGTCTGGTCACCGCGATCAGGCCGCACTCCAGGCCTGTTTAGCAATTTTATCAACACACGGATATATTTTTATCCGGTGTAAAATTGCGCGGCACCGGTATTCGAACAACGGTCATCTTGCACTTAAGGCGGATGCTCTACCTCCACGCCACCGCTGCGCTACCGGACTCTGCCGGACTCTAAATTCGTCAGTCAGCGTGCGTTGCCTCGCTCATCATGTTGCTCGAGTGCTCCTGAAAACTGATCCTTGCGATGGATTTTCTTCGCGAGCACGGAGCTTTCATCCATCTTCGGGAGCTGTTAACGTTTTCCGATGACTAGGCGCCCAGAATGCAAGATAGTAACACGCGCAAGGCCGCAAGTCGTTTTGCTGACGACATTATGACAGTCCCCCCCCCCCCCGGGATTAGTATGTTCATTAGTTTTGAAAGCGACGGTTACCATAGGAGTAGCCGAATTGGTGCTCTTGACTCGGCCAGTCAGTGTCACCCGCTGCAATATTGAATTGAACCGCAGCATGACTGAGGTTTTCGATACCAAATTAGTGGCGGGTACCAACACATAGCAAAGATAAAGGCCATTGCTCTCTTTGAAAGCATGGGGAAGCAATAAGTACCACGCCTGCTGAGCTTTCTGTAGCCATGAAGCGTAACACCGAGGTTGTCATTACAATCAATAGAAATCCTGAGCACTCATCCAGACAGAAAGAACATATACTGTTACGTTTCGCCTACGACGCGCGGTATAGCCGGCGCGGATGCAACGGACGCCGGGGCTTCATTCAAAGCGGCGGACATTTTGGCCCGTTCAGCGCTGCCGCAACGCCTCCCCGCCAAGCGCGTCCAGGCATGTTTCAATGCCACATGTATTCGTGTGTGCGTGTGTGTGTATGTGCATGCTGGTGCCCACGCTTGTCA
Source organism: Dermacentor variabilis (assembly GCF_050947875.1). Lineage (NCBI taxonomy): Eukaryota > Metazoa > Arthropoda > Arachnida > Ixodida > Ixodidae > Dermacentor > Dermacentor variabilis. The sequence goes on along the minus strand of NC_134576.1, from coordinate 42,786,464 downwards.
AAGCGCGGCAGCCGGGGAGAGGAGCTCCCCAAGTGTGAAGCGAGGAGGTCTGAGCGGCGCCGGCTCGGCGGATGCGTCACTACACTCGTCTCAACGTGTCTCTCAGCGTGTCCGTGCCCCGCCGTCACGTGCGCCTCTGCCGAGGCGTTCCTTTTTGCCCTCGACTCCGAGAGTATAAAAGCAGCTGCCCCCGGACGCCAAGAGAGAGGCTCCGATTTCTTCTGTCGAGTAACGTGCTCTCCCGTCTCTCCACTTCGGTCGACCTGACCGGCCGCTGTTTTGCGATGCTAGAATAAACAAGTTGTTCTGTTAGCAGTCGACTCATGCTTTGCCAGGACCATCGGATGCTTCCAGTTGTGCCCCAGGCCGCCAGGCCAACGCTACCCTTGGGGCTTGCGACCCAGATGCAACAATACGCAGTATTATATGCATGTTCAGTGACTGCTTTGCAGCCAGGTCGAAAGTAAAATAGACCCTCATCGCGAAGCACCGTACTAATAGGAAACCGACTGAGCAGTGCGTGCGTCTGTCACAAATGGACTGTCACTAAAGGAGCAAGAGGCGATCTGTTGTCAAGTAAAGCGAATACTCAGCAACGACGTAATTAAGCTCGCAACCGGCCCGTGGGCCTCCGGCACCCTTTGGTTTCGTTTGGCTTACCGCAAACGACAAGGTGACGAAAAAAGTTAGCTGCCCTCTTCCCTGCATATATGACTCTTGAGAGCGTCTTCGAAAGGCCCGATATGTCTGCTGAATGTATTTATGAAGCGATTACTGGTAGATCGAAGCTGATGAACAGGATGACGAAACGAGTGCGTTAGTAACTCCTGACGGCTTGTACGAACTTAAGGTGCAGTCCTCGGGATTATGCTCAGATACCATGACCTTTTAAAGGATGATGTGCACCATGCTGTCATATCTTAAGTAGGAATCATGTCTTCTCTATTTAGACGACATCGTTGTTTTTTCAGACTTTTGAGTAACATTTTCAGCAACTTCAGTCCATGTTTCTTGCTTTTTCTTAGGCATTTCACTAAAATGTGATAAATGGGATTTCAGTAATTAGCAGCGAAAATTCCTCGGCGACGTTGTAAGCCCCTATGGTGTTCGGCCAGGCCGCTTAAAAATTATGGCTGTTGCCACATTCTACCACCAGCAAACAAAAGAGATGTCAGCCGTTTCTTTGGCCTCTGGGCATACTACAGACACATTGTGAAGATATTATCCAAAGCAGCAGAACCCTTGACCCGTTTACCAAAGGCAGACATCCCATTTGTTTGGGGTACGCTGCAGGGAGATGCCTTCTCTCAGCTTCAGCAGTGTCGCCAAACACCACGCTTACTTGTGCACTTTGATGAAGATGGTGACACTGAACTGCACACTGATGCTAGCGAAATCTGTCTTGGTCCAGACCCCGTGCAGGGGAAAGATGGCATTGAACGAGCTATTGCTTACGCTAGCCACACTTTAACATCTGCAAGCAAGAAAATGAAGGCATCTCGTTTGTTTCGGGTCTGCAGCAGAGAGACGCCTTCTCAGAGCTTCAGCTACGCTTCCAGACACCGCCCTTGCTTGGACACTTTGACGAAGATGCCGAGGCACTGAACAGCACCCTGATACTAGCAATATTGGGCTTCATGCAGGCCCAAAGCAAGGGCGCTATAATGTGAAACTTTTCCAAACCTTTCTATTCCAATTCTGCAATCAGCCCTCCCCGATTGGCCAACAACTTTTTTGGACCACCCCCATCTAACCTGTCTGCCACGCGACGTCACGAAAACCGCGATAGCTTCCCCTCTGACGTGACGTGTACGCACTGATTATGAATGATTTGACTGAGCAAAGGAAAAATAGTTATTTCTGATTCGACGCCTGTTCGCCATTAGCCCTCGGCTATTTGTCAAAAGTTTTCGGGCTGCACCCACTTTACCTGCCTGTCACGCGACGTCACAAAACCGCGAAAGCTCTCCGCATCAAACTGATGTGTACGCGTTGACGATTGATTAATATGCCTAACAAAACTGAATGTTCTTCTTAATAGCCGCAGGCTGTCCCGTTCCGAAAGGAATAACAGATGGCTACCGCCGATCGCTCAGGCACTGGCTACTAGCACCTGCTGGAGAGCATGAGTTTATTTGCGTATAATAAAACCTTTTGCGGTGCCGTGTAACGTTTTCGAGCACCTTCGGCCCGTTTACGACCTAGTTCTGCCAACTCTTCTTTGCTGAGGATCCGTTCTAGCGTCGTTTTTGATTGCATGCCGCCGCGATTTTCGACCAGCTACCGCAAGCTAAGCAAAGGAAAGCTGACCAATCGCGAACGCCGGCACCACCCTCTTCATCCTGTTATCGATTTTCAGTGCTGTCACTCGGCCCCAGCGAACCCCTCTTCACTTGAGCGTGTTGCTCACCTCTTGTCAGCAAATCAGATAAGGCAAACCGCTCAGTCTGGACAATGTTATTCATTTTTCAAGCATACAAAAGTGATCTATGAACGAGGAGAGCGTTTGATTGGTCTGTTCAGACAATCCTGCGGGTGACCGCCTGATGCTTGCGTCGGCAGTTACGTAAATTTGACGTCAGGAGATCGGAATAAAAACATATTGGAATAGTTTTACGTAATAGGGCCCCAAAACTGTGAAATCCCTTTGCACCTTAACGCCCACTCGGTAGGTAACAAGCAAGAGGAAATCGTTCGGTTTCTAAAACAATTTTTGTTTCGAAATTACGGTTTTTATGCTCACTGAAACGTGGTATCAATCTCATAGCAAGATGCTGGAGCTTTCTGGTTGCGAAATGTTTTTTTCTTAACAGACCTAAGAAAAGTGGTGGCGGTGTCGTTATCTGTACTCTCGCGTGCAAAAGGTGTCACTTTTTGCTTAATCTTAGTGACGTTGCGCATTAATATGAAGTTCTAACTTTAAAAAATTGAAATCAAATCATTTTGTGGTATACCACCCCGAAATGGTAACATCAAAAATTTTAAGGATTATTTCAACCAGATTCTAGAATGTGCGTCACTAAATAAACGTTCGTTTTTGTGCAGTGCTGATTTTAATATTAATATTCTTGACCATAACGCTACTGTACATGATTTCAAGATGAAGATTCTCGCCTGTGGGTTTGTCAACTTAATAGAAACAGCATCACGAGTCACATGCACTACTGCAACGGTAATAGATCTAATAATTACGAATATTGAAACGAGTGTGATCTCTCGTGGTACAATCCCTTCTAATGTGAGCAATCACTATCCGGTGTTTGTCGTCTTTCGGAATGAGCATGCTAAACGAAACAATATGAAAGAGTGTATTACTGTGCAGAGCATAACAGATGCCTCTTTTGGAGCATTTCAGCACGACATTATGAACTTCGACTTGTTCTGTGTACTGCAGAAAACTGATGTCAATGATGCGTACGACATCTTTTTTTTCACAATTTCATTTGTTTCTATTCGAAGCACTTTGCACTGGAAACGCACACGAAAAATAATCCGAAAAAGATAAAAAAAAGCATGGGTAACAAGGTAACGTTTGAAAATGATAAAGGGCAAAAATCGCCTCTGTCAAACGTTCCTTCGAACACGTGCACAGGATACACTCCTTCCCTTTAAAAAGTTAAGAAACCGATTAAACTCCAAGCTACGGAAAGCTCAAAGATCATATTATGAGGAGCTCTTTTCTAGCCTCAGTTCAAGGAGACCAGATACTGCCTGGAAAGCTTTAAACGATGTCCTAGGTCACCGTGCGAATAACTCTGTCACAAAATCTATGCTAGTAAACGGCAACGAAATAAAAGAGAGGGTGCCTGCCGAATACTTTGACAAACATTTTCTTAATAGCATTTCTTTATCTCAAGACCTTTGGGACACTACAATCTCCACTTATCCTAGTCAGCTTAGTGAGAATATATTTTTCGAGCCTACTGATTCAAATGAAGTTGATAACGTGTACATGAGACTTAGTAACAGCAACACCTTGAATATCAACAGCATGCAGATGAAACCATTGAAATATGTATTACCCATAATTTGTCTCTTCATTTCACACATCTACAACCTTGCAATTGAGGGCGGGGTTTTCCCCAACGCAATGAAAACTGCAAAAATGTCTGTCATTTTTAAAGGGGGCGACCAAAATGTACCAGCAAATTATAGGCCGATTTCAGTACTCCCTGTGTTTTCTAAGGGTCTGGAAGAACTAATTTATTTTTTCACAAGCCTAAGGTACAATCTGAGTCACAATTTAGTTTCATAACAGGTAAATCTACAGAAACAGCATTATTAACATTGAAGGAAATTATTCTGAAGAACATTAATGAGAACTTGTATATGGGCGGCCTTTTCCTTGATTTTAGTAAGGCTTTTGACTGCTTAAATCATGATTCTTGTTAACAAACTTTAAATGTACGGAATCCGCGGTAGACCATTGACATTGCTTCAAGGATATCTCCAATAAACTTTCATCCCTTTTGCTATCAGTGGTGGTGTCCCACAAGGGAGCGCATTAGGACCCCCTTTGTTCAATACGCACATAAATTATATTGTGAGTATAGATCATTCAATTGATTTTTTTATATACGCAGATGATAGCACACTACATTTGCAGGCCCTAACCTTAACAGTGTAATGGTACAATGTTATGACCTACTGATTAAATTGTCTAGGTGGTGAAGGATGAATAAGTTAAAAAGAAATCCTACAAAGTCCAAGGTTATAATATTTCGTTCAAGAAACAACCCAATGATACCGCACTGCATGCTTGGCTTTGAAGATCATCAAATATATATAATTGAAGTGGACGAGATACTTTAAGTATATCTTTCGTGTTATTTAAACTGGGATGCCCACACTGACCTACTGCGTGTAGGTGTATTCTGGACACAGTCAAGCTGCGCGGGTAGCTTTTTTCAAGAAAACCCTCCAGTTGAACCCGAAAAATAAACTTAAACTTATACTTATACCTTGTGCAGGGCTAAGGCGGCGTTTAACGTGTCATTGCTTACGGTAGGCGGATTTTAACATTTCTAGAAACGAACTACTCTACCACTGAGGATTGTTTAATTGTCGTCTGGGCGATATCTAAGTTCTTGCTATAGTTATACGGCCGGCCGTTCAGAGTTGTTAGCGCCCATCATGCCCTTTGCCGACTATCCAGTCTCAAGGACTCTTCAGGGCGTCTCATCATGTGGAGCCTTCTTTAAGTATTTCACGTAATATTCGTCTACAAGCCTGACCGGACGTATATTAATGCTCACTGTATTTCGCGCGCTCCCCTTGAAACGGATTCAAGCGACACCGACGAAGAAGATCTTCTCCCTTGCGCTCTCAATATATGTGACTTGGCTCAGCTGCAGTTGGATGATTTAGAACTCGGCCAAGTTATCAAATATCTTGAACGCAGGAGTTCGCATCGTCTGTGGACATCCGCGCGTTCAACATCTTCGTTCTGTAGCCGCAACAGTTCCTTGTGCAGACAGAACTACCGAGAGAGCGGACATCTCCTGGTTGTTGTGTCCGCGCTGTGTTCCGATATTTTGTCCGCCTGCCACGATGAGCCCTCTTCATGCCATTTAGGATTCGCGCGTGCCTTGGCCCAAATTCATCAACGCTACTGGCCTTAATTCGCCCAGAAAATGAAGCATTAGGTCAAAGCGTGCAGCTACTGCCAGCGCCGAAAGCCTCCACCTGAACGCCCAGCCGGTTTCTGAAACCTGTTATCCCGCCAACGCAACCATGGCCGACTTGCTTGGGCCCTCCCCTAAATTGTTTGCGAAAAACCGTTACAACGTTGTTCCTACTGGTTATCTTACACAATACTGTAAAGTTACAGCCCTTCGTCGAGCCACTGCCAGTGATGTTGCACAATTTTTCACCCAGAACATTGTCCTCCATCGTGGTGGCCCAGCAGTAGTCATAACATATCCTGGTACAGCTTTCACAACACAGGTGATGCGAAACGTCATGACGCTTAGTGCAACAGCTCAAAGCCGAGCATTTCATGCCATCCTTATACCAACACCATTACGGATAGACTAAATGAGGCAATCGATGGCATGCTTTCCATGTGTGTCGACAGTGACCTCAAGAACTGGGACGATGTTCTGCCTTTCGTTACATTCGCATACAGCACTGCTGTTCAAGAACCTACTGAGTTCACTCTTACGATTGCTCCACAGCCACGAGGCAACAACCATAATGAACATCATGCTCCTATTCAAGTATTATGACTTTACTATAGACGCGGATGAATTTATCCGGCTCGCAAACGCAGCTCTGAAGCTTGCCCGTGAGAAAATTCATAATCGTGAATACATAGCCTCCGAAACGTACAACGATCTCCATCCCTAGGTTACCTACCAACCTAGTGATCAAGTTTAGGTATGTACCCCAGTTTGTGAACGCGGCCGGTCGGAAAAGTTAGTGCATTGCTACTTCGCTCCCTACAGAGTCCTGCGTCGCCTCAGCAAGGTCAACTACGAAGTTCTCCCACGACTTGGTGTTCCCGTCGCACGCAGCAGACGAAAATTATCAATACTTCCCGGATGAAACCGTACCACCGCCTTCACGAGTCAGTTCTCATGTCCATTCGCCCTAATCCTCGCTTTATGATTGGTAATATCGATGAATGATTAATCGATAAAGTGAATCCCACAAAACGATTAATCTTCACCGATGTCCACCTGTCATTTATTCTACCTAACTGGTTATACCTGTTCGATTAATCGTTTTCGCGAGTTTGATAGGAGTGACGTGAAAATTTTGAAAACGTACCAGAATGCCGTCCCACGAGCAGCGACGTTGCGGCTCTGGTAGAGCGAATCGTCGACAACTTTTCCGGTCTTCTATGTTCCCCCACACCGCACACTCCACCACGCCACCCGAATCCAGAGGCTTGAAATACCCTCGCAATTGAAGGCATAGTATATCAATGCAGTTGTTTATCGTTGGTCCATGATCGAGTCCATGAAAGACGTAGCACAGCATGCGCTCCGGTTTGGAGCATGTGTTTGACATAGCCATGAGGTGCACGTCAATTCCAGCAGATGTATAGCGTCCGATAATCCATTCTCGCATGCTGTTGTGTGGCCATTCAACGAAGAGGACGGTTTCGCCCAAACCTCCCAGCCAATTGACATTCCTTCGCTCTGTAGAAAAGAGCACGTGGTTAAAAGTCCCAAACCAGTAATTTCCTTATACCCTTAGCATATAGCAATTTTTTGCATACTTCAGTTGGTCTTCACCTTTCACTTTTGCCGTTTTTTTTTCTTGTTTAACTGTAATGTTCAGGGGCTCACTAGTGTAGTGCATCTTATTTAATTTTGCACGAAGTGCCATTGCATAAAACACATTCTTTCTCTTTCCAAGCGCCACTAGTGCTAACTATATTTAGTCTTTACCAAGTGAAATATTATCATTTGTCACACGTTTGTACACTTCCTTCAATCTTGGTTCAACCGCTCAAACTAAAATATGGCCCTACAATATGTAAATGTATTTAGCCGTTTATAATAGTGCCCGGCCAAAATTTTGATTAATCAATTAATCGAATAAAAACCTGTATCGAAAGCAATTCATCGATGGAAGGCTAAAATGATGAATGATTAATCAATTAAACAAGTAAATCAACCATCCCTACCCCGTTATGTGACCCTTCCCTCTTCACAACCTTCGTTAGGTTTACCATAGAAACTGTATGAGATTTATAGCGTGTGGTGCTTTGTATTTTTTGTTTTTTCCTCTATTTCACGTTTGAAGCACTGAGACGATGTTTCTGGAAGGGGGAAATGGCACGTGGACAACAGTTGGCTGTCAAGTGGTTTTTCCGCATTTTTACGGAATCTGAGGACGACAAAGTGAACTGGGTGTACACGACAACGAAGACGTGACCTCGGGGAAGGTGTCCGACTGATACTCTGTGCGTTCGTTAGATTAAACTTAATAGTTCTTGCCATATGCGAGGTGTTGCCCGAAAGTTTGCGGACCCGTGTCATTAGTGGGAAGTTATAAAGCACGCCATTGTACTGTTGAATATAGCTGCACAAGTGACGCAGATGAGTGAGAGTGACCAAGTAACAGCGTGACAGGAGAATTCATTCTCCGGCAGCGTACGCTACAGCTATATATTGTCAGAAACCATCGGCGTATTGGGAAATGAACGGGCAACAGAAACACTGGTTTTGCGTGAAATCTTTCGTTAAGTTAGAAAATCCACCCCGGAAACTTTGAAAATGCTTCGTCACGCGCGTGGTTTTTCTCCTATGGGACGCAGTGAATGTTTAGTGTGAAATTATTGGTTAAAGGCCAGTCAAACCTCAGTGGAAGACGGCGAGCGTTCACAACGGCCGTGAGCGAGCACTACAGCGGAGAATGTGGCGAAAATTGTAAAAATGACTCGAGAAGATCTTCGCTGAACCATTGAGGAACCGTGTGAAGTACTATTATAGGTCATGCGCAGTCGCAATCAGTTTTCACTGAACATCTGCAAATGCAGCGCATCGCCGCGAAGTTCGTTCCCCGAGTCTTCACGGCCAGCCAGAAGCAACGGCGTGCTGATCTGTGCGTAGATCTTGATGCCACTGCACGTGCATACGCAACCTTCTGTAACAGTCATCACTGCTGATGAATCGCGGGTTTATGCGTACGGCACCGAAATGAAGGAGCAATCGTCCCAATGGAAGAGCCCGAGTTCACTGATACAAAACACACGACACCTGAGGAATGCTACCAAAACCCTGCTCACCGTTTTTTTCAACGCAAAAGCGCTCGTCCACAGGCAATTCGTTCGCAACGAGCAGACTGGTAATTCAGATTTCTACTGCGGCATTCGAGAACTCCTGCCAAACGATGTCCACCGGAAGTGACCTGAACGCAGCCGAAACAAAACCTGGCAGTTGCATCATAATAACGCACCCGTTAACACTTCCCTCACGACCACTGATATTTTGAAAGAATAGCATTAAATCGTTCCCCATCCTCCACACTCGCCAAACGTTACCTCCCCCGACTGTGTTCTGTTTCCGCAAATGAAGTTAACGCTCAGAGGGCGTCGCTCGGACACCATGAACATCGACAAGGAACACAGAAGGTCATCGACAGCGTCACGGAAAATGACGGCGTCAAAGTGTTCGAAGACTGGCGAACGCGTAGCACTAGATTTATTTATTTATTTCGTGTACCCTCAGGGCCAGAGGCATTAAAGAGGGGAGTGGTTACATCAAATACAAAAAAAAAAAGTACAGTGCAGCAAAATAGTTAATAGTACAGAAATAGATGGTTCTCGGTTATACAATGTTATCTGAGTGTTCCTGGAGTGCTGGTCAATAAAATTAAATACGGTGCATGCAGTGCAGTAATACAGTGTTCCGGTAATACAAAAACAGTTATACAATTGGTAGTACAAAAACACGAATGAAATTCTCCAGTTATACAATGTTATCTAATACTGCCGTGAAGTGCTGATGGTCAACAATAGTAGCGGTTGAGGCTGGTAGGCGATTCCACTCGGCAGATGTACGCGGGAGGAATGAATGAGACATGACATTGGTTTGGCATAATGAAATTCCAACTTTGTTATTGTGATCTAACCTTGATGAAATGTATTGAGGAGGGGAGATAAGTTCGTCGCGAAGTGAAGGATGATGAAATATCTTATGAAAAAGTGAAAGTCTAAGGCCTTTACGGCGAGAGGCTAAAGATGGCAAATCAAGGTTTAATTTCATTACAGAAGTGCTGGCAGTTCGGTTATAATTAGAAAAAACGAAACGAGCAGAGTTATTTTGTACCATTTCTAAAGAGTGAATTAGGTTTTTCTGAAAGGGATCCCAAACTACTGCGGCGTACTCAAGTTTTGAGCGAACTAGTGACTTGTATAACATTAATTTTAGGGAAGATGGTGCCTTAGTGAAATTGCGTTTTAGGTATCCCAGCATGCGGTTAGCATTTTTAATTACGTAAGAAGCGTGCATGGACCACGAGAGGTTTCTAGTAATATGGACACCAAGATATTTGTAGGAGGAAACAGAGTCTAAGGGGAGATTATTAATGCAGTAAGAAGGAAGCTGGTTAGAAGTTCTGGACACGCGCATAAATTTACATTTTTTAATATTTAATTCCATTGACCATGATTGGCACCAAGTAGAAATAGCGTTAAGGTCGGATTGAAGAGAAGATATATCAGTGTCACATATTATTTCCCTGAAAATTACACAATCATCGGCGAATAAGTGAATGTTAGAGGAAACACAAGAGGGTAGATCATTTATGTAAATTAAAAAAAGGAGGGGACCAAGTACCGACCCTTGAGGTACGCCGGACTGTACTCTGCTCGTTTGAGAGTTTGAGTCATTAGCAAAGACAAACTGCGAACGGTTAGAAAGAAAGCACTCAAGCCATGCAAGCAGTCTGGGATCAATGTTAATTCGATGCAACTTAAACATTAGAAGGTTATGGCACACTTTGTCAAACGCTTTCGAAAAGTCTAAGAATATACAGTCGGCAGTTGAAGAGCGGTCAAGAATGACGTTTAGCTTGTGCGTAAATAAAACTAGTTGTGTTTCACATGAATACGTCTTGCGGAAGCCATGTTGCGATGGTGAAAAAAATGAGTTAGTTTCAAGAAAGCTAGCAAGATTAGAGGCAAGTATATGTTCTAACATCTTACATGGAATGGAAGTGAGCGAGATAGGGCGGTAGTTATATGGAGAATGCTTGTCACCCGACTTATGGAGTGGGATCACCTTCCCAATCTTCCATTCATCAGGCAAAGAACCCTTATCTAGCGACTGTTGGAAGATCATTCCTAGGAAAATTGAAGAGTAACAGCTAGTGCTTTTCAAAAATTTCGCGTTTATTAAATCGTGTCCTGGAGCCGAAGATAGCTTTAAAGATGAGATAATTGGCACGATGCCTGCTGGTTCAATGATTATGGGAAACATTGCTTGGTAATCGTAGTCGTGCGTGGATGGAAGAGTAATGTGTGTAGTTGATGAAAAGTTGTGCATGAAAACATCATTAAGCGCGGACGCACATTGATTAGTTGGAATAACATTTCCAGAGCTGTCGATTAAGGTTATTATGTCGTTCGCCTTGGGGTTAATGACGCGCCAGAATTTCTTGGTGTCGGTTTTAAGCATTAAAGGCAAGGTATTGCCAAGAAAGTGATCTTTGGCTTGCTTGAGTGCGGCTACATACTCATCTGCCGCCAGTTTGTATTTGGTCCAGCGGTTTACGCTAGGTGAACGTTTGGCTAATTTGTGCAGGCGTTTCTTTTTATTAGACAGGCGCTTGAGACGGATGTTGTACCATGGGGCGTTTGGATTACATGCAATGGTGCGCAGTGGGATGTATTTGTTTGTTAGTTGAGCAATTTTTGTAGCAAACATATTCCAGTTGGTCTGAACGGTACGGCTGTCGAAGTTGTTTATAAATAAGTCTAGAAAAGCAGATAATTCGGCGTTAATGGCTTCAAAATTTCCTTTCGCGTAGTCTCGAAAAGATTTGAGATTTGAGATTGAGATACATTTAGTTCCGCGGGAACTACTTCCAAGGCCGCTAGGCATAGACCTATTTATGATAACAATGAGCTGCTCTGTACAACAAATCCGGGAACATTCGGACGCCCCATCGTAAAGTAACGTGACTTTATCGTCCTCGAGCATCTCGCTACCTGGTTCTTTTCATTATTCCTTTGGCAAAGCTCGATACCGATGCGCCGAAATGGCCTATTGTCTCCTCTGTTATCTTTCGGTGTTTTACAATCGTCGTACTCCACACCTTTGAGGAAATGGAGAAACACTCCGCAAAATCAGGTACGAGGTTGTGTAACTGTCGTCTTTCAGTCACGGAAGGGCTCAGTTTGGCAGCAACTACCTTACTGAATCTGTACGCGAGTAGGCTTATCTATGCGAATAACTCAGGGGCCCTGATGATAGAAGCAAATCTAAAGAGGAATAAAAATTAGGCGGACCTCGTGCACTGTGAGAATCGATGTAAGCAAAGCTTTCTCTTCTGTTTGCGTTGACTGACGATAATGAGTGGTGATGTCGACATCGATTGTTTAATTTCATCGACGCTTAGTCCAATACGAGACTGGAGAGTTGATGTTAAACGTTACCTTGCATGCACCACTGTTGATTGTCTGCACAGTACACAGAACACGCCGAGAGATGTGTTTTCTCGAGGCGTTATGCACCATTGTTCATAACCTCTAAGAGGGTTGAGTATTGTCATTGCCTGACATAGCAATAACAATGCTCAACCTCTGAGAAGCGTTAAACTTTAATAAAATTATGGGGCTATATATCCCGAAACTACCATAAAATTATGAGGCACGCTGTAGGGGAGTACTCCGGACTGATTTCGACACCTTAGCATTCTTCAACGTCCACCTAAATATAAGTACAGGAGCGTTCTTTTTATTTTGCTCCCGTCGAAAGGCGGTTGCCGTGGTCGGCATCGAACCCGCGACATCTTGAAATTCCATAGCCGCAGCGCTACCGCAGCGGGAACAGAAAAGAAGATTTGACGTGCGACCGCTTCCGTAGTGCCCCGCGTGTCAAAATGGTATGGTGTTTATTTTCAGAAGTGGCAGAAATGTAGTGCACCGCACCTTCAGTTTTCCCGCAACCGCTGTCGTGCTCTCTTTCTCTCGCCATGCCCCCTCACCCTTTCCTAAATGGGAACTACCAGGGAAAAGTGGCAAGGCTGTTATTTACTCGTTTCACGACGGCGTCGGTTCTACCCATTATCCGCCTCCTCTCCCTAACTTCTCTCTACCATTATATCCACCTCCCCTCTTGACTTGCACGTGAGTAGAAGGGTTAGCGCTGCAGTTTCTGCAATGTCTTTGGGTGTGTTGAGGGTGGGAGAGGGGTCACGGATAATTACAGCTGTCAGGAGGTTAATGCGGCGACACCTGTGAAGCTCCAAAGGGCATTGTGCACATGCGACGCGATAAAAGCCTCCAATTGAGTTTATTGTGCCGCGTTTCCTCTCTGCCACGCTCCTTCCATATATATGCACGCTCTGAACCACCCCCCACGCGGCGTGCCAGACAGCCACAATAACGGCAGCCGCAGCACGGGAAAGGTTGAAGGAAGAGGCCAGGAAAGCTTCACTGTAAAATGTTCTACCGCATACGGAAGTCACAACCGAATATGGCAGTTGTTTCGGCCTACATTACCAAACCTGCTCATTAAAGGGCCCTTCACCAGGCCCCATAGCAAATTTTTGTTATACGCTGGAAATTGTTACGTGTCCTCTAGGGAGCGTTATGCCACAAAAATGTTTCAGATCAGCTTATTAATAGCCGAGGTAGAAATATTTCAATGCCGCGAACCCATGATTTCAGCAGTGGGCTCCACTGCCAAGCAAGACGCTCTCTCCACTCGCTCCGTCTAGCCTTCACAAGCGAAATTCCTTCCCTGCGTTCTCCCATACCGGACCTCGAGGTTCGTGTGACGCATACGTCGCTGGCCCCGCCTTCATTTTTTTTCTCCTCGCTTTTTTTCCGTTGCTACGTATTTCCGCTGACGGCGTCGCACGCGAGCTGTTGTCTTGTTCGCGCTTCGCAGGACTTTGCGCGCTGTACATAGGGAAACAAGACTAGCGGCATAATTCAGTGCTACACGAATATTGAGGCAGGACAAGCTGATCGCAGAGCGTGATCACGCGCTAGAGCACGGTAGGAAATGGCATAATTTCGGTACCTACGCTCGTGACCACACGACCGTTGGAACAAGCAGGCGAAGCGGATGTACATCTCTCTTTCTTTGGTGCGAAGTAAAATAAAAAACACGCAGACATTCGCTTTGTGTGTTTTATTATTTCTCCAAACTTCAATGCGTCAATTAAAGCAACAGATCACACAAATAACCGATGTTATCTTGAATAATTTTCGAAGTTACATGTCACCACAAGTGACGTCACACTGCGAACACAACTACGTAGGCGCAGGGTCATGACTACGTCACCGTCAGGCTTGGAGCGCGGCGGCCGCGAGGCGAAGGAAAAATGGCGTTCAGTTTGAAATTTCAGGTCTCTCCGCGGCGTGCAGCGATGTAATATTTGCAGACACTATCGTTATCGCTCAGTGTATGCTCTGCGCTTATCAGCTCAAGATGGCCCGACCTAGTGAGGGGCCCCTTAGGAAAGAAAACTCAATAATGACAGATTCGTGCGTAATATCTTCTACAAATTGCACCAGAGCAAATGAAACGCCTGGCTAAATTACTGCAGAGCAGGCATTTCTGACACGACCAACAGCTGTAAGGATATTTCTATTAATACAGGGTACCGATAGAATACATCAGTTACCAGCACTATACTGCTGCTCTTCATCTTGCACCACACATATTTGGTGTCAAGTAATTAAGGAATTGTAGAAAAACTTGATGTCGTACTTAATGAATACAACAAGCCCCATCGTTTACCTGTAACCTTATCGTCTGGAAGCTTACCACCAAGTAACCCAGCGGCACAAACTCGTCATTAGCGAGTAATTGATTTATTTATCCAGGCTACGGTACATAAACGGTTGCTCTGATATAACATTCCTGGAGTCAATGAAGTGAAGTTTCCTTATTAAGTTCACTGCGTGCGTTAATGTATGCTCCTAAGAAAATCAGTCTCTGCCTCGGAATTGCGATTTCTAGGAAGCTTTTACTGTCGATTTCGTGTTAAGATTTTACTTGAATTCTGGGGTTTTACGTGCCAACACCACTATTTGATTATGAGGCAAGCTGTAGTGCGGGGCTCCGGATTCATTCTGACAACCAGGGGATCTTTAACATGCCACCAATGCACGGGACACGCTCATTCATGCGTTTCGCCCCTATCGAAATGCAGCCACCACGACCGCGATTAGATCCCTCTACCTCGTGCTTAGCAGTGCAACCCTGCAGCCACTAAGCCACCGTGGCGGCATTTTCTACCATTTCACAGATATCTAACCATATCGATTAGAAGCTCGTCATGCTGTAGCCGCGTGCTGCTGGCTTCTTTCCTGAGCAGTATATAACGCTGCCACAGGTCTTCGCCAATATGCCAGAGTCGCATATAAGTATTTGCTTATGAGTACGTCAGTGCCTTAAAGCTTCCGAGCTTTCCCCAATATATCAACTTTGTTGTGTAGTCATGTTTCAACATAATAGTTTTCTCTCTTTGCGCGCACTAAGCCTCTCTAAGCACTCAACCTTGTCACACTGCACTTCTAATTAAGTGGGAAATTACTTATTGATAGATTCGCGTATTGGAAGAGAGATTTCAAATCTGGGTTCAGAACAGCCAATTGCAGTTGTTTCTTCGGAATTCGTTTTCTAACTTATTGTTTTGCTGTCAGGTAATTTCGCTACTTCCTGGACATTGGGCTAAAGCTTTCTCAATTCAAAGGCTTGTTTCGGCAGAAAGTTCCACACTCCCCAGATGGATTATAATTAAGTTATTTGTTCATGAAATGTAGTCACGTTAGCGCTCGATCTTCCTGAATAATACCGCCTTGACCTACCAGTGAAATAGAAGCATTTATTGATAAAGCCCAGACTTTCTCACAACACCACCCGATACCCGGAAGATGCAAGAAAACACTTGCGAGGTCCACCAGCAAAACAGTAAGAGGTCATCACTTCTTAAGCATTTAGCAATTTGTGGTGTTTTCCTGAAAAATGTAGCAGTTATTCTGCCACAGCTACGGCAATTACAAATGTTTCTCTTTGTAAACAAAGCGTAGTAGTGGCGCGTAAAGCCGTCGCTGAACGCACGGAAGGACGTTGCCGAAGGCTATTTCATATCCTCATGTGGGAACGCAACGGACACCTAAGCACAGTGGCGCACCTAACCCATTCTGCTCAGAAGAGGCGCGCAAGCAGGCGAGCAGATTCCGCGGTCGTGCGCAGGCCGAGAAACTGGAGAACACGTGAACAAAATATCGAGCTCGCCGCCTAGTTGCTTGGACCTCTGCAAAAAATGTTAAGAATGCGAAGTGATAATGTTAACCGACGCCTGCAACAAACTGAAATCCGGCCAAACAAGCTACCACGGTTGCACGCCATACTACTGCCGGACCCACGCAAGTGAATACCTGTCCAGCGAACATCTCGTTTTAGTACTAGAATAGTTGAGAAGATCACAATCGCAGTCAATATACTCAAGGGATATGAATGATTGCCGCGGAGAAAGCTTTAGCTAGGGTCAGCTCGACCCATTCTTGAGTTTCTGCTCCATTAAATATAAAACGCAGAAATTCTCTCTTGGATATTCGCTGGGCCAATTCCTGTATACTCCGTTGCATATGAGAGCGAAAGCTGTATTCTAGCAACTCTAGGAAGCATAAATTTGACTTAAGGCCTTGCATGCTTTACAAAAAACGGCTGAAAACACGATCGTAGAAGAGTAAGAAAAGCTGAAGGCACAAAGTTTCCAAATGCGCATGTCTGCTACCAAAAGCTGGCATTTCGGTTCTGTAAACCTAAAGTGCTGGAGTATAACAAGCGGACGAACTTGATGTTTAATTTATAACTTGCGTGAACTTGTCACATTGTGTGTGATTCTTCAGAGAAACCCCTACTCGCAAATTAATGGTATACTTTAGAGCAATCTATAGTACAATCATTTTGTCCCCTATAGATCAGTTATTAGGTGCAACTTAGAAAATTACTTTTTTTAGTTAGAGAGTTCTACACTTGACACGCCGGATTTAATAAAACTGCAATTTTTAAGAATTCGCGTATACTGAGATATACGACTTCAATTGAATATCCAGCTGCACCACCTACTAGATTTTACATTTTCCTTTTAAATGTAACAAACCTAATCACAATCGATGCAGCGCATGCACACAAAAACTATGTCGTCGATGCCATTTACTTAGCTTGTCCCGAAATGTAGTTTTCCTTATGGGAACGTTTCTCCAAAATGTGACGGTGTAAAAATGTCGAAACCGAATCAGCTGATTCCTTACACAGTTATGCTCATGCTTCGACCTCCGCCAAGGAACCAAACAGAACGACTGGACCAGTTGATATGCTCAATAGTTCTTAATTGCATAAAGAGGCTACGATGAGTGTCGCTTACAAAGACTGTACGAAATATTTATAGTACGGGCTATAAGAAGGGTTGCTGACAATGCGGTTTGATGTAAGCGTATTGAGCGTGTTAAGAAGTGATTCAAAAACAGAAACACTGATCGTGCTTTACTGATTGAGTAATGAACGGATGAAGCAGCCAACGTTAGTTTTGTACGAAACGATTTTTTTTTCGTATTTTGCTTGATGATCTCACGACTATTTCTTGCACAACACTGCTGGTGTGCGTGAAAAAGCAAATGACCTATCAGTACGTGCGTTCGGCTCATGTAGCGTATTCGACGCCGTTGGATGTAGGCGACGTTTGATGGTTGATGTTTACTGAGGTACAGGGGTGGTCACAAGTTTCCGGGCTACAGCGTGTTCAACAGCGTTCACTGTCAATCAAGTTGCGGAGCTCCTGGAGTAATTGTGGCACTCGGAAGCTGTGGGCGGCGAGAAACAACGTCGCTTACCTCTACACGAAAACATTGGATCTGGCAAAATCCGATACATGACACGCCCCTGGGCACGAAGTCAACTTATTTGCGCAAGCTGTGGCCTGGAAACTTCGGACCAACCCTGTACGTAGGATCATGTTATGCAGAATTTTGTCAAGTAAACCGAGAACGCCATAACAAGGGCAATCTTTCGTTATATATTCGGCATATTGTAAGCAAACGAATACGACAAGTAAAAGATAGCTCGAAGTGTGATATATTGCTCAACAATATTATACGATAGTGGGAAGGAATCCATTTTTCAGGAAGTAATAATTGCGTGTGGGACACGCAAATTTATGAAGGCAAGCTACTAAGTCGGAAATTGGTGCAATATAATGATATAGCTTACTTTCTGAAGTGCAGCAGTTCTTGTACTCTGTGTGTGATGTCGTGGATGTGCATAAGCCAAAGAAGTTTAGATTAAAATTTCGCATCATTTGCTGCTAAAGTTTAAAGCTTGATTGTTCGTTATCTACAAGCTCTTTCGCGACGTAGAGTATGTAGTTGCGTTTAGCTACGTTTGTTCGCAGACAACTAGAGCCTGGCCAGTTCCACACTTTTGGTAGAATACCAACAGTTGTCTTGTAAATTTCACATTTAGATTCGATAATTAAGATATTTATATTCAGACAATGGAGCTGAAAGCTAGCACTTCTTTTATTCCTTAGTGTGTACGTACACACAAACAGCTACCACAGAAAAGCTAGTCTGTGATGCATGCTGTAATACCCGTTCGGGTTTATTTACTTACGTAGAGGCGATGGGAACACTGCAGCGCCTTTCATCTCTACTGTGGATCGGTTGTGACAATAAAGTGCAGATACACCTATAACACTTCATCGTACCAAGGGTGAGTTGTATGTTTCATGCAAACATCTTTTTTCTTTGAACATTCAAGTTATGTTCTTTCTACGGGGTGTAGCCCTATTAATACTTATTGCAAGTGTCCAGATTTGTTTAAATGTACAATGTATAAGTTATATAAGAACCCAGCAAAAGATAAAATGAACTGGCAAGTATTTTCACGTTCAATCAAAAAATTTTCCAATGTCGTATTTATTTATTTATTTATTTATTTATTTATTTATTTATTTATTTATTTATTTGTACATACTGCAGCGCAATGAGCGCTATAGCAGGAGTGGATTAACAGAGAAAACTTATGCAGAGAAAAGTGCGGTGCAACGATGAGGGTGATGGGCTGAATAGTTGAATAGATTAACTCGTGGTTCCTTATTGTATATTGATTAATTCCGACAAATTCTCTGTTTTCAAATTTTTGTAATCAACCTGGAACATTCGGCATGAAAATCACCGCTATCTATTTAGTAGAAACACGACTGCATCTCAGCACATAGAATCACGTGCTTCTAGTTCGCCATCCATATCTGTAAAAAAAAATAGTGGTCAGCTTCATGCTGTTAACAAACATGCTTATTGCTAGAAAAGTATTCGCTTCGGCTTTTCAGTGCAGTAATGTATGCTTATTCAATTACCAGTGAAGTCTAGTCATTACTACTGAAGCTTTTCTTTTTTTTAGTTTGCCCACCACCGATTTATGCAACCACTGTGGCATACATGGAAGATGTGACCTCACGCTTGAGAAAAGCAGCATTTGTTTATCAGTTTGCTCACAATGCGAGGCACATAGAGCACCCCGCATACGTTCCCAGGCACAGATTACTATTTCGCAAGCTGCCGCTGCAAGGGCAGCTTGCGACGTGGGTAGTATGGTCACTAGCTTTCCACGTATAAAAGAACCAGCCTAGCAACTGATTTCGTTGCTGCTGCAGCACAGCTGTGGGTAGGCAACGCATGCTCGGTCTCCCGAGGAGCAGCGTGAAAACGAGGTGCGGCGTAGCGTAAAGAAACGGCACTGTGACCAGTGGCGGCGTGCGGCCGTCGGTCGTATTGCCGGGGAATTGCAGCACAGGGGAAGCCCGCCCGCCCACATTTTCCTGTGGCTGAATAATGCGTCGGAAGATCAATTGACAAATACAGCATTGGCATACCCCTGCAGCAGCTGTAGTGGGGGTTTTCTACCGCTTCGCTGGAAATCCACTTTCGCAGGGCCGGCATTGTGAGTCAATTTTCTTTTTATTTTGCCGACCTAAACACACAGAAAAAAAAAACCATAGCTAAATTCACGGAGTGGACGGCGATACCGTACTGGATGCATCACACGAGTGGAGGAAGCAAGATTAAGCACGGCAATACGCGACTCTGCGCTTACAAGCGAGTCTTCCCCTTCACGAACACACGCCTCCAATTTTGCCCGCGCAGAGCACGGGCAGCGAAAGTATAGGCGCCGCTGCGTCAGGACTATCGGCAACGCACTTCCACCCCCCTCCCCCCAAAGTACTTCCCCTGTTCGAGTTTGAGCAGGCTTGGAGAGAAAGTGGGGGAAGGACCGCTGCAAAGCGCGAAGTTCTCCGGGCGCTTCGAGTATATAGTGCATGCCGCCTAAGCCTGCCCTTTCTCTCTTGAAGCCTAGGTGGAAGGAGGCGCGCTGCGGGCTGCGTTGTTGCGACAAGCGAGCAAGTTCGAAGCTGTCAGAGTTTCTCCACTTTTGCACGTTTCGTAAGTGTGCACTTAGCATTCTTGTTCGGCGCTCGTTCGAACCCTCCCCTGTTTTGCTTCGGTGTTCGGCCTTCGTGCGAAAGCAGTCGCGGCTGCCGTTCAGCGTGACTTGATATCATAGCACTGCTCGTTCGTTGGTCATGCTGCTGCTAAACACCGCTTGTGGCATTGTCTATGATGAGCGGTACTACTGTTGCCACTGTGGAGTGACCGGTCATTCCAAATGCTCAGCTGCCAGCGCAAGCTTCGAGAAGAACGAGGCGAAGCAGAGTTATAGAATTACTCTCGTCAATCGAACACTTCTACTGAACGTCGATTTAGCTGATTTTGATTTAGACCTGATTTAGAGATCTGCTGAGTTTGAATCCGAGTGAGCCTCGCTGAGTAGAATTTCGGTGAGTCGGAGTTCGAGTGAGCCCTTAGCAAAAAGTATAAGTTGTGAGCGAGTCTGAGTGAGCTACGTTTATTTTGCCGACCTATGGACAAGCGCCTGAAAGCAAAGCAGTGTGGCACGCTTTGGCGATAGACCGTTTTAGCACTGCGCCATGACGATACCTACGCAGCACGCAAGTGCTTTGCGGAACGTAGGAGGGCGTCTCGAGGTAGGGCTTTTAGTACTGCGAATGCCGACGTACGTAAGCGGGCCTTGCCGGGCGCGGCGGGGCGCATTGGCCGTGTCCGCCAGTACGTCGAACCGTCGGTCGAGCTAGACGCTGTTGATCTTGCAAACGTGATGTAACGTGTGGGCGCGTTCCCGCTTCGTCGAACTATATTTAGGCCTTTAAGAGGCCCTACTTTTAGTACGGATGAACTACACGAATCATATCGAGAAAAAAATAAAAATAAATTGCCTGGGGCTTAGCTAAGGTTAAGCCTGGAAATCTCGAAGCGAAAAGGTTCGGTGATGCTTATGGTCTAGCTTATGGTTATGCTTTATGATTGAGCCTATGGTTATGCTTACGGTTTCACTTATGGATATGCTTTGGTTAGCTTATGGTTATGCTATACGTGTGCCTTGTGTAGTTATGCAAATTGCTTATCAATGATATATACCATGAGTTATGCAGGATTAATAAACTTCTTTATTCATCATTGTTGGACACATTGTCTTGCGACTTCTGTACAGCCATAAACACAGCTATCTGTATCGGTGGTATCACTCTCTTCTCCTTCCATGTTGAATGCGCACGCCTATTCTGTGGCAAGCAGTAATATAGTCGGCCTCCGCGATAAACACACGCTTGCGGCGAACGTCAAACGATGACGCATAGCGTGCGGCAGTGGCCACCTGCGCCGACTTCGAACACGCTTACGGAGCCAATTCCGACATACGCCGGCTCGTGCGAAGCGCGGCGTTTACTAGCGTAGTGAAGCTTTTCGCTTCATAACCGAGTACTTGCTTTCTAAGGCTGGCACGGTCCTTTGCGGCGAACTGCGCCAAAAAGCAGGTCAAGCCTTTCGCGCAAACAGCACACGCTGAACACTTTCTCAGAAAAGAAAGTTCCTATTCTTGCTATGCATTCCCACCGTGCAGGTTCCGGGAATGGCTTCTGCGCGTTCACTTCACGCAGCAAAGCCAAATCGTAGGCCATTGAAATGTGCAGCCTGCAGCTGGTCGCCTTTGACGCTGCCATTTAGGGAAATGCCTTTGTCTCCCGAACAAACGAGAACCACGAAAGCAGCAAGCAAGGCTCCCCACGTACGCACGCAAGAATCGGATGCGTGCGTACGCAGCGGCCGCGTACGCATCGCGTACCGTTCGTGTTGCGTTCGGCACATGCACACTTTGCAGAACTTAGCGATCTGACGTACGCAACTCCGTCGCGTACGCTACGTACGCAGTACTAAAACTGTCTAATAGGACTAGCCCTAGACAATGATTGAGCCAAACTGAGCTCGCGGGTAGAGCAAATGGTCTATTTGAAGTTGTAGAAAACGGAAGGTAAGAGAAGCATGGTATCCTTTTCAGCATGAGGGTAAGGAAGGGCGGATAATTGCTTTATAAGCAAGAATGAGGGTGAGGCAGGGCTGCCAAATTTCGCAATGTGAGGGTGAAGTCAGGAAGATACTTGCGGTGGGAAAAGAAAAAAAATGAAAACAAAATATGAGGGCATTTACCCACCTCTGGCCAAAAGTGAGTGCGCGCTAGGAAACATGAGAGTAGTCTGACTTGTCTTGATTTAGCACAACTCGACTCAAGTATGAAGGAAGGAGACAAGTAACAGGAGGAGCGATTTAATAGTGCTCATCCCTTCAGCTGTCCTTTTCCTTCCTACTCACCCATTAAGCAATACTTGTGTGGTCTCACCTCACGTTTCTCGTGGTACGAGCTAGTCGAGTGTTCAAACCTAATCAAAATCAGTGACACAAAGCGGCAGCGACACCGATAAGCAGGTTGGCGAAAATTTAATTAGTACTTGGGCGGCAGCGGCCGAGCGTGAGGGAACAATAGTTTGCTTCTTTAGAAAGTGTGTGATTCTTACCGAAATTCGGAAGCAGATTTTTCCTTACTTCAATCAGTTGATTAAATTGCATCAATAAATAAACGCATGAACAGCATATGAATAAGCGTACTGATCCAAACATTATGCGTGATCGATGTAAGCTATCAGGCTCAGCCGATAGTAGCCGTCTATGGGAACCTTGCACTCACGACATGAGCAAGCTGCCGACAGCTTCAAAGCCTTTGAGGAGCAGGCCTCGGTTGAAGAGAGAGTGTATGAGAAATATGTCAACTCGTGCTCCGCTTCAGTTTCACGCATCGCCCACGACTGCAACATGTGGCTGAGATTTTCGGAGTGGCGTATGCCTATCGCGGACTGCGTTTTTCCAGCACGCCCGATGAGTGGTTCAGCAACCCTTTAAGCTTGAAAGAATCGATGTGGTTTCACACTTATTAATGTTGAGCCTCACTACCTAGTAAGGTATCATCACACCAATCAGAACTATTAGCAAGGTTAGGCTGAAGGGATATTCGGTTAGTAGTGTGATACCGCGTGATCATTTCTAAGTTTGATGAAATCTTTGAAAATCGCCAGTCACAGATATCATAATTCTATTCCTCGAACTGGATTGTTCAGTAAAGCAGACATTGCTTGCACGAAAAGTCTAAACACATACTCAAGTAATTAACAAAAATCAACACTTAACTTCCTTAATAATGTTTGTATGCCAGATATTGTAATTAAAATATTTACCCCGTGATATTGTCAAACTTATTCATTTGGCATGAATTTCCACAATGACAGCAGTTTGTGGATATGCGCCATAAAACTCACCTGCACTGTTGGTCCACTTACCTTTTTTAACAAGACGATATTTTATGCTTTGAAGCACGCAAGAAACTACAACGCCCATGTGTTTCGTCACACATTTTGGAAAATTATATTTGGAAGCTGCTGTAATCCTAGAAATTTATTTCACTTGGATGCGTCTTGCAAATATGGAAGCCACAATTCGTAAATTGCAATATGTACCGTAAAGTAATTAGTTAGAAGTTTAATGAGTGAATGTTTGCTAATTAGTTTGGTATGTTTCGACTTCTCGCGATACTAATACCCACCTCGGCGAATCATCACATCATCATCAGCCTATTTCTTGTCCACTGTCTCCAATTGGCACTGACCTGCGCCATTCAATTGGTGCTTGCAAATTTCTTAATTTCATCACCCCACCTAGTCTTCTGCCGTCCTCGACTGCGCTTTTCTTCTCTGCGCACCCATTCTCTAACCCCAATAGTCCACCGGTTATCTAACCTACGCATTACATGACCTGCCCAGCTCCAGCTTTGCTCTCAATATTAATTAGAATAGCACCTATCCCCGTTTGCTCTCCGATCCACACTGCTCTGTTTCTGTCTCTTAGCGTTATGCCTAACATTCATATTGTGCCATCGTTCTTTGCGCGGTCCTTAACTTGTTCTCAAGCTTTCTTGCCAGTCTCCAAGTCTCTGTCCCATATGTGAGCACTGGTAAAATGCACTGACTGCACACCTCCCTTTTCAATGATAATGGGAAGCTTCACAGTCAGGAGCTGGCATTGCCTGCCGTATGCGGTCCAACCCATTTTTATTCTTCTGTGAATTTCCTTCTCATGATCAGGGTTTCATGTGATTAATTGACCTAGGCAAACGTACTCGTTCACAGACTGTACAGGCTGACTGGCGATCCTGAACTCTTGTTCCCTTACCAGGCTATTGATCATTATATTTGCCTTCCGAATATATATTTCAACCCTACTCTTCCACAGTCTGTAAAGGTCCTTAGTGATTCGTTGTAACTCGTCCCGAGTGTTGCTGAACAGGACAATGTCGTTTGCAAACTGAAGGTTGCTGAGACATTCGCCGTTGATCCTTACTCCTAAGCCTCCCCAGTTTAATAGGTCGAATACTTCTTCCAAGCCTGCAGTGAATAGCACTGGCGAGATTGTGTCTCCTTGTCTGACTCCTTTCTATATAGGTATCTTCCTACTTTACATGTTTTGTAATAATGTAGCTGTGGAATCTCTGTAGATATATTCCAATATATTTGCGTAAGCCTCCTGTACTCCTTCGTAACGTCAATACCTCTGTATGACTGCTGTTATCGCTAATGAATCAAACACATTTTCCTAATCTACGAAAACCATACGGAGAGGCTAATTGTACTCTGTATATTTCTCCATTGCCTGAGTGATGACATGGATGTGAACCCTTCTGTGGGAGCATACCTTCCTGAAGCCAGCCTGTTCTCTTGCATACTGAAATAGCCTGCGCGGAGGCACGAGCACAATGCCGAGAAAAGACAGGGACGAGCGCTAACTCACAACATTCCAAATGCACACACCAATAAATAGAAAACCAAAACAGAACAAAACAAGACTAGCATATTGAACATCACGTGTTACCCCACGTACCTGTTCTCTCGGTTGACTAAGTCCAGTGTTGGCATTATTCTATTATAAATTATCTTGATTTTATTTTATACAATACTGAAAGTAAACTAATGGGTCTATAATTTTTCAATTGTATAACATCTCCTTTGTGAGCTTAGCTTAGCAGGACTCTTTGAGGAACTATCAGACATTGTTTGGGATATCATCGGCCTTAGTGACATTAGAAGTAATGGTGAAGCTCATACATTGCTGAATAACGGACATGTCCTCTGCGATAGAGGTCCCCTAGATAAGAATCAATACGGGGTAGGATTCCTAATCCTTAATGGCAAAGCGGACGAATTCTGCAGCATTAATAAGAGGGTAGCCGTAGTCGTAGTCAAACTTAATAAGAGGTATACATTAAATTTAGCCTACGATCCAACATCCAATCACGATGATAAGGAAGTAGATCAGTTTTATGAAGATGTCGAATTAACGATGAGGAAAGTACAAACTAAGTATACTCTAGTAATGGGCGACTTCAGTGCAAAAGTGAGGAAAATGCAGGCTGGTGAACAAGGAATTGGCAACTACCGCGTCGATTCTAGGAACGCTAGTGGAGAGATGCTGGTTGAATTCGCAGAAAGGAATAAGCTTCGAATAATGAACACCTTCTTCAGGAAGCGTTGCAACAGAAAGTGGACCTGCAAAAGCCCTAATGGTGAAACAAGAAATGAAATTGACTTCAAACTTTGTGCTGATCCCAGCATAGTGAAGGATGTAGAAGTGATAGTTAGGGTAAAGTGCAGTGATCATAGGTTACTGAGGGCTAGGATTTACTTCAATTTGAAGAGATAAAGAGCAAAATTGTTCAAGAAGAAACAGGTCTACATAGAGGCAGTAAGGGTAAAAGCAGACAAATTCAGGCTTGTACTCGCAAACAAATATGCAGCCTTAGAACAGAGAGATGACGATCACATAGAGCTAATGAATGAAGCCGTAATTAAGCTGGCTTAAGCAGCAATTGAAGTGGGAGGCAAGACACCAAGGCAACCAGTACGCAAGCTCTCCCAAGTAACAAAGGATCTAATAAAGAAAGGACAAAAAATGAAGGTGTCCAACTCAAGAGATAACATAGAATTCGCGGAACTGTCAAAATTGATCAACAAGGCGCAAATAAGTGACATTCGAAAATATAACATGAGAAAGACTGAAGAAGCAGTAAAAAATGGACGCAGTCGGAAATCAGTGAGAAAGAAACTTGGCATAGGACAAATGAAGATGTGTGCACTGAAAGATATGCAGTGTAATATCAGCATCAATTTCGAAGATACAGTAAAAGAAGCGGAAGAATTCTATGCTGACCTGTACAATACCCAGACGAATCAGGATACCTCCATTAGAAACAGCAATGCACAGGATACAGAAACTCCTCCTATAGCTAGCGATGAGGTCATAAGGGCCTTGCAAGACATGAAATGAGGAAGAGCGGCAGCAGAAGATGGAATAACAGTTGATTTCATCAAAGATGGAGGAGGCATAATACTTAGAAAACTGGCGGCTCTTTATACGAAGTGTCTATCGATTGCAAGGGACCTAGAAAACTGGAAGAATGCAAACATTATACTAATCCAGGAAAAGGGAGACGTGAAATATTTGAAAAATTATAGGCCCATTAGTTTACTCCCAGTATTATATAAAATATTTACCGAAATAATCTAGGATAGAATAACGGCAACAGCTGACTTTCGTCAACCGAGGGAACAGGCTGGCTTCAGGAAGGGATACACTACAATGGATCACATCCATGTCATTAATCAGGGGTTAGAGAAATCCGCAGAGCCTATCTATAAGCCTCTCTATATGTCTTTCATTGATTGCGATAAAGCAGTCCATTTAGTACAGATACCAGCAGTCATAGAGGCATTACGAAATCAAGGAGTACCGAATGCTTACGTGAATACCTTGGAAAATATGTACAGAGGTTAAACAGCTGCTTTAATTCTACACAAGCGGGAAGTTACCTATAAAGAAAGGGGTCAGACAGGGAGACGCAATCTTTCCAATGCTATTGACTGCATGCTTGGAAGAAATATTCAAGCTATTAAACTGGGATGGCTTAGGGGTAAGGATCGACGGCGAATATCTCAGCAACCTTCGTTTTGCCGATGACATAGTTCTATTCAGCAACAATGCAGACGAGTTACAATAAATGATTGAAGACTTTAACAGAAAGAGTGCGAGAGTGGGTTTGAACATTAATATGCGGAAGACAAAAATAATGATGAATAGCCGGGCAAAGGAAAAAGAGGTCAGGATCGCCAGTCAGCCTCTAGAGTCTGTGAAGGAGTATGCTTACCTAGTTCAATTAATCGCAAGGAACCCTTATCATGAGAAGGAAATTCATAGAAGAATAAAGTTGGGTTGGACCTCATACGGAAGGCAGTGCCAGCTCCTGACTGGAAGCTTACCATTATCTTTGAAAAGGAAGGTGTACAATCAGTGCATTTTACCAGTGCTGACATATGGGGCAGAGACTTGGAGACTGACAAAGAAGCTCGAGAACAAGTTAAGGACCGCGCAAAGAAAGATGGAACATAAGAATGTTAGGCGTAACGTTAAGAGACAGGAAGAGAGCAGTGTGGATCAGAGAGCAAACGGGGATAGGCGCTATTCTAATTAATAATAAGAGCAAGAATGGAGCTGGGCAGGTCATGTAATGCGTAGGTTAAATAACCGGTAGACCATTGGGGTTGAAGAATTGGTACCAAGAGAAGAGAAGCGCAGTCGAGGACGCCAGAATATTAGGTGGCGTCATGGATGGATGGATGAATAACTTTCTTGAGGTCCGTCGGTGCGCGCGATTAGTGCGCTGCGGGCCGCTCCCACGTTCATCCCACGAGCGATGAAATTAGGAAATTCGCGGGCGCTAGTCGGAATTGGTTGGCGCAGGACCGGGGTAATTGCAGATCGCAGGGAGAGGCCTTCGTCTTGCAGTGGACATAAAACAGTCTGCTGCTGATGATAATTATGGGATGATGATGACTATTATGTGATGATGACATCTTTCCAGTTCTCTGGGACCGTTGAAGTCGATAGACAGTTATTATAAAGGACCGCTAGTTCTTCAAGCATTATGTCTCCTCCATCTTTCATTCATTCGACTGCCAGTGCATCTTCTCCTCCCGGTTTTCCCCGTTTCATGTGTTGTAAGGCCCTTCTAACTTCATCGTTGGTTATAGAAGGAGCCTCTGTAACCTGTTCATTAATACTTCGAATGGAGGTATCGGGGCTGCTCTAGGTAGAATACAGGTCAATATAGAATTCTTCCGCTGCTTTTACTTTTACTATATCGTCAAATTTGCTAATGGTATTACCCTGTTTATCTTTCAGTGCATACATTTTGGCTTGTCCTATGCCAAGTTTTCTTCTCACTGATTTCACGCTGCGTCCATTTTGCACTGCTTCCTTAGTCTTTTTGCCGTGATAATTTCGAATATCCCTTATTTTGTCCTTGTTGATCAGTTTTGCCAGTTCCCCGAATTCTATCTGATGTCTTGAGTTGGACAATTTCATTCTTTGTTGTTTCTTTATTATGTCCTTCGTTATTTTGGAGAACTTACCTGTACTGGTTGACTTGGTGCTTTACCTCCCACTTCAACTGCTGCTTGTGAAGCCAGGCTTGTTACGGTTTCATTCATTACCTCGATGTCATCCTTATTTCTCTGTTCTAAGTCTGCATAGTTGTTTGCAAGTAACAGAGCGAATTGGTCTGCTTTTACCCTACTGCGCCTAGGTTAGCCTATTTCGTCGTGACCAATTTTACTCTTTCTCTCTTCAAAGTGGGATGAATTCTAGCCCTCACTAACCTATGATCACTGCACTTTACCCTACCTAACACTTCTACATCCTGAACCATGCTGCGATTAGCAGAAAGTATAAAATTGATTACATTTCTCGTTTCACCATTAGGGTTTTTCCAGGTCCACTTTTTGTTCCAATACTCCCTGAAGAAGGCGATCATGACTCTCAACTTATTCCTTTCCGCGAATTCTACAATTATCTCTCCTCTGGTGTTCCCATAATCGGCATGGTAGTTGCCTAATCCATCTCAATCACAAAAATTATCCCATGTGCCAAAGGCGATTTTCAAAAATTCCATAGAACCTAAAAATCATCGCCCTGTATTTACGGTGATAGATGACGCATTCTTCGATAAACGTGCGGATATCGCAGTATAGGCCTAAATGAAATGGTGTCAATGACATATCGTAATAAAGAAACGTGTACTTACAATTATTTTTGAGCAAAAGACGGATACACGTGAAAAACAGAGAACAAGATTGTTTAATTACTTAAATAAGGCCAAAACGCCTGTATCGTTTGCAGCCCGGTGACACATGTTCCCGGAGTCGGGGACGCCAACGCTGTGCTCGTTAGGATCCGGCAGCATAAGCCGGCACACACGGCTTAAGTCAGATGACTTCTACAATGTCCGTCGGAAAGTGTAAAAAGGCCAGCTTGAGTACGACTAGGCCAATCCTATAAATCAGTGGTGTGGCTGGGAGCAAAACGCAGTTGGAAGTCTAGAAGCGGAGCAGGAGCTTCTCTCATAGGTAGTATTACCAGAGACCCACGGGGATAAGGACTCGTGTGGCGGTGGTCGTACAGGAATTTGTCACATGCATACAGCATCACAGATCGCGTGCGTGCCACAACGCTTTCTGCGGCGTCCCGGACGATTAGATCGTTTGAGTAATTATTGTACAAATACATCATCTACCTCCTGACTGTGTCGCAATTCGCAATGCCCTTGTCGCCCTACTGCTGAGATCTCCACTTTACGTAGGCACTAAACGTTCAAGCAACGCCCATGTCAGGATGACGGCCAAAGTTAATGCGATTAGCATTGAAGCAACATAGCAAGGCGACGTGTTGCTTAAGACACCGTTATTTACAATGTGCAATGGTCAATTTCCACTGCTTCGTGTTACTGCACACACAAGCTCGGCAGCTGGTGTGGCCGTCTTCGATAGCATCTCCTAACTGTTGAAATACTTTAGCGGCTATTCTAGTCATAGCGGAAACAACGGGGAAATCCGGTATATCGCATTGGATTACTATGCGCACCTTCGGACTCCAAAAGGATTCACTAATTGTGGCTTCCTAACCGCAGCCGCTCTTGTCCCACCGGTCCTGTAGTATGTAGGGATTGGGCACAGAACGAGGAACGCTGAGCTAGTTGGTAAGGATTCATATGCAAAAAGGACACAGGCCAGGCAGGATATTCTGCCAGGCAAACTGTGCGAAGAAGATCGTTAAGCAGACGAATTTGGCGCTAGAGCTCGGATCCGAAAATTCTGCTAATTCATTTTACATGTCCCCAAGATGGTTTTCGGAACTCTACCGGTATCTTTATTGAATACTTTTCAGCGCTTTTAATATTTTACTTAGAGTCCACTTGTACAATTTTTGACCAGAAGTTCCTTCTGCAGAAATCTGGCACATACATTCGATCCTGCCTAGCGCGGGTGCTATGTAACATGTTTCGTTCACAAATGGACCAAATTCTCCATCAGGTTTTACCAACTAACAAGCTTTTAAAAGTCTTTAGATATGTGGACGATTTCCTTATAATTTTAACCAAGGACGCAAACTTGAACTTCACAGAAGGCGTGGGCGCGGCGTGATCACCATTTAGAAAACCCGGAAAAGGCTTGGATATTACGAGTGAACTGCCTGAGGGTAAATTATTACAGTTTTTTTGTTCTGAAAATTGAGTTCTGTTAAGATCAGCTTTGTCGGGGTTATGCTCCGTCTGCAGAAAATGGCTTCTGCCATTCGAATTATCTAGTTCCAAACTGGTAAAAAGAGCAATTGCTCCACTCTACCTTGTATCCGCCCTCAGGAAATCTTGTATTCACAAGATGCAGTCGACTGTCGAAAACCAATTGGCCAGGCTGGCTTCAGCTGGGTTCCCTGCTTCGTTCGTAACGGGGACTCCGGAAAGCGTCTTGCAAAAAAAAATGAAGAGAAGGGCGGTGAGAGCTGCGGCAGAGGTCCCTCAAGAAGAGGTCATACTGTTGGCCGTGTCGCATGCGCACAAGTTTGCCCACAGTTTCAAGAAGGTAGCGAGTAGGCATCGTTTTCCGCTCGGAGGCCTTTTCTCTCGAATGGGAAAAGGAAAGGAAAAAGAATAAGAAAGAGGCTACGCAACCAAGCGTTGGTGACAGCTCATGAAATGTGCCGTAGGAGTAGTATATGAAATTCCCCTCTCCTGTGGCTGTTCCTATATAGGTCATACTGGGCGCTGTGTAACTGAGCGGATCAGGGAACATGAACGAAACGTTGACCAAAATAAAGAGGGCCCTAATATACCTAAACATATTAGAAACTAAGCCTGGCACTCTTGTGAGGCATACTTTTCGGACGCACGGATTCTGGCCAGTAGGGAAAATACGAAAATTAGGTAAATATACAAGCATTTTTTATCAGTAAGAACGGTAGCTTGTGTGTTAGTCAAACGTCTTTATCATTGTACAAGTCGGAAAAAAAAGTTTGTTGAATGTTCCTTGTCTTACCGCACTTGATGCGTGAGTGTGCTTGTTGTGCAGGCGCTGACTAAGGTATATATGCAGGTGTCTTCTGTAAAAATAAAGTAGTTGTGAGTGGTGCTCTCTTCCGTTGTTCGCTCTTGTGTGTTGTTTTTTGACGTTTTGTGGTCACAGCAGGAAACTTTCGAGATTTAGTGTGGCGTCAAAGAAGAAGAAGCTGAACCAATCGGCTTGGGGCATCGTGCCTTTGTATTCAGAGATGTATTGCAGTCCGGTTCCGTCATTTTTCTTTTCTGTATTTTTTTTTTGTTGCTCTGCGCAGGCTCAGCTTCGCCATCGGAAACGTCAGCGGAGCCAAAACAGTAGTCAACTTCCCAGCGTATGCCAATACTGGCGAATCCTACGTGCTACAAATATTTGTCGGAGAAACTGTATATAATATTGTTTCAAAAAACGAATCTAAAGTAATCAGTAACCAGTCCTTTAAAAACACCAAAACAAGGACTTATCTAGACTTCGAATCCCACAACATCGTCTTAGAAAACGTCTTCATGGTACGTATACAGACGTAAATTGTTTATTCTAAAACGTGCAAATTTCTGGACCAAGGACATCGCTCTGTAGGAGTGGAACGAGAAAGATATGGGAAACCTGAAGAAACTGCAGGTGCATACAGCTGCCTCAACAGCAAACTACACGTATGCGTAATATGCGAACCATGCACAATACAATGCTGCGAAGGCATTGCTGATGCAGCAAAACTAAGTTGCCCAGATAAAATAAGTTTTCAAGGTAGCGCTATTCCTCCTTACCGGTTCGTTTGGTCCTCCAACCTCCTCCCCATCACTGTACTGAAACGCCCCCTAAAAGGTTTAAAACCTGTCAGGGTTGCCTATTTGCCCGCGCTCAGCAAGTTTTATTTTACGAAGGTAGCCGTCGGCCCGAGCATGCGCACGGTTCAATGCAAATTACCGCAGGTTGCTTGTTTTCCGTCGCCACAGCAATCAATCGTGAAACAAGCCACCGAGTATTCTCATCTCATGCTGAGAGCTTAACATTAGGAAAGTTTAACTGTTATTATTAAGATCAGCTCTTCGTTTTGACGTTGTTAGGCCTTTAGAGGCGATGCATAGCTACAGAATTGGTTTGATTTTTACTTACTAGACTGTTCACTGCATCAATAATTTACTACGCCGATCTGCTCTTTTACTGTCCGTGATGAGAGTTACGAGCGAACGCCAACTAGATTCCGTGCAGATGATGCGACACGGGGAAGGACGTTCAGAGGGGCGTTCGCTTTTGCTTAGACTTAAGCAACCTGCAAGCAACTGTTGAGAATTTATTCTTTAGATGAAGCAGGGCCCCACTGTAGCATTCAAGTACGTAGCTTATGGTGAGCGCCCCAAAGCTTTTGCTGCGTCAGCGCGCCGGTGGAGCATGTGTAGACAAGACGGCGAGGAGGCGCAGCTGGAGAGAGAGATTCTATTAGAAAAACAGAAAATTTTGCCCGGCGCGTTTAAAACCGCTGGCATGTTTCTCTGTATAGGGATGGGAAGAGGGTTAAAAGATTCCAAAGGAGAATGGGAGAATAATAGAATAAAAAAATTGGAGGACGCTTAAGCTTCGCCTTCAAGAGTGGAACGACATAGCGTTATCGCACCCCTTTCGCACAGCCCATTCATTAACTCGACATGCTCTTGAGCTCCACAAAGACGAAACGTACACCTGAGCAAGCGGAACAAACCGAAGAACCCGGTGTCTCGGGGGGAGAATGATTCTACGTGAGCCAAACGTCGTGATCGGCGCGGATAGCCGGGCCGCGACGCGCCGTGAAGGCGGACGCGAGAATGGGGCTGACGCTTCGATGGGATCGTCCTCTAAAAGCATGCGAGCGGCGCACCAGCTGTCGGGGAAGTGCCGTACATTGCGAGGAGGGGGTCTTCTGTGTTTGCTGCAAGATGGCTCTGCGTGCGCGCCCAGCGCAGAAGAAATGTAGCGGAAACGTATTTAGCTGCGCGTTTAACTGCGACTTATGTAATGTACATGCTCATAATTACCGATATACACAACAGTATAACTTTGTACGGCACGTTTCTAAGGCAACACCGCATTCACTAGAGGCGCTTTTGTCCTGCTTTGAAGCGTCGAACACATGCCTAAGTAGCAGCGTCTCCGTCTCCCACTCCGGACACCTTGGTTCGATTCCAACCCAGCCCATCTTACAAGTTGTTTTTATTTAAGAATTGCTTCCACCATTTTTCTCTCACGGCCAACGCCGCCGACGCCGAAGACAACGCCTTTTCTGCGACACGAGCTCCTTAGCGCTATCGCGTTAATAAATAAGAAATGCGCACGTGGACCTGATACTAATATTTACAGGTGACATGGCGGGTAAATTTAGGCTCGTGTACACGAAATGTTTAATCTTTAAACCTTTCCTATTAGACCAATTTCTGAGAGATATTTGAACAATAAATGTAAAACCCGCCACTGTTTTGAAGGGCGGGCATTGGACCTACGATGCCGGGCAATGTTAACGGATGGTGGCAAGTCATGTCCACCTGTTGCTCAAAAAATTCTCTCGCGTCGTGGTACGCGGGGAATTCTAGTAATATGTGAATCATCGTCTGTAAGTTGCCACAGTTATCACAGTAAGGGTTAGTGGTAAGCCCTATGCGGTACAGATAATTGTTCGTGTATACCACGTTCAGTCGAGGACGATGGCACAATGTCCATACATCTGACATCCAAACAGCTGACATAAAGAAGTGTAATATGGATAGAATTGAACATGCACTCAGAAACGGAGGAAGCCTAAAAGCAAGGAACAAGAAACTAGGAATAGGCAATAATCAGATGTATGCCTTAAGAGACAAAGCCCGCAATATCATTACTGATATCGATGAGATAGTTCGAGTGACTGAGGAGTTCTATAGAGATTTATACAGCACCAGTGGCACCCACATCTAACAAGTAACGCCAGAAGTAAAGAAAGCCTTGGGAGCTATCCAAAGGGGGAAGGCAGCTGGGGAGGATCAGGTAACAGCAGATTTGACGTAGTAGTTCTGCGGAAACCCGCAAGGTCGAGAGAAGTAATGAATAAAGGGAAAATCAGACATCCACCCGTTCGTAGCGATTGCTAAAAAGGAAACCCATACGGATTCCTCGAAAGAAAAGCCTCGTAGTTGAAGAAAAATTCGTCCTTGTCCAGGACGAACACCAGATTTGTTGATGGATGTTGGGCAGACTGTTCTAGAAAAACTCGCCACCCTGTGTGCGCAATGCCTCATGACCTCGAACGTACCGGAATCTTGGAAGAACGCTAACATAAACTTGATCCATAAGAAGGAAGACGCCATTGACTTGCAAAATTACAGACCGATCAGCTTACTGTCCGTTTCCTACAAAGTATTTACTAAGGTAATTGTAAATAGAATCAGGAACACCTTAGACTTCCGTCAACCAAAGGACCAGGCAGGATTCCGAAAAGGCTACTCAACAATAGACCATATTCACACTATCAATCACGTAATAGAGAAATGTGCGGAATATAACCAACCCTTATATATAGCTTTCATTGATTACGAGAAAGCGTTTGCTTCTGTCGAAACCTGAGCAGTCACGGAGGCATTACAGAATCAGGGTGTAGACGAGCCGTATGCAAAAATAGTGAAATATATCTATAGCGGCTCCACAGCCACCGTAGTCCTCCATAAAGACCGCAACAAAATCCCAATAAAGAAAGGCGTCAGGCAGGGAGATACGATCTCTCTAATGCTATTCACAGCGTGTTTACAGAAGGTATTCAAAGACCTGGATTGGGAAGAAGTGGGGAAAAGAGTTAGTGGAGAATACCCTAGTAACTTGCGATTCGCTGATAATATTGCCAATCTTAGTAACTCAGGGGACCAATTGCAATGCACGCTCACTGACCTGGAGAGGCAAAGCACAAAGGTGGGTCTAAAAATTATTCTCCACAAAACTAAAGTAATGTTTAACAGTGTCGGAAGAGAACAGCAGTTTACAATAGGTAGCGAGCCACTGGAAGTGGTAAGGGAATGCATGTACTTAGGGCAGATAGTGACCGCGGATCCGAATTATGAGACTGAAATAATCAGAAGAATAAGAATGGGCTGGGGTGCGTTTGGCAGGAATTCTCAGATCATGAACAGCAGGTTGCCATTATCCCTCAAGAGAAAAGTGTATAACAGCTGTGTCTTACCAGTACTCGCCTACGGGGCAGAGAGCTCGAGACTTACGCAAAGCGTTATACTTCAAATGAGGACGACGCAACGAGCTGTGAAAAGAAGAATGGTGGGTGCAACGTTAAGGGATAAAAAAAGAGCAGATTGGGTGAGAGAACAAATGCGAATTAATG
Organism: Dermacentor variabilis; assembly: GCF_050947875.1. Taxonomy (NCBI): domain Eukaryota; kingdom Metazoa; phylum Arthropoda; class Arachnida; order Ixodida; family Ixodidae; genus Dermacentor; species Dermacentor variabilis. Next base: position 42,750,538 of record NC_134576.1, on the reverse strand, counting down.
ACATCTTAGTAGAAATCGAGAAAAAGAAATGGGCATGGGAAGGACATGTAATGAGGAGGGTATATAACCGATGGTCATTATGGGTTACGGACTGGATTCCAAGAGAAGGAAAGCGTAGCAGGGGGTGGCAGAAAGTTAGGTGGGCGGATGAGATTAGGAAGTTTGCAGCGACAACATGGCCACAATTATCACTTGAATGCGGTAGTTGGAGAAGCATGGAAGAGGCCTTTGCCCTGCAGTGGGCGAAACCAGCCTGATGACGATGATGATGATGCTGATGATGATAGTAGTAGTAGTAGTAGTAGTAGTGGCGATAATGAGGATGATAACGCAGGAAGTTATCTTGGTGAAGCGGCAGATTCCAGATGCTGTCTTTTCATTGATAGGCATATTTTTTGCCATGTTTAAAGCGTCGCCGTTTGCAAAATATGTTGTTTTGAAATTGTGGTATTGGAGTCCCTTTCGGGCAGCTTCACCCGCTTTTTCATTTCACGAAATACCGGTATGGGCCAGGTATCCACTGCAACTTGATACAATGCCCAGCAATCTTAGCCATGTGGTGAAGATAAGCAATGTCAAATGCTGCCGGTTGGTTATTACAACCCTTGTGCCTGATCCACATACTTTGTAGGACTGCTTTCGAATCCGTGAAAATCACCCACATTCATGGCGGCTCCTGTTGAAGTACATAAACAAGGGCCTCCTTAACGCCGTATAGCTCTGCTGAAGTAGATGATGTCGCTCGCTCAAGGGGAAACGGGAATAGTTGCCCTGTAGAGGGAACAAAAAGTCCGCACCATGAGCGATGTGGAGTTGCAGAGCCATCTGTGAAAATGTGCATTGCGGCTGTGTATTCTTTGTGCATATATTCCAAAACTATCTGATAAGTCGCTGCTTGAGGCATTTTTTTTGTGATGATTCCAGGGATATATGGTACGATTTCCAGTGGGGACATGGTCCATGGTGAAATGTTTCGTGGAACAATTTTTGACGCCTGAGCAGGAATCAAAATACATATGCTTCCGGCGGCCTGTCTAAAGCTAGATGTAGCACGGGTTCTAGAGATATCCCTTAAAAGTGGGTCTTCGTATGAATGACGTGTCGGAGGTGAATCCAAAGTGTCTCCTGCGAAGATAGCACTTCAAGAGGCAGGCATCCAGCTTCTGCTACAGTTCCTGAGCGGGACGATGCCTTCGGAAGACCAAGGCATACGCGAAGGCAGTTGTTCAATGTTGCCTCAAGGTTTCTCTAGTTTGTGGGAGACACTTTGTGCAGGATCTAGAGGTAATACCCTAGTGTTACGTCGACGTAGGCCTTATGGAAGAGCACCATTGATCGACAGCTGCTCCCGCAAGGTAATCTGGCTAAAAATCGGAATACGTGCGACGCCGAGGAAATCTGCTGACTCAGTTTTTTCACTTGACGCGACTATGTGAGGTTCCTATCGATCGTCACTCTAAGAAACCTTTGCGTCTTGATGTGTGGAAGGGTACGACCACCCAACACTAGTGGGTATTATTCCGTACGCCTCCGCGTGAAAGCCATAACAACGCTTTTGTCGAGGGACAATTTCAGACCCCTTGGATTTAGGTAGGCCGTTATATTTGCCAGCGCTCTCTGGAGACGTTGTTGGGTGGTATTGCGGGAACTCGCCAGACTCCAAATGCAGATGTCATCCGCATGTAGTCTGATTCTGACGCTACGGGGCAGGTTTCCTCTCAGATGGATGAGGACTAAATTAAATAATACCGGGCTTAACACAGTTCCTTCTGGCACTCCCTTCTCGATGTCATAAAGCGCCGTGGGACCATCCGAGGTACACATGAAAAGTTGGCGTCCTTGAAGATAGTCTGCAATCCATGCGCAAAACCGTCCTCCAAGTCGAAGGGTTTCCAAAGCGTTTTTTGCTTTCTGATAGACCAAATCATATGCTGCCTTAATGTCCAAAAATAATGCAGTAAGTGTGTTTCCACAGACCAACTCCTCTTCGATTGATGAGACCAATGTAATGGCATTATCAATTGCGGACCTATTTTGCCGGAAGCCATTCATTTCCTCCGGGTAAACTTTTGTAGTTTCCAGGAACCAATTTAGTCGTTTGTGAATCATTTTTTGGAATAGCTTCCCTACACAGCTAAGCTTAGATATGTGTCTGAAAGAGGCGTAATTTGTCGGCTGCTTCCCTGGCTTTAATATAGTCTAATCCACGCAAGCTTCCATTCCGTAGGAAACTCTCCAGTTATCCATAAGGCGTAGTAGTACTCCAGAAGACGTAGGCGAGATGTGTGGCATAGATTTGCGAGGGCTCCATACTCACACCGTCATGCACAGGTGATAATTGCTTGTTTGTGTCACCGATTGCTGCCGTGAGCTCTTCAATTGTAAATGGTTACTCTAAGTCAGGAAGGGTCGCTTGAAGTGAACTCGGCTGATGACTTGCGATTTACCGATAAGGTTGTGCCCCGCTGGAAAGGAGCCTACACTAATGCACTGCCACCTCTTTCAGGGATGCGCGCTCATGCAATTTGAGGGCTATAAAAGGATAAAGCTGCTGTGGCTCCTTGCGAATGCCTCTGACGACTCGCCAGATTTTGCTGAGTGGTTTTCGCATGTCCAGTGTCCCACAAGGGTCTCTCCACCTTTTTGGTTCAGTTTGATGAGGTAACGCCGTATGTCTTTGTGCCCGTCGACGGGTCTGAGGTCTTCGATATTCTTAGTACGTAGAGCCTTCCTTTTGGCACGCCTTCGAATGGCTCATAACCTTTCAAATTCCTCGTACCTAGTAATGTACCGAGTAGGTACATTACAATGCTTAGTGGCAGAGCGGGTACTTTGTTTGAGGCAATGAGTTACTGTCGGTATTAATCCTGCATTCGTTGTCGAGGTTGTGATGCCTTTGTCTACGGCTGCCTGTATAAGGTTTCCCACTCTACGCACTTCAGTTTCACTTTTCTGGGCGACGTCCGAAAATGAAGCGCAGAGATTAGGACCGGGTAGTGATGACTACCTCAAGTCTCGAAATTTGTACACCATCCGAACATAGGGGCAACTTGACTTGATACGAATGTGACGTCAATGCAGCTAACAGTCTTTGGATTTTTCAGGTGTGTTATGCTGTGATCGTTCAAGAGTACTATATTGTATCTTGCAAAAAGCTTCGCGAGCTTAGCACCCAGAGCGCATGTATGTAAACTTCCACAGATGTCGTTTTGCGCGGTAAAATCGCCACAAATGTAGAGATTGCTTGTCAACAAGTTTTCCAATTTTGACACGTCGAAAGGTGATCCTGGTTCCAAGTAGACGCCGATCAGGGGCAAACACTTTAGATGCAATCACTGTTGTTGCGCAAATATATTGATTGTTGTGATGTGGTGCTACGTCAATCACAAAGGCAGGAACGTCGTTGCGAAATCCAACGAGCAGTCGGCTAATTCCGTTTTGTCACCTTGAATAATGAAAATAATAACCGTTTATCATAAACTGCTCGTCGACGCGAGACTCATAAATGACCATACAAGGCAATCGGGTACACTCGCGTAAGATACTTTAAGTCTGCTAACTTCGAGCGCGAACGGCGAGCATTACAATGGAATATAGTACATTTGCGTAAGTGTTTGTTGCTGGACCCCGCTTGTGAGACGATTGATGGAGAAGCCATCGTTGCTGCTTCGAAGAATCACGGCGCTGCGCCATGAGAGACGACACGAGTGGTTCCAAAGCCAGGGTGTGAGACAACGCTAGTTGGTATTCCATTGTTTAAGTGACTAGTGCAAGACTAGACACGCGACAGAAAATGGCGACAAGGACAAGCGCTTGTCCTTGTCGCCCTTTTGTGCCCCGTGTCCACTCTTGCGCTAGTCACTTCTCCAAAGCCAGGACGGCCTCTGCTTCAGGGATTCTTTTAAACGATGCACCGGCACGGAGAAGACCTTTGATTCCTGCGAACATCATGGGAATCAGCATACTTGATATCTCATTTACAGCGCTGCCATCCAACACCTTTTCTTGGTTGCTCCTGTTCTTCTGCTGCGACCTTGGGGACACTTGTTGTTGTGGGCTTGCGGCTATATCACTTGAGGGCTTTGATTGACTTTTTGCAAAAGAAGGCCTCTGCTGGTTTTATCTCACGACTAAGTAGAATGACTTTTTTGAAGCCGTGTCGCTGCGCTGTACCGTGTCTTGTTGCTTTCGGTTTGTAGATTTATATGTCCCATCCGGATTCGGTGGTGGTTCTCGTCGTTTCCTCACTTTTTTCTGGATTTGCTCCACTGTCCGTGCAAGAGTGGCTGATTTCTTTTTGGGATACCCTCCTTATGATGCAGCATGCTCAGCTCCACAGATTGCACGTGGAGGCTTGGAACGTGACGTAGCCTCCTTATGCGTGTGTGCACCAACGCAAATCTTGTAGACGATGGGGCTGTTACAATATTTCACTATATGCCCATGTCTTTGACATCTGAAGCATTGAGTAGCGGAGGCTCGCCGCGCTGCTGCTTCGGTGCGGTGCACTTCGGGAGACGCTTGATGTGCTTCCCTCGCAGGACGGTGACCCCCAGGACAGCGTTCGGCGAGAGCGAAGCACAAAAAGCAAAATTTTACTCTACACTTGCTAAAAAAACACTTAAATTTACAGACGGGCGTTCGAAAACGAGCCTATCATTCGTCGTCTTCTTCTGGGGTCGGCGCGGCTGGAACGCTGCAAACTATGACCCTCAGTGGCTTCGGGACGTATGTATAGGAAACGGCACGACACTCTCACCTCGCGGAGAGCGGGCTCATCGCCCACTACCGACAATATTAATGCGGAAGCATTACTCGTCTCATGAGGCAGCAAAGCGGGCGTTGTCCTCAAGAAGTGGCAGGAGAAATCATCACCAGCGTGGATTAAGCAGGAATAGGGTGCATTAACGTGGATTAAGATAAATTAAGGTGTATTAAGAGGAATGAAGGTGGATTAATGAGATTTGAGGTAGACGGAGGTGGATTACGGTTAGTACAAGTTAGAGCAAGAGGGATTAATGTAGAGTTTTAATTTAAAGTGATAACGTAGGGCAGTTATAATGCCATCGCATTGAAATCACGTCAAGTTGCCTAGGTGACTGTCAATTTTTATGTCTGGGCTACAACTTCGTATTTGGTTCGGGTAAAGATTAGACTGCATAAAGGGCGCACGCACCCTAGTTTGCGCCCTTCTGCGAAGTAACAAATATCCCCGCTAGCTATTCGAAATATTAGGCATCATCAAGGCCGCAATCACAGATGCGAGAAAGGAGAAAAGAGAGTAAGTACGGAAGTGAGGAGGACAGCACCAAGATAGAAGAGTGGCGATTCTTTGGTAATTTTTATCTAGCGACCTTAAGCAACACTAAGGTCCCTAGATAATGCAAGCTTTACGGACCTTAGTGTTGCTTAAGATCCCTAAAAGTGGAGCTAATGGCCTATCGCATTTCATTTAAGCAACTCTGAAAACGACCGGAAGCCTCTGTGCATGTCATAATTGGCGAATCTCATCCAAAAGGACCTCGTATGGGCTTTCCTTGTCAACATAAAAGATTTAAATCAACAAGGTAGAGCGGTCGCTCCTAATGGTGTACTGTAAGCACAAATACTGTAGAGTTTCTTATAGGTAAAGAAACTGTCCCTTTTGGTATCCTATTGTTTTTGCAGCCATGTAGCCAGGTTTCCCATTTTTCTTGCAGAATCAAAGCATTGCTGAAGACATTTTTTTCTCTCCCGTCAGGACGCTTGTTTGGGCAATGTGAAGGCACAGCCACAACAAACTTATGAATACATATGCAACGAGAGCAGAATGATGCCGCCGCCGGTTTTAAATGCTTCCGAAAAAGTAACTCGAGGACCTTTGTCATATCTATCATACTTTTATTGGTTAAAGACACCGGTATGAATTATAGCGAGCGAACGCACGTTGAATGCTGGCAGCAGCATGTTCCCCCTTTTTTGTAGAGTGGCAAGCAGGGTCACATCGTCGCCCTCGCCAACAAAGTGGACGGCCAGGGCAAACGTCCCACCGCACAGGCCGTATTCCAAAGAGACGGGTGCTTCAGACCAGCCACAGCTCGAGTCACCCGAGCTCGACGAAACGTCACGTGCTGCAGAGCTCTTCATTCCCAGAGGTGGAGGAAAGGGCGTTTCCTGGACAGAAGTCGGGTCATCAATCAGAGACGACGTGCCTAGTAGTTGGTAAGGCGGCGCTGCGAGCTTCTGCGTGCTCGATGCAGAGGACAGCTGTGTCTGCACCGAAGCCTCCGTATCTCGCTCGTCGTATAGGGGAACTTGGGCCACACGGGCAGGCCTTTGTGATAACGGCCTCAGCAGTGTTCGTGGCACTGGCTTCCTTACCGAAACATTGCTCGGCTAGAGGGGGAGGGCAGTGAACTTCTGCGCCTTCAGCAAGTGACAGCACTGAACTCCGAGGATGTGGTTCTAATGGCTCAGGACATGTCTCCTTCCTGGTGTCCGTGGACATATTTGCTCCTGGAGGAGTAGCGCTGCATCACCCGTGTTCGACGACACGTCGCGTGCGATTGAGCTGTCCGTTCTTGAGGGTGTAATACTACGTAACGATTGGTCAGGCGTAGTGACACTGAAAGATGGTAACGGGCGTGCCAATTCTACTTGGGTTGATCGCCATCGCTCTCGAACTTCAGTTGGGCCACCCACCGTTATGGAGTGAACGAAGCTTCCGGAAAGTGTGAGCCCGGGCTCCGCCTCACGGTGGATAAAAGCAGGAGCAGCGGTTGCCGGGTGAGTTAGAGCGGCTGGAGTGAAACCGACGGCGTCACCCGACGGGGCGGCGTCTCCACGTGCCCAAGTTATGGAAAGCTTGCAGGCCGCGTCACTGGCTGCTGCCGACGGAAATCCACTTCGCGAGGCGCGCCCTCGAAGCAGTGCTGGTCAGAGTTAGCGCAGGCATAGGAGAGCCGGCCGAAGGCACCTACCAAAGTTTCACACCATTCAGGCCAGGACCACTGCTTGATTCCTCATACTATACTTTGGCGATATCACGAAATCTGTTTGCTGCAGCCGGCCATTCTTTTCGTGGTCCGCCTAAGCATGGTGAGCGCTGAACGCCGAGCGTTGGCTGCTTCCACTCAAATTATGGCGCCATCCTGGAACCCGCGCTACTACTCTAGTTCTCCAACACCTCGCCATAGCAAGGCTGCAGACAAGAACCCGCAGCTTACTCAGGTGACGTAGTGCAGTTGTGTTGAGAGCAGCGGCATGTGTCGCATGACGTCCTGGAGTCTGTCGGGCGAGCGTGTCTAGGAGCCATATAGGCGGCGTCCGTGGCCTATCGGTGGCCTGGGTGCTATTGGTGGCGAGGTTAATGGCCAAAGACGCTTGTCCAGTATCCCTTGGCTACTCAGAGGTGAATGGTGTTTTGCGCTAAATATTCATGCCAGGAGAAGTGTGGACGGCGTTCCCTTGCCGCAGGAGGCACCCAGGACGCTGAGGTTTCACGAGTGCTGTCATTAAGGCTGGGCCGCTTTATGCGGCGCTTTCGTATACGGTGCCATTGCCAGAAACAGAAAGCAGTCCTTACGCCAGAACGCCTGTGCTAATCTCACTTCTTTCTTCTAGGGTTACTTGTTCCAGCTGTTTCCAGTACCACGTAAAAGCAGTCGCGTATGTATCGAATACGTCATTTCAGAGGTCTGCAGAGACGAAGCCAAACATAATGTTATATAGACAATTACCGAAGCTCAAAGGATCACTTACCGTAGACACGCCCGTAAATGCTACGCGCTCCGTGAGACGAGAGCCGCTTATGAGCCACATTCGAGCCGAGAAACGCCAGAGAGCTTCCAGCGCAAAACAGGCGCAGGTGCGCTATGATTACATCGTACAGCAGCAACTTACAAAGACATACGTGTAAACTTAGTACCGCGGACGCATGGTCAAAATTATGGCTAAATATGATGGATCTTCTGTGATTAGGGAATGGCTGGACCAGAATACTTGGTGTGTGAGTTGTACGACGTATAAAGCTGCCTGAGATACACAGGGGGGAAAATTCGCACAGAAACTCCACTGGAGTTTTCTTAGTATGCGTAAACTTGTGCCATTTGCTCGCCTGCTCGCAGGCCGCTGTCATGATTAATCCTATCCAACTTTATTCTACCAATGTAAACACTTATCACTCCTTTCTGTCCTTATCAAATTTATCGGACATAATCCTACCCATATCAAGTGTCATTGGTCCTTAACAGCCTTATCGGTCTCTATCCGACCCTTATCAACCCTTATCTGTCCTTATCAACCTGATCAGAATTTTCCCGATCATTATAGGCCCTTATCGCTCTTCAGCACCTTATGCATCCGCGTCGAGCCATTATGAACCATGATGAGAACCATATAAACCTTCTTCACGCCTTATTACCTTTATCAATTCATTGACTGATTATCTCCCAGTGTTGTGCGATGCAAAGTGCATGAGTCCTTAAGACTGGTTGCAATTCGGTCGTTGAAGGAACGCCCCAACGGAATGCGCATCCCACGACCACCGAAACGTATTGGGGATGTGGCGTCATTGGCAGTAAACTTTCGCAGTCGCAATTTTTCTGGTTCTACAGTGCTCCAAGTAGGCTGTAGGGGCATGGAAAAAAAGCCGCTTTGAACGGCAGTGTTCAGAATGTGCTCTGCTGGAAATAGCGCATCGGCCGTAGGCCGAGGATGTCTTGCAGCGACTACCGTTACAGATAATTACAAGATCGTTCTTCCTCGTTTCCCATTAGGAAGCACCGTTCTCGACTCCTCGGAAACTTTCTCGCATTTGTGCGCGCCTGTCTTCCCCTAAAGGGGCCGAATGGGTAAAGACCACGTAAAGTGTTTCTTCGAAACACGTTCCGCTGGCGTCTTTTATAAGATTCCATTAGACTGCGGCAAGGTGTACAACGGCCAGACTGGGCGCTGTATAAATGACCGCCTGCGAGAGCATGCTCTATTAATCAATGATGGGACTGGGTCGCATTTGCCGTATCACTGCGAAGTGTGCACATGTAAACCTTTGCTTGAAAACACATGCATATTACGAAAAATTAGGGATACCATGACACCAATCGTGCATCGACTCAACATTCGGGAAGAACATTGAACAACGTGCAACCACTTGTCGTGTACCGCAGTAATCACAAGGCAATGATTACAATGGTCAAGAAGTAAATCATAACAATGGGGATCTTTGATTAAATGTCTCTTTATTCGCCCAATACTAAACTCATCATTGTAAAACTGAACGTAGCAAAACCCCAACATAGGAAACCCCAACATAGCAAAACCAACCATAGCGCCAGTTTCACTGGATTTCTCTCTTCACAGGGTGGGAGGAGGAGGAATAAACTTTTATTGTAGAACCAGCACTTTATAATGGCCGGGCCTAAGCCTCCCACGAAGGGACGTCGAGGGCTTGCCTCGCCGCCGCCTCGCGGGCGTGCTGGGTCGCCCAGGTTTGGTCGTCGAGCTCCGCAGAGCCTCATGCAACCTCGACGAGAGAGTCGTGGTGTCTGTCTGGGTGTACTGTGCTGGGCACTCCCATAGCGTATGCGGAAGCGTAGCCGGGTGAATTCCACAGCACCGGCAGTTGGGGGTAGTGTAGACGTCCGGAAATATAAGGTGGAGGCGGGCGGGTGAAGGATACGTGTTTGTTTGTAGTAGACGCAGGGTAGTAGCCTGCGCCCGGCTGAACTTTGGGTGAGGCGGGGGGAAGATTCGGCGACTTATTCGGTGAATTATTCGGTGAAAGGCCTTAACGAGATCGTTATAAGTTGTCAGACTGTCCCTGGTGTCCAACTCATCTCCAGTGACTCCGGCGTGGTTGACTAGACCTCGCGCAATGGAGTGGGTGACCTCGTTGAGATTGGGGAGGTGTGGGTGGACAGGGTCCGCATGGGCCGGGATCCATGTTAGGGAGATTATGCTGTCTTTAGAGTGTGGTGCCTGGCAGAGGATGCGAAGAGCTTGGGGAGAAATACGGCCTTTGCTGAAGTTAGTAACGGCTGAGCGAGAGTCACACACTATGGTGTGACAGGTGCGATCTAAAGTGGCCAGGGCGATGGCCACTTCTTCAGCCGTCTCGGAAGGGGGGGTAGTGACGCTGCAGGCGTGGTGTAGGGCTCCATCGCGTGTGGCGACGGCCACAAATCGTGTGTCATGGGAGTATAGGGCTGCATCAACAAATGTGACGCCAGGTACGTGGGCAAGGGCTTTTATGATAGCTCCGGCCCGAGCTTGGCGCCGGGCCCTGTTATATTCAGGGTGCATATTTCTAGGGATAGGGCCTATGTAGATCCAGCTACGGATGTCGGTCGGGATCGGTTGTTTGGGGCCCTGTTGCTGATGGTAGGTGCAGCCAAGCGTGGACGGAATAAAGCGCCCCGTTTCAGTAAGGGTGAGCCGTTCAAGCTGAGAGCGTTGTTGGGCTTCAATGAGTTCGGAAAGGTTGTTCTGAACTCCCAGTTGGTTGAAGAGTTCAGTGCTGGTGCAATGCGGGAGCCCAAGTGCTTGCTTGTAGACCCCTCGTATGAGGGTGTCGAGCTTGTTTTGCTCAGCCCGGTACCAGTTGAGGTACACAACAACGTACGTAATGTGGCATATGACAAAGGATTGGACGAGTCGGAGAAGGCTTTCTTCTTTGAGTCCTCCTCGTCGGTTAGATATACGTTTAAGAAGTCGTAGGGTGCTTTGCGATTGGGCACAGATCTTGTTGAGAGCCAAGGCGTTGGAGCCGTTGGTAGAGATGGTGAGACCGAGAACCCGGATACTAGGGACGTGTGGGATAGAACTGCCATCTTGAAGGCGTAGGGTGATGGCGTCACAGGGTCGGTGATCAGATTGGTGTTTGGGAGGGCGACCCCGCTGAAAGGGCTTGTATAAGAGAAGCTCCGATTTAGCCGGCGAACAGCGCAGTCCGGTCCCTTGGAGATAGGTTTCAACCGTGTCAATCGCCGTTTGGAGGGCTGATTCCACTTGACCATCACTGCCTCGGTACGACCAGATGGTGATGTCGTCGGCGTAGATGGTATGGTTGATATTGTCGACTTGCTGTAGGTGCTTGGCAAGGCCAATCATGACTAAGTTAAAGAGCATGGGAGAGATAACTGAACCTTGCGGGGTGCCTTTGCTGCCAAGGGGAAGCTGGTCTGATCATAAATCCCCGGCCGAGAGGGTAGCCGTGCGATTGGAGAGAAAGTCACGGATGTAATTGTAGGCTCGCTCTCCCAGGTGGAGGTTGGAGACCTGGTCAAGGATAGCTGCATGGGAAAGGTTATCAAAGGCTTGAGTGAGGTCGAGTCCAAGGATGGCTTTCATGTTACGGGAACGATCGTTTAGCACTTGATGTTTGAGCTGCAACATAGCGTCTTGAGTAGAAAGGTGAGGGCGAAATCCAACGATGGTGTAGCCATAGAGAGAGTTGTCCTCGAGGTGACTGTTCATGCGTGTTAAGAAGGCGTGTTTCATCACCTTGCCTACGCATGAAGTGAGGGAGATGGGCCTTAAGTTATTTAGGCTAGAGCTGTGATTTTTTTTTCATAGGCATCTGCACAAAACTGCCGCGCGACTGGCCACTCGAGAAACTTTGTGCGTATTCGCGGGCTTCTTTCACATTCGGAAAAACACTTTTACGTAGCATATATTCAGCAACAGAAAGCCGTATCGAAAGTTTTTCATGTTCCTTTACAATTTTTTCATTAACATTGTTCATCTAATTATAATACCTGAGAAGTTGTTTAAATAAGTAGGTCCAGTTCTCTAATTAGGCGGAATGCAAAAAATGATCTGAGTATCTCCATGTGACTCCAAACAACATTACCTTAGTTCTGTCCAGCTACGTACCATTTGCATATTTTCAAACCTTGGTGCGTGATAGTTGGGACACCCCGTATAACCGTTAATAAATGCATAAGACCGACAGAAAAAATATTCATTAGTGCACCAAACATCTTGGAAACATGCCTCTTACTAGTTGGGCACGGATTCCAACCTATGTTTTCATTGATTTTCCTAGAAAGTGAGCTGAACATGTGTATCAGGAATTATTCGCCAGCTTCTGTATCGTAGTGAGTGAAGAATCCTAATTTCGTGCGAATAGTGGCCTTGAATTTTTCTGAAGGGTGGCTTAGTGTTTTCACATGCTTGGACATATTATATATATATATATATATATATATATATATATATATATATATATATATATATATATCCCGGCTACACATTCACTGCACAACACCTTCTGTCAATTAGCCCAAAACACGCTGACTTGTTTACATCGAGACGCATAATATTTAGTGCCTGATTATTGAACAAAAAGAACTATGCTAATCCCTTTGGATGTTGTTCTTTCTTTCAGGAAACAAGTGGGAGTCCATGGAAATAGTATGGGAAAAGAACGTTTTTCTGCACTGATGTTCCTGTTTTACCATCGAATACTTCCGGATACTGAAAATAAACATGTTCTTACCCGCTGGATAGCGTTTTAATCTAAATGTTAAGCATACGACAGAAGAAACCTGGTGCTTCAGCAAGATGTAGTACATCGCAGCCAGCATTACGGTGGCTACGTTCAGCAGCTGCCATCTTTAACAACAGTGCAAGAAAGCGTGTGCATAGCAAGAGCGATAATATATGCCCTTGATGGAACGCTTTCAAATGGGTAATATGGAAAAGGACCGTCGTTCTATTTGTGGCATGCGCGGAAGATTGCGCGTGTAATAATTCTTAAAGGAGCCGTGAAGACTCATCATTATCTTCGGTGTTAATAGAGGCTGAATTCGAATTTACCTTAACGCCTGGTCTTTCTGGGTGCTCGGCCAGGGGTTTCAAGGAACATCGTCTTTTGCCACGTGATCCTGTTACTGTTTTAGTATTTTGAATTTTCTGGCTTCATCAATGTAGCTCTGCCTGGAAGTCTTACCACGGCATTCTGTCGACAAAACAGGGAAGGTTACTGCATTGTTGTCGAATTCTAACGGGGTGCTTTTTGAGCATCATTTTAGGAACAAGTCAGACTCGACGTTATAGTCTTTCGAAATTCTTGACAGTGATTAAATCTCTCCAGAGACGTAAGTGATCGAAGCCCGCTTATTTTGTTTTGCACTTACTGCAGGGGTGCTAGCAGTGCGTATTTGTGCAGGCCAATTAGTTGATGAGTGTATGCGTTGTTAGCCAAGTCGTTTGTACCTTGTCGCAAAGCACTGTCGCGCACGTCAGCTGTGGAGGACGGGTGAGTAGTGCCGCTGCTACTGTGCTGGACAAGAGATGTTGAGATGGGGTCCGGAAGGTTTTCCGGTGTGTTAAGCTTTTCGGTGGACGCTCCTCCTTAGTGCCGTGGTTTCAGCAGGACGCGAAATTGGGCGTGGTTGCAACAGCGTGACTACGCTGAGCAACAGGAGGGGACGCCACATGACGCTCACCATCAAAGGAGGTTTATTGCAGGCAAACATTATATATGAAACGTAACTGTCGCATGATCTTCATCCGACTCCTGGGCGTACACTAAGATCACTATCAAAAACAACCTTCAAGTTGCACAGCATTCGAAGGTGTCACATGCGTCGAAAAACAAGAGCACATGGAAATGCAAATAACAGCACCAGGAAAAAGAAAACCCAGTAGTGGCAAAAAAAAAAACATCAATAAGTGCTGTCACACCTACGTCGGCTCAATAGGCATGCAGAAGCCGCGCAAGCGCCTTGCATTCACCGTTTCGTACTTCCGTGCTCCCTTTCCCTATATATTATCCCAGACAAAAATAAAGCTAGCCATTATGCCCGGAGACAATTTCTCATTGACTTCCGGATGCATGGCGGTTCCGGACCAGCGGTGACGGCGACACAAACGAAACAAAAGCATGGGCCTGCAGGACGTCACAACTGCACGAACCAAACGTCAGTCATGGGCCACGTTATACTAGAATTCGATGACATTAAAGGTAAGTGGCAACCGTATCTTGTGAAAATCGAAGCGTACGTTGAAGCGAACAGTATTACGGAAGATGCGAAAAAGAGAGCCGTGCTTGTAGCCGCTCATAGAACGTCCACAGTTGAAGTCTTATTTGGGTAAGCTGCGGAACTAACGCCAAGTTCTTTGAGTTACAATGACCTTCTGATGACCTTGAACAGCTACTATAGCCCACAGCCAAATGAACTTACTGACTGGTTGCAGTAAAATCGCCGCTGCCAGCAAGAAGGAGAGCATTAGAATTCATATATTACGGCAATATGACAAGTGGGGCCCAAATGGGAATTCTCATATATACTAGGCGGCATGATAAGGTAACCGTATGGTGTGAGGTCCGAAAACTTGCAGAAACAGCTTTTAGCATGAATACCTTATTTTTGGCAGACACAGAGGTGCTTGCCCTTGCCGCGGGAACGGCAGAAGAAAATTCATAAGGCATTAAAACAGACAGCGAGCCGATGAAAGCACTTAAGTTACCGGAGCGCTACGAACGTTCCACGAAGAAAGGGAAACCTTTATCGACGCAAGTACAGTGCAAATATTGTGGAAGCTGCGGACACCACGCACTGTCGCGCAGACTGTAACAGAAACAGGGCTAGTCGGTTTACTTGCGCTTTGAAACTAAAAGCGCACGTAGACGGGAACGAACAGAGTGGACAGGACGAGGTGCTCACTCACAACTGAAAAATTTTATTGAAAGGAAACAATTATGTACACAAAAACAGAGTAAGATGGCTGCGCATGCGTGTCAAAGATAACCGGTTAAATCATATCAAAGGCAACGTTAAAAGGTAAAGAAAGCCTAACTATCAAGCAACTTGAATTCCTTATCATTTACCAAGACTGAGGGGTGACTGACGGAGTTATGTCCTTTTTTCTTTATGTGAAAGGCCTCTGGCATTTCGCGGGTTATTTGGTTAGTGCTTTTCAGGATAATCTGACTATCTTCGCAAACAGGATAACAGCCGCAATCCCTACAGTGGGTGGCTTTATCCGTCGTTCCTGATGAATTATATGCCGCCAGGGTGCTCTCTCAGCCTCGCGTTGACGCAACGCCCAGAGTGCCGTATGTAAACCTACGTAACCAATGATCTCAGACTACTCTTTCAACCGCTTCATGACTGCTGGCACAACCAACCCAGGTCTATTAATCCTACCCTTAACTACAGGTTAGACCATTACAAATTGTGAAAAGAGGAATAATAAAGTCCAGCATTGCTTTTTCAGTTATAGCTATCAACGGCCGATGACCAGTTTCCAAGACAATCTGTCGACCGTAGATGAAGTAATGAAACTTCTGGCAGCCGAAAGTCACTGCTAATGCTTCCTTTTCTATCTGTGAATGACGCTGTTCCACGTCAGTCAGCACCCTTTATGCGTACACCACAGGACCCCGTTCACTTACGTGACGCTGCATCATAGATTAACCCAAACCGTTCATTGATGCATATGACGTCACTTTCGTTTCTTTCTGAGGGTCAAAGATAGCTAGCAGTGGCTGCTGGTCAAGGCTGTCGCAGATACAGTGCCACTCATGCGTGTGTCTTGGTGTCCATGCAAATACTGCATCATGCTTTATTAGGCCGCGCAAAGAAGACCTCCTCTGCGACAAGGAGGGAAGGTATTTGAAAAAATAATTGACTACACCCCAAAGACGCTACACTCCCTGTTTATCGGCCGGACTGGGCATCTGTTCCGTGCACTCGATCAGCGGTTGGTTGGGCTTTATGCCGCTTTTCGATATAACATCACCCAGATATTCAATTTCGTGAACACCAACCTTGCACTTCTCTGCGTTTATCTTAAGACCAGCTTGCCTAAGCAGCTTCGAGTACTTATCCCAACCGATGGTCATGTTGTTCCTGCGAGATTCCCCAAATGAAAATGTTAACTACATACACATGAACGCCCGGTAAGTAAACAAATATTTCGCTCAGAATCTCTTAAAATACTGACGCTGACGCAATTTCAAAGGGCATCCGCAAGAATCTATACCTTCCGAAAGGAGTTCAGAAAGTGCAGATTCTTGACGTTTCTTCATCGAGAGGAATTTGAAGTTCAGTGTTTGACAGAAGCCCGTCTGGTCGGGATGAAACATGGTTAAAAGGTAAACAAAAACCGGGGCCACTGCGCCAACCAAATAAAGATTTAAAATAAAAGAAGACGTTTCGGCTTCCACACTGGAGCCTTGTTCACAGGTAAACAGGATTAGAGAGGAATTTGATAAAAACCAGCTTTCGCGTCAAGTCGACTGAACACCTATGCACCGGCCAGTTCTGCCTCTATGTCCTCACGCCTTGGGATTTCGTAATGCTCCCGTTTCATGCTAACGTTGATTATCCTGGGATCCATCCAAATCCTCAGCTTTTCATCTTTTTTTTTACGACTGTCAATGAGTTTACCCATTCAGTCGGTTCGTTGACCTTTGTCACGATGCCCGCTTGCTCCATCCGCTTCAGCTTGCGAAGTGGTTCCTTTAGCGCCAAAGGAACTCATCGGGCAGCTTGAACCACTGGGGCAGCATCCGAAGACAGGACCATCTTGTAGTGTCGTTGTACGCAGCCGGTACCTTCGAATAGCTCGCCGAATCCCTGCATTACTTGTTAGGAGTTGATTGGGGCCGCTGCGTCGACTGTCCTGGTAACTAGCCCGAGCAGTTCACTTGCCTTGAGCCCGAGCAGTGCCTGCCTTCCTTTCTTGGTGACGAAGAAGTCCAAATGCTGGCGTCTGTCACCGATGACTACTTCTTGGCTGATGACACCTAGGTGCCTGATGATGGCCCCATCGTATGACCGCAAAGTGGTGTTGCTGCGTTTGACAGGCGGCATTGGCCGCAGCTTCCTGTAGGCTGAATGTGGTATGAGGTTAGCTTGAGATCACATGTAGACTTTGAATTTGAGTTTGTCGCCTCGAAGGCTCGCTATCACTATCCAATCTCGTTCATTCCGTATGTTACCGGTACACATCTAAAATATCGAAGTCGTTGCCATCGCCGTCATCCTGGAGCTCACCTACACGCGCCGCTCTTCTGCAGCAAACAGCTAAGTGATTCCTTGCTTTACAGATTCTGCAAGTTTTGCCATAAGCTGGGCAGTCGCGTGGCTTGTGTTCTCTGCCACAACGTGAGCATTTGAACGTTTTTGAATGCTTGGTTGAGATCCCAGCGGCATTGACTGGATCTACTTGGTTTACTTTATCCGCCCATGCTTCGCATTGCAAAGCAGCTGCCTCTGATGCCTTGCATATTTTTTCGGCTTTGGTCAGCGTGAGCTCGTTGTCTTGCTGAAGTTTGGCCCGGAGGCTGTCATTGCTAATGACGATCACAATTTCGTCGCGAATCATCAAGTTTGTTAGCTCTCCGAAATTGCACGATCGGGCTTGCATCCTCACGTCTCGTGCGAACTGTTCAAAACTCTCCCTCGCTGTCTGCATCACCTTCCGGAACAGATACCGCTCGTAGGCTTCATTTGTTTGAGCAGCCCAGTATGCCTCAAGCTTGACGACGACGGTCTCGTATTCTTATTTGCTCTCACCTTCGCTGAAGAAGAAGTTGTTGAAAACTTCCAATGCGTGCTCCCTTTGTAAGCTTTGTAGTACTGCTGTCTTCGTTGCCTTGCACAGGGGTTTGTCAAGCGGCTTTGTTACCATGAAGTAGAGCTCCAGCATCTGCTTAAATTGTTGCCAATTCCTGCCCATATCACCTGTCATGAGTAGTGGTCCACGCGGCTTCAGCACATCCATGTCTGTTCCTGCGTGCGCCCGAGGCCCTGCTCCCGCTGGAAGGTGTTGCACCGGGCGGCCCCTTCTGACACCATGCAACGTTCCGTGTGCGAAGCATTGACCAGGCCGACACGGTGAAGGGCGAAAAACTCCTTCTGCGCTTTATTGCGCTTGCTTATAAAGACGCGCCAGGAGCAATAAGGAAAAAGTAACGAGGAAGGGCCCAGCTCGTGCCGAGTAGAAATAATCATGTGAGTTGCCCTGGTAAGCATACTATCAGATCACGATACACTTTCCAAGAAAAGCAGTCCATGGTTCAAATTGTCATGATCGCACGTGCCTCGAAAATCCTGCCGACAGCAAAAATGCAAGTCCAATGTTTTGCAGTGCCTTCCAGCTGACTG
The DNA here is from genome assembly GCF_050947875.1 of Dermacentor variabilis. Taxonomy (NCBI): domain Eukaryota; kingdom Metazoa; phylum Arthropoda; class Arachnida; order Ixodida; family Ixodidae; genus Dermacentor; species Dermacentor variabilis. Next base: position 42,732,437 of record NC_134576.1, on the reverse strand, counting down.
CGGCAAACTCCAGTCAGCGGCGAACCACTGTAGACGGCAGGGCCAGTTGGCAGTATGTGCCCCATATAACACAATGACTTCCTCAAGACATCCTCAGGACTTAAAACTGCGCACATTTGGACGTCCTCAGGACGTCCTCACAGGAGCTTCAAGATATCACAATTCCGTTTGTCCAGCCTCAGCATAACCTAATATGCAGGACGTCCTCAGAAGAGCATTTTGGGATCATTTCAGCAAGCGTTCAAGACCTTGATGATATGTAGTGTTTATTGGCGCAAGGGCCAAGTGTGGCCAAAGAGCGCCAAGGCCGTGGTGATGAGTACTGAATGGACTAATGGCTGATCTGACGTGGCTGTAGAGAGGCCTAAAACTGAGAGCTATAAGTTGCTTAAAATGCATAAGGAATAAAAATATGAGAATGGCTGAAGTAGGATGTGCTATAAGATGTGCAACAACGGTGCAATGGCGTTGCACGAATAAAAGGTGACAGGTGATTGTTGTTGACGAGTAGCACAACAGCCTCAGCGGTTCCCTTAAGTATAAGGGCCCGGAGGCATGTGCCATAATAAAGGTTGACATCGCAACCGTGGCCTTGGACAGAAAACGAATTTCTTGGACAGAAAACGTGGAGCGCGTCAGCGTCGTTTAAAAGGGGTAAGGTATATTGCATGTCAAATAGCGGTTCTCTGTCTAGAAACAGTGCCAAGTGAAATGGTATACACTGAGTGTATGCTAAAGGGAAGTGTTTTCTCCTCTCGACTTTTGTTTCGCGGCATTCTAGGAAGACATGCTGAACACTGAGTGTCTCCCCACATCTAATACACATTGGACGTTCACCGCCAGTCAACAAAAAGCTATGTGTACCGTAAGTATGCCCTATTCTGAGACAACAGAATAGGACATCACTTCGTCTGGACTAAGTCAGTGATGGCCAGTATCCTAAATGTGGCTTAACTATGTGGAGTTTATTAAGGGTTTCAGCGTCCTACTTATGCTGCCAGAAAGTTCTCAGTTCTTTCCGTAAGTATGGCTTTAGGTCTGAGACCGGAATGGCTACGGACATGTTGCAAGCTTTTGCGTCTAAGGAGGTAGCAATTCGGTCTGCCAGAACGTTACCTTCAATACCTCTGTGTTCAGGCACCCAGCATATCGTTACATGTTGGCCAGAGGCATAAATAGTACAGAGGAGAGAGAAAAGATCTGCAATTACTGGATTTATGTAGTTGAAACATGACATCAGTGTTTTCACAGCGCTTAATGAGCCTGTGTATCTGACCGCCTTATGTAGTTTTAACTCTTTGATGTGTTTCGCAGCCAACCACAGTGCATACGCCTCTGCTGTAATGATGCTTGTTTGAGGGTTCTGAGCATCGGCCTCGACAAAGGAAGGGCGGACAGCTGCATAAGACATGCCAGCATGTGATTAACACGCATCTGTGTTATACTCTGGACCCGGGCATTTAAATTGTAATTCCAGAATATGCATATGACTGTGCGCCTCTGGAGCGTGCTTCGTTACCTCCACAAATGACGTGTCACAGTCAAACCACTGTGGGCGGCAGGGCCAGCTAGGCAGTATGTGCCCCGTATAACACAATGACTTCCTCAAGACATCCTCAGGACTTACAACTGCGCACATTTGGACGCCCTCAGGACGTCCTCACAGGAGCTTCAAGATATCACAATTCAGATATTCAGATTCAGATATTCAATTCAGATTCAGAGTTGAGATATAAAAATACATGACAAGGTGACGACATGTGATGATGCGGAGGGCCGGAAAAACATCGTTCACTTTCACCCGTTCGCCTGGTAGACTGAAAGTCATATTTGGAACACGGTCTTCGGTGCGCGTTGGCTGATCCATTAAAATGCTACTTAGATATATGCACACATCTTCCCGTAAAATCTTTGGTGGAAGTGCGGGGTAGTCATCTGCGCAAGAACGCGTTCCGCAGCGGACGTAACCTGGCTGACATACCATCCGAAAGAGAGCCTACAATCGCTGACACGTTGACGCCACTGACGGTCATCCTATCCCAGCCCCGTGACCCTGGGGTGTTTTCTGGGATCGCCAACGTTTACGTCGAGGACTGGTTGCAGAATTACGAGCGGGTCAGCGCACACAACATGGGACGTAACAGGCTTATGCTGGTGAACATAGTATTCTACTAAAGAAAGCTGCACGGGTATAGTTCGACACTCATGTGCGTGTAGAAGAGATAACGACTTGGGATCAGTGCATGCATAAGCTTCGGGATTCGCTCGGCAAGCCCTTCAGCCGCCAACGTGTCACTAAGGGCCTTGAAGCAGTTCACAGAGGTCCACTGAATCGTATGTGGCGCGTATCCCGGACGTTCTTGCTCTTTGCCGAAAGACGGATGATAACATGGCAGAGGCAGATAAAGTCAGGCACTTCCTAAACGGCATTGCGCACGACGCGTTTAACCTGGTTTAAATGACCTTAACGACAATCAATGAGATCATAAACGAGTGTCGCCATTTCGAAGACGCGAAGAACCACCACATACTATACCAGTTTATGCGTTTGGCGAATACGGCTGCTTCGTGGACGTGCGAAGACCTTCGCTTTCCGCGTGAGCCGTCCCCCGAGAACGTCGTACTTATAGACCTTCAAGAGATAGAAGCAGTGTCTCCGCCACCCCCGCGACACGATGTTTTCACGATTCCCGAACGCTCGTGTCCCCCATTCACCAAGAGCTAGCCAATGATGTCTGCTGTCAATCTGTTCCGCCAACCGTCTTTGTCCATGTTCACCGAAGGCAGTAACGTGCCTACTCCAGCTATCGCAACCCGACCGAATCTCGCATAGACGATGAGCTGATAGACCCATGTACTTCTACTGCGGACATGCGGCCCTATCTCTCGCCACTACCGAAGTTGCTGGTCTGTGTACTGTCACCAACATTTTACACCTGCCGCCGCTCACCACTGAACCCCCACTCACATGCACCCTCAGCATATTTCGAAGATGCACATGACAACGCTCCAGCCACTGAGACTAGACGATCACCGTCACCATGCACGATGTCAACGCTCGCGTTCACCCCAGCTGCGTCGCTCCCTGCCCCCTTCTTGCCGCCGCCGCTCTCCGACGGGAAAATAAAGGGGCAGCTCCTTGAAGTGACGCTTCTCTAGCACCCAGTCCTGAAATTCGTCTGTTGACCTTGCTCACTGATCAGAGCAACCTTCTGTATGTAGACGTGGATGGGTTGCCAGTTAAATTCAGCACTCTTAATAGACATTCGCGCGCAAATTTCTATCGTGAGTGCGCAGCTTCGAACGCATCTAAACAAAGCGCTAGCTCCAGCTCCGCCTCCGATGCTACAGGTCGCCGATGCTGGAACTATGGCTGTGCTTGGGATGCGTGCTACACGTCTCAGTGTGGCCGACCGGCACTCCTACGTTTTGTTTAGTGTACTCGAGTGCTGCCCTCACGATGATATCCTCCGACTTGACTTTTCGGCCATCCATTCTGCTCTGATTGACTGTTCAGCTGGTGTTCTACAGCTTCACCTACCTCGTTTCATTGACTCTCCTTTACAAGCCCCAACTCACCTTTCCTCTACGTTTTTCATCCGTCTTCCACCTCAAGCAGCAACCTGCATTACTACCTTGCATTACTTGCATGCCTGTGCAGCTGTACGTGACAGAGACTATATGTGATTAATCCCACAACTTCAGTCTTCTTTTTCCACAATGTCTTCTTATCACACACCGTTGGTTCTGTAGCGGTCAGTGAGACATGTCTTCCCATCATAGGTTTTGCACTGTGCCCTCAAGTACTTCGTCGGGCATATCTCTTGCCACGTTTTCACCGTCCCGTGAGTGTCATATGCCATCTCTATCTGTAGAGCCGTGGTCGACCAGTGCTCGTTCGGCGCCTTCTGCGTCTGCTTCGCCCAACGACTTTGCATTGATGATTGCGCCGGATCTCCTACCTCAACAAGCCGCAGAGCTCCTTGACCTCCTCGATTCCTACTCAGACATTTTCGACCTCAATGATCGCCCTTTGGATCAGATCACGGTTGTCGAGCATCGTACAAATACCAGCGGTGCAACCCCCAGTCGCCAGCGCCCATACCGAGTATAGCTCTCGGAGCGAAAAGTTATCCAGACATTAGTTAACAAAACGCTTGCCAAGGGAATTATATAGCACTCTTCCAGCCAGTGAGCTTCGCCTGTCGTTCTGGTCAAAAGTAATAACAGTTGACTATTATATGTGCACTATCGTCGCCTAAACAAAATCACTAAGAAAAATGTCTAGCCACTTCCACGTATTGCCGACGCTCAGAATTGCCTTCTCCGTGCGACTTATTTCAGAGCGCAGCTACTAGGCGCCCGTTCCTGCGGCTAGCGTCGGCGTCCTTCGTAGCCGAGCGAATGAACACAGCGATGGATGAAAGAGCGAACGCAGAGCGCGGCGGGAGATGAAATGCGGCGACAGCGAACAGAGCACGAGGAAGAAAGCGGAAGACGAGCGTACGGCGAAAGCGTGAGAATAAAAGCGTAGTGCCCCGCAAGACGGGCTCTGCGGCGACGATGGCTACGAGGTGGCTCCAGAGTAGAGCGCGTCGTCTGTGTGGAAAGAAACCGCTGCATGAGTGGATGTCTGTCTGCGGCGGCTGCTGTGAATCACGCCCACGTCATACACGCGCTGCGTCTCTCCATCTCCCGATTAGCGAGGCACTCGCGCCACACTTCGCTCCCTTTGCAACGTGCCGCACGAGACAGATTGTTCGCGCCAGCCTGTATATCGCGAAATATAAACTCGTCTACAACTGCACTCAAATTTCTCAGTAGGGAGTATCGTAAATGTAGATAAATTTTTTTCATCTATTAATCGCTCCGGATATTGGAAAATTGCCGTTGCAGAGCTGGACCGTGACAAGACCGCAATCGTCACATCCGGCAGCCTATATCATTCTGTCGTAATGCCTTACGGCTTGTGAAGTGCGCCGGCGACCCTGGAGCAGATGATGGACATGCTCTTGGGTGGCTTTATATCATCCGTTTGTTTGTGCTGCTTGGAAGACGTCGTCGTATTTTTTCCAATTTTAGCAACCCACCTTGAAAGACTTTTATCTATTCTTTCTGTTTTCTGTACCGCTCGCCTATAGCTCTTTCAGTGCAAATTCCACTGCGATCACAGCAAATTTACCATGCTCATACATATCGTCGATTCGTTTGGCATTCGTCCCGACCCAGCTAAAGTTAATGCAGTGCAGAGCTTCGCCGTGCTGATCTGTTCCAAAGATGTTCGATGGTTTATTGGCCTATGCTCGCTCTTACTTCCGCCGCTTTGTGAGAAATTTCGCGCATGTAGGCTGTCCTCTGCTGTCCGCTGACTGACTTCCTCAAGAAAGACGTTGCTTTCTGCTGGGGCTCTGGACAAGCTACTGCTTTCTCGGAACTCATCAAGCTACTCACAACACCTCCAATTATCGGATACATTAAGGAATTTAGTAGTTACGGAATCGGCGCAATTTTAGTCCACCGCTCGTGTAGGCATGACCGCTTTACCGCCTACGCCAGCAGCCTGCTCTCTCCGTCCAGCGTAATTACTAGATTACCGAGCGCGAGTGTCTCGCACTCGTTTGGGCGGTGGGCAAGTTCTGACCCTGCTTATAGGATCAACCATTTACAGTCACCGCCGATCACCACGCCCTTTGTTGGCTCTCTTAGCTCAAGGATCCCACCGGTCGTCTCAGTCGCTGGGTCCTACGTCTCCAGGAATACACATGCACTGGGGTCTGCAAGTCAGGTCGTCTACATCACGATGCCAGCTGCCAGTCTCCTTATCCCGTCGATGCACCGGATGCTTTAGTGGATGCCGCACTGACCAACGTTGTCTCGCTATCTGCCTTGAAAAACATTGGTCCTGAACAACGGCGCTACGAGTCGTAACGGCGGCTGATCCAACGCCCGCTTTCCGATACATCCGACCCATCCCTTCCCATGTTTGTGTATCGCTGCAACAAGCACCCGATGGACCTGAGCTTTCATCTTCGACAGACTGCACTCCAGATACTGCACGATGTTCCCACCGATCGGCACCTTGTCGTATCTCGGACGTATGGCCGCATTCGGCGATGTTTTTTCTGGCCCAGTCTCAAAGGCGCTGTCCGCCGCTATGTGGCCGCCTGTGAGTCGTGCCAACGCCAGAAAAAAACGGCTCTGCCTCCTGCTGGTCTGCTACGGCCTCCGGACATACCAACCGACTTTTTTCTTTAGCGTTGGCGTTGACATTCGCGGGTCATTTCCTATGTCGAATGCCGTAAATAAGTGCTTCGCCGTCGTTACGGACTATAAAACCTGCTGTGTCGTTACAAGAGCCCTACCCAGCAGCTGCGCTACAGACGTCACTGATTTCTTGCTTCACTACGTTATCCTACACAATGGCGCACCTTTTCAATTTCTCACCGATTGCGGACGATACTTCCTAGATAAAGTCTCGATGACTCACTTCAATCACGTGCAACTAAACACAAGCTCGCCACAACCTACCACCCTCAAAATAATGGTCGTACCGAACGCCTGAACCACACAATAACTGACGTGCTCGCTACGTGTATTTCGTCCGATCACCGCGACTGGTACACTGCTCTATCATTTGTCACGCTTGCTTACAATTCCTCGCGCCACGACACAGCTGGCTACTCACCCTTCAACCTTCTATTCGGCCGCGAGCCGACCTTACTTTTCGAGACTTTGCTTCCCACATACTCGACTCGCCGACAGAGTGTGCTCGTAACGTCAGAGCCTCAGCAATCGAAGTACGCCATATTGCCAGTCTTCGTTTCTCCGCTTCCTCCGCAACGATCAACGCCACCCCGACGTGGTCTATGAATCAGGTGCCCTTGTTCAAGTTTGGTCTCCATGTCGGTGTGTTGGTCTTTCGGAAAATCTCCTCTCGCGACATTCCAACCCTCACGCCATCCTCCGCCAGGTGAGGCCTATTACATATGAAATGGCTATGTGAAGACGTCTGCCCAGCGGTCGATTTAGGCGCCACTGGCCTCCTGAAGCCCTTGGGCTCAGCGAGAGCAGTGTAAAAGCAAACGTGTCCGCAATAGAGATTAGTAAGAGGCGATTGGAAGATTTGTGGAAGAAAAGTAAGGAAACGACAAAAAACGGAGCCATACAGAAGCAAAGTTCGCAATAGGGGATCAGAAAATTTGGTTGTGGGAGTTCATAGCGTTTTTCTTTCGTTTTTTTTTCTTTTTAACCTAGGTAGCATATTAGGTAGTATAATAGCAAGAGCTTGGTGGCGCAACCCACCAGCCCGTTCCAAAGGGTACGCGCATAACATCCATCCACGACTCCACTCGATGCAAACCCGCCTTCACCTTCCTCTGACATCATCCACGTCAGCCGCCTCAAGCCATACCTTTCTAGAACATGCGAGTCGCACCAATAAGGCCTTTTATTCGTTGGGATGACTGTAACAGTGTGTAATGTTGGAAGGACAGGATTTAGATTCTAGTTTGAAATACCAGTAGGAAGATTGGAACTAACGCTCTTCGGCACGCTTTGGCTCAGCCGTTAAAATGCGATTTAGACCTGCCTACGCTTGTTCCCGTAACAATATATATATATTTTTTTCATAATGAATAATGCTCCTCAATTTCTTAGCCGTGACATCATTCGGGAAAAAATAAGTACTAGTACACGCAGTTACATCTAGCTTTGAAACCGATATGGCAATATTTGCCTCCTACCAGCGATCAAATGGACGGTTTCTTGGGCGTTTGCAACAATCCGCCTATTTCATGTTCCTGCGCTGTCCTCTGACGCACGCCGCTGGAAACGTTGTGGAAGGGTGCCGGGGATTTCGCCGGTTGATTTGTGTATCTGCGCTCATGTTGAGTGTACGTCGGTTGTGGGTTTCGTCGATTGCGATTGATTATTATTAATGGTTTCTCCGGGGCAGCATGTCCTTCCCCAATCGACTATAGTGAGTGAACAGGCCCGAGTGGGCTGTTGTGGTAAGAGGGTGGCCGGTAAGGGCACGCTGAGTTCCGTCTGCAGACGCGGCTGCCTTAGAGTTCGTTGTCGCTGACGTCTGCGCATGCACATGACTTTTTGCATTCCTTTTACACATTCGCGAAACATTTCGCATATTCAAGAAGCCTTCGAGCGCAGCCTTCCACGTCGGATTTGCCAAAGCGATGCATTTGTTTACACTTACATCTACAGCTTCAGATCGCTATTTGCTTCGGATATTGTAAAAAACAGCGCATCGCTTATTCTCAAAACGTAGCAAAACATACATATTTGTGCATATTAGCCGTGTTATTCCACCCTGATACGAGCTAATATGAGCGGCCCAGCCACTTAAACAACTGCAGCTGTGATGCAGACACATATATATTACGGGCTGTTGCTACCGATTCTCGCTTTTGTTTAACTTCATCATCAAGCGATGTTTAACTTCTTCATGAAGCCAGATCAGCATTCCTTAGAACACGCACCTATAAAGCAAGATATAAGTAGGAAGAAGAAGCATATGCTTGCTGCAGTAAAGCTAGGGAAACGATGGATTATGTTTTATTTGATTCTGAAGGTACCTGCCCAGCGGTCGATTTAGGCACCACTAGCCTTCTTGAAGCCCTTCGGGTAAGCGAAAGCAGGGGAAAGTAAACATGTCCGCTATAGAGATTAGTGAGAGGCGATTGGAAGTTTGGTGGAAGTACGGAAACGATAAAACACGGAGATGTACAGAAACAAAGTTCAGAATAGGGGTCAGAAAATTTGGCTATGGGAATTCGCGCCTTTTCTCTTTTCTTTTTACCTGGGTAGGACATTAGGCAGTGTAATAGCAAGAGCTCGGTGGCGCAACCCACCGCCCCGTTCCAAAGGGGACGCTCATTGCATCCATCCATCCATCCATTCATACAGCTCGCTACGCCTCCTGGTCGTTCGGATGTCGATCAAGGTGATGGTGATGATCATCATCATCATCAGCCTGTTTTATGTCCACGGCAGGACGAAGGACTCTCCCTGCGATCTCCAATTACCCCTGTCTTGCGCCAACCGATTCCAACTAGCACTCGCCAATTTCGTAATTTTATCGCACCATTTAGTCTTCTGCTGTCGTCCCCTGCGTTTCCCTTCTCTTAATACCCATTCTGTAACCCCAATGATCCAACGGTTATCTAACCGGCGCATTACATGACCCGTCCAGCTCCATTTTCTTCTATTCTTGCCAACAAGAATATCCTCTATACCCATTTGCTCTCTGATCCAAACCGCTCTCTTTCTGTCTATTAACGTTATGCCTAGCAATCTTCGTTCCATCGCTCTTTGCGCGGTCCTCAACGTGTTCTCAAGCTCCTTTGTCAGTCTCCAAGTCTCTGCCCCATATGTCAGCAATGGTAAAATGCGCTGACTGTACACGAATGATAATGGTAAGCTTCCAGTCAGGAGCTGACAATGTCTGCCGTATGCGATCCAACCCATTTTTATTCTTCTACGAATTTCCTTCTCATGATCAGGGTTCCCTGTGATTAATTGACCTATGTGAACGCACTCCTTTACACACTCTAGAGGCTGACTGGCTATCCTCAAGTCTTTTTACTTTGCCTGGCTATTCATCATTATCTTTGTCTTCTGCAAGGAACGCCAGGTAGCGTCGACGAGTGAGGACGTGGAAGAAAAGTAAGGAAACGACAAAAAAACGGAACCGTACAAAAGCACAGTTCGCAATAGGGGATCAGAAAAGTTGGTTGTGGGAGTTCATAGCGTTATTTTTTCGTTATTTTTTTCTTTTCTAACCTAGGTAGCATATTAGGCAGTACAATAGCAAGAGCTTGGTGGCGGAACCCACCAGCCCGTTCCAAAGGGGACGATCATAACATCCATCCATGACTCTACTCGATGCAAACCTGCCTTCACCTTCCTCTGACATCATCCACGTCAGCCGCCTCAAGCCATACCTTTCTAGAACAAGCGAGTCGCACCACTGAGGCGCTTTGTTCGTTGGGAGGACTAACAGTGTGTAATGTTGGAAGAACAGGAGTTGGATTCTATTTTGAAATACTAGAAGGAAGATTTGGAACTAACGCTCTTCGGCACGTGTTGGCTCAGCCATCAAAATGCGATTTAGACATGCCTACGCTTGTTCCCGTAACAATATTTTTTTTAATAATGAGTAATGCTTCTTCTTTTTTTCTTGTTTGGATTTTGTGGCGAATGTACGTGCTTTTCGGGGCTCCGTGGCGACGACGAAATCTTAAGTTTTTGTGCATGCTTTGAGCTTGCTTCTGTTTTTTATTTTCTGGTTTTTTGTATTTAAATAGAAATTGGGTTTTTTTTCTTTTTCTTTCCTTTTTTGTCTCTCGTATTTCAGGTGCGCGGGTGTGCTTCGTGTACATTTGTTTTGCAGGATGATTAGAGCGTCCTTTCGTGCCACGTGTTCCAACACGTGCAGCCGGGTGGGACGCTGAGTGTTTGTAGTCTTTAAATGGTAGCTTGGAAGTGGCAAGACAAATAGCTATTACTGGTTTTACTGTGCGTGTTTTGGTAGAAAAGTGAGGCGTGGCCACGTGCTTGAGCGCGTGCGAGAACGTGTCATACCTTCGGTCTCTGCGGCAATGACTGTTTTCGAAACAGTGGTGAGAGTTGCTTTGCGGCATTTTGAGGATTTGGATCCTGTGCGTATCGGTTTTTGCTAAAAGGCACGCGCTCTGTATTGATATAGTATTATAGTATTTGCATCAGTAGTAGCATGCGGTATTATAGTATTTGCAAAAAGCCGTGCAATACATCGCGAGAAAGTCGGTAAAGCAGGCAGTACGGGGGGGGGGGGGGGGGGTCCCTCAAGGCAGATGACGAGACGAATGAGAATGGAGAGGGCGTCGAATCAACCGCCACACAATGTGATGTCGATACTCGGCTGCAGAAAATGGAGGCTTTCCAGGAAGAGCTTGTCAAACAGGTGCAAGAGCTCAAAAGTGAGCTAAACAGGGAGCGTAATGCACGGAAGGTAGTTGAAAAGATCCTTGAAGCAGTCGAGGAAAAGCTGAACAGGGCCGCCATTGTGACCGAGAATATGAGTGACAGTGAAACGCAGACCCTAGACGCGACAGGCCATAGAGGGTCAGCGAAATACGTGGAACGCAGGCAGGGTGATGAAGGGTTAGCTGGAAAGAGCGGCACCTACCTTGAGGCCGCTACGCGGAAAAAGCAGGAGTCCAGCGGACAATGCCCCTTGTCGAGTACGAATCACGCGGAAAAGGACAAAGGGAAGCAAGAAGAGGTAGGAGAGAGTGAAAGGGTGATTATCGCTGGCGACTCAAACCTCGCTGGGTGCTCAAAAGCTATTGTAGAGAGGGTGAAAGGCGACAAAAGAGTAGCGCTAGGGACATTTCCAGGGTGCACACTGGGTTCTGTCATGGAGCGAGCAAAAGAAAAGCTCGCGGAAAATTCTCACGTGCGCAACTTCGTCATAGTAGCAGGTGGCCTAATTGACGTCCTAAACAGGAAAGGGCCAGGACTAGCCCAGCGCTTGGCGAAGGGGGTGGACGACATGCGTGAGCTATCCCCTCAGGTGCAGATCGTGGTTCGCACGGTGCCGGAGGTGCCTGTGCGTGACAGTCACGTACAAAAAGCCGTATTGGCTGCTAATGAGGCAATATGGAAAATGAGCCGAGCGAACGGCTTCGAGGTTGTCGAAGTAAACAGGGAAGTGAAAAGTTGTGGTGGTTTTAAACGAGACGGGATCCACTTCAATTACAGGGCAGCACGAGAAGTGGGCTGGCGGCTTGGTTGTCGCGCTGTTGCTTTTTTAGGGGGCCCGCGGGCGCTGAGGAGGGCAGAGTAGATAGTAATGAAGAAGGCCTCTAGGGGAACATCAGAAGGGCATCACCGTCGATAACAGAAAATGGAGGAAAGCAAGAAAAAGAGCTCGTCATGCAATAGGCTACATAAACATGCAGGTCGGCAGAAAAAGGTAAAAGTGGGCAGAGATTGAGGAGAAGTTGCATAGAGAACAAATAGGCGTGTATGCGGTTACAGAAACGCACACTAGAGACCCAGAAGAGCCGCCTGTTATTGAGAATTATGTTTGGGAAGGGGTGCAACAAAACTAAGTCGGAACGAAAGGGAGGGGGAGTCGGAACGCTCATCCATCAGGGAGCCAAATGGAAAAGAGTAAATTCACAATGTCAAGAGCATCTTTGGTTATCAGATACAATGAGTGGGAAAGAAACTTGGCTGGGCGTTACGTATTTGTTGACCGCAAAAAAATGCACAGAGAAGAATAAAGTGTTTGTGGAATGCATAAGCGCTGATATTAGGGGTTTCGGGAATGGTGCTGAAATTATCCTATTAGGTGACATGAATGCCCACATAGAGGATTTGAATGGCTATACCAACAATAACGGGAAGTCAATGCTGGACCTTTGTGAGCAACATAACCTCATTATCGTCAATACAGGGCCTAAGTGTGAAGTACAGATCACGTGGGAAGTAGGAAAGCGGCAATCGACCATTGATTACTGTCTGATGACAGAAGGAATTCATGATAAGTTGAGAGAAATGGCCACCGATGAGGAAGGTTTTAGCAGTATAGGGAGTGACCATAAACGCATCATTTTGAAAATGGGATATGTAGTTGGGAAAGAGAGCAAGGAGAGCGAAATGGCCAGTCAAAATTTGAACGCTGAACAAATAGCAAATATAGTCACTAGAGTTGAGGAAGAGCTTGTCAATTGGCCAAGTAAATAGTGGGAATACGGTGAGCTTCTAAGTGCATGAGCGACAGAAATACGGAAAGAGAAACAACATGTTCGTTGGAAAGGAAAAAAGAAACCGAAAAGCTGGTGGGACAAGGAGATATGAGAAGCGATCGCGGAACGACAGAAAGCATCTCGAGTGCACATGCAGTCAAAGACGGCGCAGTTGCCCCAGGATGAAGTAACCAGTAAATGGGAAACATAACGGGAGAAAAAGTCTATGGTTCAAATACTGGTGCAAGCAAAATTAAAAGGTGAAAGTGAACGTTGGTTGACAGAAATATGCGAGAAAAAGAAGGCCGCACCTAGAATATTTTGGAATCCCATAAACTTATTAGGCAGGAAGTCAACAACAATACAACAACATATTGACGCAACTATATTTGGCAGAACCAGTATTCAGCGGGTATGCGCCAGTGGGGACGACGCTGAAGTAGCGCGTGTTTTTAGGTGAAGCGGGGGAAACGAAGAAGACGTTGTTGTTGTTCCCTTGGACGACTGATAAAGTGCGTTTCTTGGCGGTGCTGCTACGCATACTCGTCGATCCCACGTCGTTACACTGGTGGAGGTGCTGGGTATTCTTCATGCTTGGCACCCCTTCGCGGAGCCGACGATCGAGCCCGGAATCACCATCGCGCATCGAAACACCGTTCCACCGCTTCAGTCGTCGCCTGCTAGGCTTAGCGCCCGAGTCCAGTCCGCTGCAAGAAACTTCGAGAAATCGTTTGCCTCCTACAAATAACATGGCCACCGCAGCTCCATCGCAAGTAACGCTACAGAATCCTATGGTCCCGGAGAGCTTTCATGGTGATGCCTTTGAAGACGTCCAAGATTGGCTAGACCAGTTCGAGCGCGTCGCCCAGTATAACCATAAGACCAGCTCGGCGGACAAACTCTCGAGTGTCTATTTCTATTTGAAGGACAATGCTCGTACGTGGTACGTAAACCGGGAGAGGAGCTTTGCCACGTGGGACGACTTCCGCGCACAGCTGCTGGATACCTTTTCAAGCATCGACAGGAGGGAAAACGCGCAGCGTCTCCTTGAAATCCGCGTTCAAAAGCCCAATGAGAGTGTTGCTATGTTCTCAGAAGACATGGCCCGTCTTTTCCGTAGGGCAGACCCAGACATGCCAGAGGAAAGAAAGCTGCGATATCTCCTGCGAGGAGTGAAGGAGCAACTGTTTGCCGGCCTTGTGAGAAATCCACCGACAACAGTGGCACAGTTCACAAAAGAGGCTACAGCCATTGAACGGGCCCTGCATCAACGATACCGCCAGCATGACATGGGCAACTCGACGGCGAACACTTCCGTACTGGCTGCGAGTAACGACATGTCTCTGCGTGAAGTTGTCCGCGAAGTGGTGCGAGAAGAGCTTCGGCAGCTCGGCTTTGTGGTTGCGCCTACGGAACCGACGCCAGCGTTATCTTTTGTTGCTGATGTCGTCCGGGAGGAAGTCCGGCAAGCTTTTTCAGCGCCAGACTGTGGCAACGTTCCGCGGCGCCTCACTTATGCGGAAGCTGTCCGCCGTCCACTCAACGCAACTTCAACGCCGTTGACACCCATAACTACAACACCACCTACGCCACAAATAGAGCCGACATCGTCACCCTCGTCGACTCTACCGACCCCGCCGATCATGCCAGCACAAACAACGCCGTATTTTCGACATGCGCACGCCACCCCTTGGCTCCATGGAGAGTTACCGCCGAACTACCAGCGCCGGAAAACCGATTTGTGGCGCACCGTCGACCGTCGACCAGTGTGCTACCGTTGTGGTGAAGCTGGACACGTCTACAGAGTTTGCCGCAAATGGAACAACTATCGCGCCGCTCAACAACCAAGCTTTCCTGCCAACTATGCTTATTCTCCGTACGACGGTCGACGCGCTTACAACGACGCTCCTGGGAACAGTCAGCCACCAAATACGACGACGTCCCGACCACGTTCTCCTTCTCCATCTCCGGCGCGCTACAATTCGCCGACTCGTCGCAGCTTTGCCGACGTCACTAGGGGCAGATCGCCTAGCCCTCGACGGGGAAACTAGCCGCAGCGACCTCCGGGGGTGAGGTTGCCAATACTCTAACTGCTCCACATCCCCCGTTATCGACGAACGACGACGTGAAGACTACATTGACGAAAAAGACGCCCAGCACAACGACGAATACGACGAATAGAAGTACGAAAGACGTAACTGACATCGTCAGCGCTGAGCTCATCGTTTGCATTGACGGTCACGAAATAGCCGCTCTGGTTGACACTGGCTCCCATTTTTCAATCCTTAACTTACAGGTCGCTGACAAACTGAGGAAGGTGAAGACACCATGGCACGGGCCCAACATAAGAACCGCCGGAGGTCAGTTGATGACACCTGTCGGGAAATGCACGGCCCGACTCTTAATCGCCGGTTCAACCTTCGTCGTCACCCTCGTCATCCTTACTGAGTGTTGTAAAGAACTTATACTGGGCATGGATTTTCTACGGGAGTACGGCGCCGTGATTAACATCCGTGACAGAAGCGTCACTTTTGCTACGAGTTCGGATCATGTCACCCATGAGAAGCCACAACAACCTCGCTTACGTATTGCCGCGGACGACGTCATACTTTTGCCGCGGAGTTGCTCCCTCGTACAGGTGCGCTGTGACAGCCTGCAAAGTGGGACTGGAGTAGCTGAACACATCAGTGCGCTAGCACTGAATTGCGGTGTGTTCATTGCCAGAGCACTTATCAATGTAATCGACGGAAGCGCCGAACTCTTGCTGACAAATTTTAGTAGGGAGCGCCGACACATCGTTAGAGGCACTGCTGTCGCCTATTTCGACGAAGTGACAGAAATACAAGACTGCCACTTAGCGCAGGAGTCGGCCTCTACAGTCCACACAGCTGCACCTATTGTAGACGTTAATCCGACGTTAACGGCCGTTGAGCGGAATCGTCTGCTTGAGCTCATCAAGCAGTACCAGGGCTGTTTCTCCTCTGCGTCACGAGTTGGTCAAACGCCCCTTACGAAACACCGCATCATTACTGATGTCGACGCCAGACCCATCCGACAAAACCCTTATCGTGTGGCCCCAAAGGAACGCGAAGCGATACAAAAACAAGTGAAGACGATGCTAGAAGATGGCGTTATTCGACCATCTAATAGTCCGTGGGCATCACCTGTAGTTTTAGTGAAGAAGAAGGACGGTAGCCTGCGCTTCTGCGTCGACTATCGGAAGCTCAATCAGGTCACAAAGAAGGACGTTTATCCGCTGCCGCGTATTGATGATTCCTTGGATAGGTTGCGAAACTCGTGCTACTTTTCCTCAATGGACTTGAAAAGCGGTTATTGGCAGATCGAAGTGGATGAGAGAGACCGTGAGAAAACAGCCTTTGTGACGCCTGACGGACTTTATGAATTTCAGGTACTTCCTTTCGGTTTGTGTTCGGCGCCAGCAACATTTCAGCGTCTAATGGACACTGTGCTCTCCGGACTCAAATGGCAAACATGCCTGGTGTACTTGGATGACGTGATTGTCTTTTCCGCAACGTTCGACGAACACTTACGAAGGCTGAAAACTGTTTTTGAAGCGATACGCTCTGCCGGTCTTACTTTGAAGCCTGAGAAGTGCCATTTTGGTTTTCATGAGCTCCAGTTCCTCGGTCACGTCGTCAGTAGCCAAGGAGTCCGACCTGATCCGGATAAAATTGCCGCCGTCGCTAATTTCCCGATTCCATCAGACAAAAAAGCCGTGCGACGTTTTCTGGGACTCTGTGCATATTACCGGCGATTTATTGCTAATTTCTCGCGTATCGCATGGCCGTTAACACAGCTCACCCGAGACGATATGCCTTTTACTTGGGGCGAAGACCAGCAGCGGGCATTCCACGAGCTCCGGCAACGCATGCAATCGCCTCCCGTATTAGCACACTTCGATGAGGAAGCCCCGATGATATTGCATACAGACGCTAGTAATGTCGGTCTAGGGGCGGTGCTAGTACAATGGCAGGGCGACAGCGAAAAGGTGATTGCTTACGCCAGTAGGACACTATCCCGAGCCGAGGCTAACTACTCCACCACTGAAAAAGAATGCCTCGCAATGGTATGGGCAGTTCTGAAATTTCGTCCGTATTTGTATGGTCGGTCTTTCACCGTCGTGAGTGACCACCATTCCCTCTGCTGGCTCATTAATTTGAAAGATCCTTCCGGCCGGCTCGCACGCTGGAGTCTTCGACTCCAAGAGTTCGACTTTGTTGTTACATACAAGTCGGGAAAACGGCACGCAGACGCCGACTGCCTTTCTCGGTCTCCTGTTGAGCCGGCAGCACAAGACGATGACGACACGGTTTTTCTGGGACTCGTGGATACTGCCGATCTTTCACGCCAGCAACGGGATGACATTGAATTGCTGCCGCTTATTGATTACCTCGAAGGACGAACCAACCGCGTGCCGAGGCTCTTTGCAAGAGGGGTGGCATCATACTGCTTGCGTCGCAACGTCCTCTACAAGAAGAACTTCTCGCCTAGCGGCAGCAACTACTTACTTGTTGTTCCATCACCGCTTCGACGTGAAATCTTAAACGCCTGCCACAACGAGCCGACTGCTGGGCACTTGGGCTACACTCGCACATTGGCACGGATTCGGCAGAAGTACTACTGGCCGAGACTTACTGCGGTCGTTAAACGCTACGTTCAGACATGTCTGGATTGCCAACGTCGTAAACCGCCATCCGTCAAACCAGCCGGCTTACTGCACCCTGTTGACGTACCGGCCACACCATTTGCACAAGTAGGCATGGACTTTCTGGGCCCCTTCCCGACGTCTACTACTGGTAATAGGTGGATAATCGTTGCCACGGATTATCTCACTAGATATGCCGAGACAAGTGCCCTGCAACGGGCAACAGCAGATGAAGCGGCACGATTTTTTCTGGAATCCATCGTTTTAAGGCATGGCGCTCCCGCAGTCGTCGTCACGGACAGAGGTACTGCGTTCATGGCCCAGTTTTTAGATATCGTTCTACGTCTAAGTGGTACCGCCCACCGAAAGACAACAGCGTATCACCCTCAAACAAACGGACTGACAGAACGACTCAATAGGACATTGGCTGATATGATAAGCATGTACGTAGATGTAGAGCATAGGAACTGGGACGAGGTTTTACCTTATGTCACCTTCGCGTACAATACGGCTCGTCAAGAGACCACTCGCAAGACGCCCTTCAGTCTCGTATACGGCCGTGAGGTTACAACAACATTAGATGCAATGCTCCCTCATGAATTTGACGACAACGAAACGGGTGCTGAAGAGATAACACACCGAGCAGAGGCAGCTAGGCAGCTTGCGCGTCTGCGAATCCACGAACAGCAGGACATTGACGCCAGACGCTACAATCTTCGGCACAAAGCCGTAACACACAACATCGGCGACAAAGTGTGGGTCTGGACACCTATTCGACAGCGTGGGCTCTCTGAAAAGCTCCTACGTGAATACTTCGGGCCCTACATAGTTCTCCGACGCATCAGTGACGTCAACTACGAAGTCGTTCCTGACAGCTCGCACTGTTCAAAGCGCCGACGGCATTTACCCGAGGTCGTTCACGTGCTGCGTATGAAGCCGTACTATGAGGACTGCCAAGACTGCGCAGTTCTTTACCGCTGCCTTCCAAGCCTCTATCATCGGGACGATGATCTTTTCTAAAGGGGGAGCAAATGACGCAACTATATTTGGCAGAACCAGTATTCAGCGGGTATGCGCCAGTGGGGACGACGCTGAAGTAGCGCGTGTTTTTAGGTGAAGCGGGGGAAACGAAGAAGACGTTGTTGTTGTTCCCTTGGACGACTGATAAAGTGCGTTTCTTGGCGGTGCTGCTACGCATACTCGTCGATCCCACGTCGTTACAATATCCTAGACGAAGATGAAAACAGACTGTCGAAAATTGCTGTCGAAAATCACGCCAAGGTATTGAAATGAGTTGACTTCGTCTAATGGAAAATCGTTTATTTCTAAACTTAATGACTTAGCAGGAAAGCTACTGTTGCGCGTTGGAAATACCACATACTTGGTTTTACTAAGGTTAATCGTAAGTTTGTTCATTGAGAACCATTCACTTGCCTTTTTCAACTTGTCGTTTGCTTCAAATTGTTTAGTTTGCCGGTCCATGAGCTGCACGTGAACCCTCCTTCACTGGCCACGCTGTTTCATCACGAGGCCATGTTACATTTCGACACGACATACATCCAGCCCACTCAGTCGGCTCATGAGCAGCCTATTGACATTTCAAGCCAGGAACAGAGCGAGCCGAGTTCGATGATAGCCCAGCAGCAAGATGGCGTGAGTGGCCAGACGAGTCAATATGATCAGAAGCAGCAGCACCAGCAGCGGCACCAAATTCAAGTGCCCGGCGAGCTGAGAGTGCAGCAGATGCAGCATACGGGCTGTGATGGCACGATTGCACAGCAGTGCATTCAATCCACCAAGGCGCAGAGCGTGAACAACCACAGCATCACGCCTCCGATCTCCTCACGCTACCAGATGATGGCGCCACAGTCGCACCGGCACGGCAGCACATCCTGCGGTGGACTCCACGCGAACGTCCAACACATGTTGGGGCTGTATCGTCACAATGGGCTCCCCGTGGTGCCGAATTCTATGCTCCACCATCAGCAGCAAAGATTCGACACGTGCGCCAACTCTATGATACAGCAGAACTTCTCGCAGCTGCAGGAGCAGACAGCGTTCACATCTCCCGAGGCGATTACGGAGCAGTATGATGCCGAGGGGGCCACTCCGGAAGCCGGCACCGGCCCAGGAGCCGAGACCGCGGACGCAAACGTAGCGTTGCAGAGGAACGCCACTCGGTGAGTCAAATATACACCTCATATTAAGTTCGTTTAAGAATTTTACTTGTGAGCGTAGGTTGGCAGGTTCAGTTCACAGCCGCATTCGAAGAGGGGTGCATGCAAACAGGCTGGTGTACCTATGGTGCATTGAGATGGTTGTTTGAGAGCACTCTTAGAGCGCTTGTTTTTGTCTTCAGGTATGAGCAAAATGTCAGGTCGTATTCTGTAAAGTAGCGACACCATAGATCTTTGCCGTCGCTCCCTTACCCGCGCCGCTGTCTTCTTTTCTCATCGCTGTCAGAGTAAGTGCTTCCGGAGCGCTGATTTCCCGCGGCACATGAAATCACCCTATTAGCTGACCCTGTCGCCAAAGGGACGTGATGAAACTTGTTTAAGCCATTTTTTACTTCTTATCCGGCTGCCATTCGCCTGCAACGTGTTGATCGTGCTGCCACAGCGCACGTGCATTTTGCAAGTTAAGTGATCTGCGTTTGCCGTAAGAATGCCTGGCTGCTGCTCTTTCCAATGCAGCAGCAGATCGTAAAAGTGACTAGGGCTGTTCACAAATCCGCGAGGAAAATGGGATGTCGTGTGGCGAAAGCAAAGGCTACGCAACATTAAAAGAAAACACTTCGCCCCCTTCGAAACACGCCGTTCTCTGCCCAGAAAGCACTGTACTTATCCTAATGAATGAAGGCAAATTTGCACGAAGAATCGTAGAATTTTTGCAAGCCGTACTGTTCCGAAATTTTAGCACAACACAAAAGTGCACTGCCTTCACATCTACGCGTGTAAAACATGGCGCTAGCGTTTCTTTTCTACCAGTGTGTTTGTTCTTTTTCACTTTCGCATTATTATTAAGGCAGACATTCTTCTTGAGTATTTTACCGGCGACTGAGCGCTCACTTGTGTGTCTCGTTGCCCTTCGTAACTTTTGTGCCAGTTTGGAAGACATGGAAGCTCGACACTTCTTGCTATGTGTATGTTTTTGTATTTTCATACTTGCGGTTTGTTGCGGACAAGATACGGATCTCCACACAAATTTATTGGTCGGCTCTGTTAAAGGAGTCCTGAGGAAAAAATTTTCGATCTTCTCTTTTTTTACTGTTATCAGTAGCTATGACCCAGTAATCATGGCACGAAACATCATTGGCTTCAGAGTGCGACAGGTAATTATTTGGAGTCTTGTTTGTAGCGACCAGTCCAAGTTCTCAGTTTCAGCTGGCACAAGAGGAGAAAAGAAGGATTACAAACACCGCTGGACACGGGATCGCACGAAACTATGAAGTGCGCGCGCCAGCGCAATAGAAGCGCGCGAACTTTGTGTTGCTAGCTCGTCTGCTATGCGTGCACATAATTTGCGATGTCCTCGCCACCATCGTCGTCCTCGTTTTCGCCGTTCGGCGGCGACTATTTCCCGCAGGCGAGAGCCGACGCAGTATTAGCCGAGGCCGACCACTTTTGTGTCGATCTGTTACGAAGCAGTGACACGGCAAGTTCAGCAAGCGACGCATTGCGTACGCATCGGTACAAGTAGCACGAACCATTCATCGAGGTCACTTGGGGAAGGAAGCACATTCTGAAGCAAAACACAAGGTGGGGCACACCATCAGGATTGAGGGTACTTTGTCTTGGTGGAAGATCATCTCTAATCTGGGAGGCTTTTGTGCATATCTGGCACTCTCGAAATGAAACGAGGAAGTCTGCCTGCTCTTCAACGGGGTCCATTGTAAGCCTTCAGGGGCACGCTCGAACTCGGACCGCTTCTGCCGCCAATTGACGCCGACGGTAGCGAAATCCAGGCGAGCTGCCGATCGCTGAGAAACCGTGTAGGCCTAGCTCGCTGGCCGTCGGATCCGAAGCCAACGGCCCTTGCGATCGGTCTGCAGCTCGTAATAAAGCACCTGTATTCGTCAAGGCAATCAACGTCTGCACATTTGGGTTGCTCATACGTAACAATACAAATAGTTTTCCCGTCGCCTTTGGTAGCGATGAGAAAACACGTTAACCAGGCGAGCCGCTTGGCAGAGACGACTGCTGCGTCGGCTGCGTTGTAGCACTCGCGAGTCGCAATCACGCAAACAATTTACTATATCGCGCAACGTTTTATAACATGGTCACTTTCGGGGTCACTTTATGAGTTATTTCGTGTGAGAAACAAATTTTAGCCAATTCTTGCGCCGTCGTCCGCGGCGAAAGAGGTCAGCGCCACGACCAGTGTATGTAAGGGTTACAGGGACGATTCGGAGCGGCAACAAACTTGCTCGCCGGGCCCGTCACGTCGAGAGCGCAAACTCTTGATGTAGCGCTTTCTGGGCTGTTTACAATCCTTCCTCTATGTCGATGTCGCGAGGGTCAGTGTTGGGCGGCTAGCTTTGCCCAAAGCTTTATTCGCCATTGATAATTTGCAGACGATGTGTGTGTGAACACATAAAGCGATTTCACACGTTAACTCGACTTCGCAATTTTCTGTCACTACTCCTTTAACCAGTGCAGTCAGCTCTCATGGGTGGTGTTAGTTCAGCGGGCAAGTACATTGCGCACCCATTAGTGCAAGTTAAATTACATGTTCCATATATTCATACTGGTGTGTCCTTGGAGGCTTTATTTATCTCATAGAACGATGTTCAACAAGAAAAATATTTGCTGGTTGCAACAACTGGACCGAGGCTAAGGTACAAGCGCAATCTTTTTTAATTGCGCAACAGTCGCGAATGCTTAACGCCTCTACATATATCAACCATTATTTCTTTCATTGAATAGTACTTGAACCCACAGAAACTCGACACTTTCGTAGAGTCATGTGCCGGCGATTCTTGAACACCGGTGGCGAATGGCCTGAAAAAAAAAAGGAATTGCGTATAAGAAATACGTTCGTGTAAAATTCAATAATCTTAAGTTCTTAGGAATTTAAGAATGTGGCCCGCGTTTCAAACTCCTGATGTATACACCCACAGTTCAGCCTGTGGTCGGTCGAATAAAATAAAAGTGACAGCTACTTGAATTATGTCCATATATTCCGTTCAGGAAGCAGCCTGGAACACGAAAGAAAATTTCGTAACTGGCCTGCTCTATTCGCGGCTTCTCACGGAACACGAGGTAGTGCCAGTGTATATGGCCATTTAACTGTAGTGAAATGTGCATGTTGCATGCTGTTGATTTATCGTGAAGTGACGCAAGCGAAGTTTACGAGCGCGGGGCATTTGATGCGGAAGCATCAATCGCTCCATGGTGCGAAAAAGCCGGCGTCTGTAGCAGAGAAGCGGCGGATAAATTTGCATTGTCTCCGAGGCCACGTCAAGTGCGCGTCTCGACAGAGCAGAGCGCGCGGAAGGAACACCTGGTGCCACGCTGGCGCGCCAGGTGTTGCCTGGGGGAAGAGGACATCGCTTTGACGCCATGTCACCTTAGTCCCGCAGGCTTGCTTTATCCGCTCGCTCCTTGTCCGCGCAAGCTCTCGGCTACATTCTAATTTTGACGCGACACCGTTAAGGGCCTTCTGTCGCAGAAAATTCGGCGTCCGGAGTCGGGCGTCATCTCGGCAAAAATATTTTCGAACCACCCATACCCAGGCCCTCCATGTGTTGAGAGCAAATGAATGAACTAATTGAATTTCTTAAGCTAAAGTACGTAGAAAAATCGTAAAGTACGGCTGACATACAACGTACTGACTTTCTGACCTGATACCGTCGGATTGTAATTTTACTACACGAGAATATATATATATATATATATATATATATATATATATATAATATCCACCAAAAATAGTAGACGATGCCATTGAACGCGCCCGCAGCTTAGATCGAGCACAGATAATCGGAGAAAGGGTTAGCAATACCAATACACAATCAGATCCGAACTTGGTCCTCACAACTTGGTCGCGGGTCAATGCCATTCTCCCCCGCCATTTCAATATCATGAAACAGAGCATCCGACTCGCTACTATCTTCAAGCAGCCGCCTCGGGTTGTGTATAGAAGAAACAAAAATTTAAGGGATTTGTTAGTCAGGGCGAGGACACAGAAGTCAAACACGCCCAAGGGCTGTCGACCCTGTGAGAAACCTCGTTGCAAGGTATGCCGTCACATGACAACAGCAGACACGGCTGAAGCATCGAACTCGTCGTTCGTATATAAAATTAACGAAAATCTTGACTGTGATTTCAGTAACGTGGTGTACAAAATTCGATGTGAGGTGTGTAAGCAGAATATATCGGACAAACAGAGACCCCTTTCCGCCTGCGGTTCAACAATCACCGCGCGCACGTGAAAAGTCTCCCGAATTTACCTTTCTCCAGGCACGTTCGGCTACCAGATCACTCCTTTCAACGCGTGAGCGTTGTGCTCTAGCGATCTTGTTTCCAACACACCCGTGCACGCGAGCAGAGAGAATCTTTTTTCATCCATAAATTTGGAACGTACACTAAAAGAATTAATGAGAGTCCGGGGCGGCTAACGCGCCTCCGGGATATACCGTGAGAATGCATGGGAAACGCGAATACATGTTCTGTACTCTAAAATTGAGAGCTGGCTATTCACTGCTTGCTCATCCCTCCGCATGCGCTCCTTGCTGACCTCCTTGCTCTACATACATGTGACTCCGCCTTCCTCTTGCCCTGCATAGCTGCCAAAGGCAGCTGTAAATCTGCCAAAGCGCCAAAATCAATCGTTTCTTTATTTCATTTATTAAGCACAAGTAATTCCCCTATGTTGTCCTTGGTGTCAGTGTTTGTTGGCTTCTTTATATATATATATATGTATGTATGCTACGCGAATACTCAAAGAAAGCCGCTTTCCAGCGTTCCTAACATAGCTAGATCGGAATCGGCACCCGAGGGCCTTGGCGGCCACGGAGCGGTGCGCCCGGTTCCTCGATAACCTCCAGATGGCGCTCGCCTCCAGCGCATCGCAGCCCAGGCAAGAGGCCGTGTTTCTACCAGAAGGCCCGCCTTCGTGCACAGCGTTCGCGGCCAGTGTTTCCCGGTAAACATTACGGTTACGTACGCTCCGGTTGCCGGGAAGCGTGAGAAGTAGCCAGGGATCTTCGAATGCTATCGCGTTAGACTCTTAAAGACGAAACTAAAGCATCCTCCAAATTTTCCGATAGTAATCACTCTAAAGAAATTAATGATAAAAACAATAAATTCGAAATGAAAAGCGTCGGCTCTAGTGAATTTCGAACCTGCAACTCAAGGCTTAGAAGCCCAATGTCTGACCCTGTGGGCTAAACCAGGGCCTTCTGGAAAGCAAGCCTGTGCGCTCTGCTTTATTACATCATGTTACTTGCACCGAAGTTTCCATTGCCAAGCCCGGAATGACGAAAGTGGTCCCATCAAAATGACCGTGGCTTACTCGGGAGCATCCCCATTCGATTAGATGGCAATTGGGCAAGGTAGCATGACATCACGGATCGAAGTGCACAGGCCTTGCGCACGAGTGTCTCATTTCAGCAATCGCCAGCCCTTTGTGCGCAGGCGCAAGCACACGTGGGTGCAAGAGAGCAAATCTGTGCGCTTTTACTCCTTGAATGCCCGGCTTTGCCTAGGTACTATGGAGGAGAAGTTTCCTTGTTCGTTTTCTATGCGCTTGTCCCTACGGGTGCCGGCATCGCGGTTGGCGGTCGTGTGGGTGCTTGAAAGGGGCAAGTTGTAATGATATGCTCGTTAGCCTGGCTTTTCGCCCGACATGCTACTCCAGGTGGTAGGTGATGATTATGGTATTGTGACTGGGCGCCAGATATAATAAAGCCAAGCACGATTATAAGCAGAGACTGTGTACAGGGATTGCCAAGATGGCTGAACGCGCGCAACTTCCCGCAATCGCGATCTTCGCTAGTCCGAAGAGGTGGCTCGTGACGTCTAACCACCCGGGCAGCTGGACCACCACATCGGCGCTAACTAATTACACAAAGAGGAGGTGACGGAAAAGTATGGCTGCACCCGGGGATACGTGCGCGACGTCACGAGTTGAGAGGGTAGATAATGAAGAAGTGTCCAGGGGCACGATCTGATAGTTCAGGTAACCAATTTGCCGTAAAACCTTGTAATGTTTGGTGTAACGCGACAGAAGCTTTTTAGAAAGACCTACACGACGAGATGGAGTCCAGAGAAGTACGAGAGATCCCGCTGAAAAGCAGAAGTGTCGATGGTTGCGGTCATAACAGTTCTCCTGATACAATTGCGAGTCGGATAATCGCTCATGAACGATTTGACTTGCGAGAAAGGCTCGCACGACAACAGCGAGGGCATATTCTGTTTTATGTTGTACGACAGCAGGTTGTAACGTGTCGGAAAGCAAAGTTTGGTGGCGGCAAACAGTAGGTAAAATGACAAAAACTTGGCGGTGTCGCGACGGGATGAGTTGTACGCTCACGTGAGATATCGCCAAGTACTGTCCCAGTCCCTTACATCGCCAGCATATCAGTCGAAGAGTGGCTCAGCGTCTCGGTGAGCCTGGTGGTCTGCGGGTGGTATAGGCTGTACGGAGCTGGTGCTCGAGAGAACAGAAAAGGAGGAGGTCGTTGAGAATTTTAGTCACGAAGTAGCGGCCTCGGTCTGTGAGCAGTTGCCTAAGGGCACCATGATGAAGTATAACGTCATGAAGTAGGAAATCGACGACTTCATTTGCGCAACTAGTCGGAAAAACTTGTGTGAGGGCATCGCGCATGGCTTGGTCGGTCGCTACTGCGGCTCACTTGTTCCCTGAAGTAAGCGTAGGCAATTGGATACGGAGGTTGAGACCAACGCTGTAGAACGGCTCTTTGGGTATGCATATGGGGTGTAGAAGGCCTCCAGGTAAAGCCGAGGGCAGTTTACGTTACAGGCGAAGGTGCCACGCAGCAACTTAGCGTCAAACAGATCGATACAAACCAGGCCAGAAAAGCCGGCGGTGCACACGGTCGTATCAACAGGATACTCCAGGTTTGTCAGCGACTGGGGCATCTTTGGACATCTTTGTTCTTTGACAACAATAGCAACAGGTTGCTTGGGGAGAGCATGCAGTACGTCCGGGCCATCGAGAGTGGTACTGCAACGCTAAAGAATATCGTCGTGAAGCTCAAAGGGACGGATCGATGGGTCGGGCTGACGAGAGTGGAGGCGTCCTATTAGCTCGTAACGTGTCGTCGCTTTTCTGTTCAGCGCCAATGATCCTCAGATCTGAAATAGCCATGACGAAGTCACTGGTATCATGCTCGGCGCTGTCGGGAAGGTCGAGAGGATAGCGTGATAAACAGTCGCCAATGTGTGATTGGGCGTGAAATAGATGAACGTAAAGCCCAATTATAAGCAGAGGCTCTTTACACGGATGGCCAGGATGGCTGAAGACGCGCAATGGCCATCTCTTGTCATCTTCTCCGTTGGTCCATGGAAGTGACTCGTAATAATATGCACAGTGATAAACATTTAACAGGACATACAGTCACACAGACACACCTTGATATATACCATATAGAGTTATTTACAAGGATTCGTTAAGGCTCGTGCCCCGCAAGAACAGCAGCAGCGCTTTAGTGGTACGTAACGCACAGGTGCTGCTTTTCCATGGGCCAAGAATCTGCTGTAGTGCCAAACTCGAGTCCCGTTGAAGGTGTGAATTCCCACTTCACAGACTCTGTGACATGTCCCGGCAACAGTCACACGGCACATGTTTCAGGACGTTACATTCAAAGCACATTGGCAAGTCCGTGAGTTAAATTTTACACCTGAATTACACCTGTAGTACAGGTATAGTAATATGGGGGGGGGGGCGGTGAAGGCATGCTTACTCTTGCCTGTTGAGGCTTTGGGGCGTGTAAAAGTCACAGGATGGAACTATTTTGTGTAGGGGTCCGTACTAGAAGCTGGCATCTGCCTACAGGGATCGCTGGAGACGCCAAGCGTGTGCAGATGCCAGTGCCGCTACGTTTTTTTTCGAGGAAGGTATCTGGACCGTTTCTCTCAAAGTTTTGCGGCCAGCTTTTGCAGCATGGTGAGCCTGGACGTTTCCTTGTATACCGCAGTGTGCTGGTAAGCACCGCAACAGAACGCTGTGATCAAGTTCGCAGGCTTTATTGCATAGGCGTCTGATGTCCACGACGAGTTGTTCCTGCATGCGTGGCGACTTCAAGGACTGCTGCATCTCTATTGAACAGGCTAAGATGGTCAAAATTCAGCTTTCTGGTCGATGATGTAAATCGTAGTGGTCGGCAGTGTGGTTGCACTGGCCGTAATTGCTGTGAGTGAGAATGGCAGACATAGTAACACCGGCACACGGAATCCATACATCACTGGCAGATGATGTAGGCGTAATGGAGCCATCCGTGTAAATGTTACGGTGAGCTCTGCAGCTGCTGTTAACATGCTCTGAAGCAAAATATATCCAGGTTGGACCAGGAGTGGCCCGGCTCTCCGCGGCAAATCGCAGATGTACTTGAAGAAACTTCTGTTGCAGATGCACTGAAACTAATAGGCGTGTGCTTTCTGCAAGGGTTCCTCCACTTAACGTATTTTCATTAGGCCGAGGCACGTCCTCAGTACTTTTGCTTGCGCACCAGTGAGTGCTTTTACGCCAGCTTGGGAAATGCCCTTTGGTACAGGAAAGATGTATTCTCGGATACCTTCACCAAGAGCCGTCTGTATGCATAGAAAAAAAATTGCCGAGCAGCCCCCAGTGTTTTTTTGTTAGCATGCGAAAGATGCTAGCCTATGACCTATTTCTTTCTTATTGTATTCGAATATGGGGTGTTTGTGTCATTTGGATGTCGATTGTAGCGCCCAGAAACGTGTTACTTGACACGTACCTAATGGGAGAGTCATTTAACGTGTAGTCTTTAACGTGTCGCTCGCTTTTAGAGAAAGATTTCAACCGATGTGGGAAGGCACTTCTCCAGTCCAATAAGAGAGAGAGCCTGGGGAACTCCTCGATGCACTATGCGCGGAATTATGGCACCTTCTTTTGTGGACATGTAGACTCACCGATGAGTGAGGTAGTTTGAGATCTAGCGGTACATATGAACACCAACTCCAGCGGAATGCTGAGGACATAAAAGAGCGTTGTGAGAGACGTTATGTCGAAGAATTCGCAAACAGTGATTTTACGCAGTTTACAAGGCTGATCACGTTGCATATGCTGCTGCGGTTGTTCGTGTGTGTTTGTTTGCGTATGTGTGTGTTCATCGTTCTCGCACTTTCCTCGTGCTAATTGCATCTTGCTGGTGAGTTTTTTGCTTCTTTTTGGCGCAACAGTAACAGAGGATATGATGCGGTATTCACGAGGCGATGCACTGAACCTGTGAGACTGACGAGGAATGGGATATCTTTTTTGCTTTGGCGCAAAGCATTGAAATATCGCTGCTTCGACAGCAACGTCACGTCTTACGTACTTGAATCACAGAAGCTCAAGGTACGTCGGACGTCAAGGAAAAAGATGCTTTATTGCTTTGGCGCCAAAGCATTAAATTTATCAGACTTATTGTGAAGCTCAGATGATAGTTTATATCACACGATTTCCCGTCTTACCCTTTCATAAAAAACGCAGCAACCTCGACAGCAACATCCTAGGAGCACGTGGAAAACATCTGGGTGATCACAACACACAGACACAGGCCCACGACGTCAGACAGCAATGCCGGCACGCCTAGGGACAAATGCATACATAACGAGCACGGAAAGTTCTCCACCTCAGTGCTCGTGCAAAGTCAGACATTTAAGAAACAAAAGTCCCCATACTTCACATTTGGCACCCGCTTGTTCTCGCTCCTGCGCAAAAAGACCTGGCAATTACTTAAATGATGCACTCGTGGTTTTTTGCTATCTGATAGGCGTTGTCCAAGCCTCTCAACCCGCTCGCTTGCCCGTGAGGAGGTCATAACTCAATTGGACATCAATACTTTCGCATTTTGCATCGAAACTCATGAATGCTTAGTGTCCTCCGATTTCATATTTCTACACGCAAGCCCGGAATGCGTCTCGCTAGTGGCGTTGGCCACGGTGCTTTCGGCGCATTTGATTTAAGTGAATTTAGAGCAAGAACAATGACGTATATTCTTGCTTATGCTTGCAAATTTTTCAGAGCCACACATACGAAATGAAGCGATGAATTCTGTACACTGCCTAAGTTTTCCTCATAGCGTACTCAGCAGCGCCACAGATGGCTAAATCGGTGCGGCCATGGAGAGAAAGTCGCTTAGCTGCCTCGCGATAGACATATTTTAGAGCACTTCCACTAGTTTCTCGCAGTCATTTGTGAAACTGTTCGTCACACAATCAATCGAAAATTTACCACAGTCGCGCCATTGTCGTTAGACGATGAATTCCACAAGAACACTTCAAACAGCACAAGGAACAAACGCGTTATTTGTTTCACCAGCGGCGGCCGCTGGCACAATAAGCGTGCCGTGCGCAGCGCGCCTGCTCGTTCGACAATGAAATCCCAGGAGAATCAAGCAGGAAAGCCCATGCGCGGAGTAGTGTCGCTACTTTCCAGGATAAAGGGGTTTACATTGGCACTCACTGCGATGGCCTCCTATGCCCGTTGTGCGGAGCCCAATGTAACAGAATTGCGCAGGGCTGTGGGAGCCTGAGCGAGTGTAAAATGGTGCAGTGCCCTGGCCCGACGTGATCGCTATGTGTTTCACCAAGTTTCGACAAAGTAAACACCTATGCAAACGAAGCCGACATGAGTTGGCTTAAAGCTAATATATTTTAAATAATTCAGGGCGCTGTAACGTCGGGCAGTACTTTGTCGTGTATATATAGGCCTGTGACCATCATTTCGGATGGATATAATAAACTATCGAAGACATGTAGCTACACGTTTAATTATGGTGCGACTAATCTTTGTTGGAATGTTTAGAAAGCCGGTATTATGTTGCAGTTTCACCTCAAGAGAAAAGGTCATGTGGGTATCGCCAGTAAAGGCTGTCATTGTCGCGCCCATGTAGCCGTCGCCTCATTGGCGACAGCCACATCGACGCAACAGGAGAACCCAAAGAGTGCAATGTTTTGGATTTCCCTTGTACTGAATTTCCCATGAAGTGGTAGTTCGTGAGCCTCTTTAAATGCAAATGAAAAGAAGTTACTGCGGGCCGCACAAATGCCTTGCGCTGTAGAATCCCGGCTCAGTCTGCTGACACCTGAATGGCGCTCAGCTAGCAGCGGGCAATGGGGTCAGCAGAGGCCAACGACAGAGAGAGAAAGCGCATCAGAGATGACGGGCTGAAAAAGAAAATTACTTGTCTTGTATGCAGCCTTGGGACTACGTAAACTTATATCCATTGTTTGCATGCGATCAGACTTCCTCGCGAGACTAACCCAGCCCAGCACACCGACAGGTTAGGTACGCCACTGCATAGCTGCTGGGGATCTTGAGCTTACGTAGTTTACGATCATTTTGAGTATGTACTAAATACAAATGGCGCGGAATAGGTAGTTGACCCTCCTGCAATAGGATGAGAGATGTTTCATTCCACGTAAAAGCTTGCTAAAAAAAGGGAGGGGGGTGCAAAAGTGAAAGTCGCTCGGAGATGCCATGCTTCACACCAGCTCGAGATGACGTCGCAAATTTCGAAAGCATTTGCTCGTGCTGTATTCTAAAAGTACGGACGTCTGAACCTAGCAAGTTTCCATAGCTCATACTAGCGTAATGACCCAAATGTAAAAAAAAATATTGACAGAGAGAGCAAGCTAAAGACAAAGTCTGTGAAGTCGCCGTATTGATATACCGCACGTAAAACATTGAGTCCTTTAGCCTTAATTTTCTGGCCCAAAGAACAACGCCAGGAATTCGGAAAAATTGTCTTTTCAAAGAATATCGTGTTGCGAAGAGGTAAATTAATTCAGTGTTTGCTTTTTGTGTCGTTTGGAAGCTGTACCGACATAACATTTTCAATTTATTTCTTTTAAATTCGGTTCATCGAACATGAAATGCCACACACGCACACAGGAAACTGGAAGGCAACCTAAATAATTTGCCTAACACAGCCTTCTTACGGATGATTCTTGCGTTCTTTTCACAAAGGAGGTGGGGAGTTGATGTGTCATGGCGTGACGACTGGTGTAGCAGTATAACAGATCACGGACATAAATGGGAAGTGTCGCATCAGTGCACTTTTCTCGTGTCTTGACAGAACCTAGCCACACCGTATACACCGAAGCATTCCTCACTCTTAAAAAAAAGATAGCGAGAAAGGAGGAACTAGCCGTTTTCCTCTTGCACTTAATGCACATGCACTTAATGTGTCGCGCCCTCTTGTGGCAATCAAAAGAGTAGGAATGTTTCTCCCTTGCGTGCGTATCTTGCGTCGCCGCCGAGGGAAACCCGACATTGTCGACAACAACTTCTTTTCAGTGAAGTTAGGAGCCCGAAAGAAGCATATACAGTGCTAAAAAGCGGGCACGTCCTGTGCTGCCGGGGCTTAGCGGAGAGACAAGAACTAGGAGTCGGATACCTTATTAATAAGAATATAGCTGGTAACCAGTGGCATAGCCAGAAATTTTGTTCGGGGGGGGGGGGGGGAGCTCACATTTCAGCTTGGCCTCCTCCTAAGAGGAAACATTAGGTCGGATGCTCCTATCGAAATACATGTAGAAGGAGACTTCATTTTTCTCGGCAACCACTGCACCAAATTTGATGAGGTTTGTTGCATTTAAAAGAAAAACTAAAATTCTAGTGACTGTTTGTTTAGAATTTTCGATTTAGATCGTCAATATTTTATTCAAAAGTGGCAAAAACTGAAAATTTCCAGAAAACGAAACAATGAAGTTTGCAACTCTGTAAATCAGCAATGAAAATTGATATTACAATTCTGTGATGTGTACATAACAGTACATCTACAGCGGAGAAAATTGATATGTTACACATGAGTCTTAAAAATTAAGTATTATGGAAATACGGCTCTTGCAGAACCCTTGTACATAACATAACCAATTCATGTAAGATACAGATAGGCATATCGAATTTGTCTGCTTTGAATGGGGTAATGGATGCCGTTGACAGACCCGCGATATCTGCTTTTGATGCAGAGTTATTAATTTGTAAACTTCGTCCTTCTATATTTTCCGAAATTTTGAATTTTTCAAAATATTTTAAACAATGTTCCGGCCCTAAATCGAAATTCCGCTTCCAAAAGACACTAGAATTAAACTTTTTCTCTCAAATGCAACAAATTTCATTAAAATCGATTCAGGAGTTATCTCAGAAAAGCGTTTCTGCGTTTTACATGTATCTGAATAGGCCGCGTCGGAGTTGGGCCAAAGCTAAAGCTTCCTCTTAAACAATTTGCCTAGGGATCAAATACATGAATAATAACTGCGTTGCCATTGCCAAAGATGCTGCAAACAAATTCTTGAATGCTACGCACTGTCAATACAAGTAAAATATTTATTTTTTCTTAAAATATTACACTCGTATGTGCCAAAAATTGTGCCTAACATAACTGATGTCGATGTTTCCATGTTTTTGGACTATTTAACAAATAAAGAAGATATCACACGAGCTTTAGAACTACATCAGTTCGAAAGCAGCAAAGCAGTGCAGGCCGCTGATATGAAAAATGTAAAGGACATGAAATGAACAAGTTCAGGACAAATGTGTTAATGAAACTTTGCCATTCGAAATCCTTGTTTACATACTTGTACATGTGCAACGCCCAGTGAAAAATCTCAATGACGCTGTCACTTGTTCCAATGTATTACTCAGGAGCAGCTGTCAACGGTCGTGTATCGTGAGTAACTGCCCCTAAATTGTAGTCGCAGCAGGGAGCACGTATAAAAAGCAGGAGTTCTGCAGAATATACGAGGGCGAGTTAAATGAAAGTGAGCCAATGCGAATATACCACAAACGGGGCATTTTATTTAAATGTAGCCTCCATGAGCATTTAGACGTTTGTCCCATTGACTAACGAGCCGCGTAATTCCCGTCTCATAAAGCTCCTTGGGTTGCCGCTTCAAAACGTCTGCAACTGACTTTCACGTCATCGTCCGTGACGAATCTGGTTCTTTTGAGCTGTTTATTCGGTTGCCCCAAACAGTGGAAGTCGCAAGGCGACAGCTATGAGCCATATGGCGGTTATTGCTTTCCCACTTGAACTTCGCCAGTTTTATATTAAGCACATCAACGACGTGAGGACGGGCACTGTCGTGGAACAAGATAACCCCATTCGTGAATTTTTCACGTAGTTTGTTCGTTATTGCGACACGCAGCCGATCCGGCGTTTCACAATATCGGAAACAATTGATAGCCTCTCAAGGTTTAGCAAATTCTATCAGTAACGGCCCCTGACGATCGACAAGTAAAAGTCAACAACACCTTTGCGGCAGAGATGATGGCCTTTGCTTTCCTTGGGAGTGGCGAATTCAAATGTTTCCATTGTAAGCTTTGCCGTCGTGTTTCAAGCTCGTTGTAGTGGCGCCATGGTTGGTCCCCGATCACAATTGCAGACAAGAAATCGTCACCCTTATTGTGATACCGAATCAAATGAGTGAAGGCAGCGCCGAAATGCTTTGTATTCCGGTGGTGGTTCAAAATCTCGAGCATCCATTGCGCACACAAGAGCCGATAACCGAGATGTTCATGAATTATGGTGTGAACGGTGACGGTGAAGCGAAGCGTGACTGATGTTCACACGCTCTGCCAGTTCATCGATGCTTATCCTCCGTTCTTGTGTCATCAGCTCAGGAGCCTTTGCAATTTTGTTAGGGGTGATTGCACGATGGCTTTGGCCTAGTCTGGGATCGTCCTTGCAACTTTCACGTCCTTCTTTGAACCATTTGTTCTAACGCTTCACAGTCGCCAATGAAATGCAATGTTTAATGTACACGGCAGTCATACGGCGACTAATTTCTTTTTGGGAAACACCTTCAGCTGTCAAAAACCACACGGCACCACGCTGCTCAACTTCTGGAGCGTCCATTACGTCACGCAACCATGTCCAACCCAGTGTATGAGCGCATTAAAGAACATTTATCCTCACACCTGCTTGCAACTTTTGTAAATGAGAGATGCCTGCGTGCTAGGCGCAGGCCTTGCAGATAATGAACAGAACCATAATTGCGCGAGGTGGGTAGGCTCACTTTCATTTGACTCCGCCTCGTACATTTGAAATGTGAAGATACAATGGATTATACAAATGCGAA
This sequence comes from Dermacentor variabilis, assembly GCF_050947875.1. Lineage (NCBI taxonomy): Eukaryota > Metazoa > Arthropoda > Arachnida > Ixodida > Ixodidae > Dermacentor > Dermacentor variabilis. Next base: position 42,697,743 of record NC_134576.1, on the reverse strand, counting down.
GATACAGCTTGATAAAGGGCAAAAAATTGCAACTGGAAACTAAGTTCACTGCACTCCAATAATCTCCAATAGTCTCCAATAAATCTACGTATCTAAGAAAAAGTCACGGTATATAATGGGTCAAACTAGGCAAATAAACATGTCGCGCAATCACAGATTCACAGAATCCTGCTTCCCGCCCCAATTCCGTCCACTCCCCCCGATGTATCGCGCGCGACGGAAGGCGGAGCGCTCGCTCCCCTCTTTTCTCATTTGTGCATACAAGACTGAGCCACCATCGTCGGCTCACCCATTCCCCCCCCCCACCCCCCACACGCTTTCACTCGCACATACAGCATGCGGCGCGCGGTCACGATGTTATCGCCCTTGGACTTTATGCGGAACATGAGGGCGACGGCGACGGCGGGCCTCATGTTCATGAACCTCATGCCTCATGATCTGTCATGAACTGTCCTCATGAACTGTCCTGAACTGTCCTCATGAACTGTTTCATGAACTTCATGAAAAGCCTCATGTACTGTCCTAGCTCGCAGCCTTCCGGCTGCGGGCTAGGACAGTTCGTAGACCTAGAAGTATCCACCGCTTCGCTTGCCTGCAGTCGGCCATCCTGGCTTTGGAAGGGGGAAACTGTTCCTAGCATGCATGAGGGAGGAAATTTTCTCCATTTAAAGACGAACATAGGTGGGCCTCGCCGTTCCTCCCTTAATGGAGCTAGGGTCACTCCCTTTTTTCTTAGAGTGCCGACCTTATACCGGCGATGCGTCATAGTTTTCGGTGATAAGCACTTAAAGGAAGCGCATGACAATGGAACCACCTTGCCGGCGCGTTGATTGCTATTGAAGACCACGCACAATTTCGTACGACCATAATCGACACCGTCCCTTCTGGCTTCAAATGTCTATGACTACGTCGCTTGCTGCCTTCTTTATTTTCTTTGTTCTGTAACTTTTTTTACCCCACTCCCGTCTGCAATACCTTGTGGTCTTGAGGGTATAATAAATGAAATAAATGAAATGAAACGTTGCTCTGCGTCCTGCGGCTCTTGGCGGGCACAATACGAATCAAGCATTTGGACGAGACGGCAAGGAATTAATCTTTTAGCCTCCCCGATAGGCGGGCCTCGGGAGCTTCGGCTGCCTTCTTGAGATGGCTGACGCGTAACTTTTGCCGCAATTTTTGCCTTCGAAGTCTCATTTACCTGAAGAAACCATGAAGCCTCCGGGTTTCGATTTCATCTCTTCAGCGTCGACAGCAGTCTATCTACGCTGCGGTATGTTGCCATTGCGAATCCCCGTATACTGAGACACCGCTCCACGCTAGGGCTTCGACGAGAGCGGCCAATGAGCAAACAGATCTCTGAGGCCAGCGCAATGCTTTCGCCACGAGAACTTCTTTCTCGCGTTTGCTCTACGAAAAACAAAAGACCCAGAGATAAATGAGGGGACTTTCTGGGGTGCAATTCTACCCATTGGTGGGCATTTTCGTAGAGATAATTGCCTCTCTTGTCCCTCAAGATGAGTTTTGCCTTGGCAATAAGGATGACGGCACGCTTTGATTCGTGGCGTGAATTCATTGACATTGCTTAAACACATCGTTCTTGCTTAATCAGAAAAGGTAAATGATCTCAAAAAGTGTGTAGCGAATTCTATGTCTTCTCGTTTACGAGCGCAACTGGACATACTTCATCCACAGGCAGTCTGGTAAAGAGTTTAACAAGGGTCTACACAGAAAACATCTGACAAAAGCAAGCCTATCGAAATCTAAGTTGCCGAGAGGCTATCGAAATGATATGAACTATGGAGAGTGATTGCAATTACATAAATTTGCGATCCGTTTACTGATGTCTGACTGCCGCAAAACAAATTGCGCCTTATTTCTATGATGGTTTGCAGCCGTCTCCGCTTTGACGAAGAGAATTTCATGAAATGTCTAACACGCTGCAGATTCTACAGCAATTACTGGATGTACATTACCGATTTAAAAACGCGTACCGGACAGCCCACGCAGTGCACCGCTTGGCCTAAATGCAATGAATGACCTTAGCACAGTAAGATAAGAAGTTGACAGACACTCCCACCAAGGACAACATAGGAGAAATTACTTGTGCTTAATAAATGAAATAAAGAAACGATAAATTAATGGAAATGGAAGTGGATGAAAAAAACAACTTGTCGCAAGTAATCATAAACTAGGAATCCTTAAGGGCTCTGCACTACCTCTTAATTCATTTGGCGATGTGTTAGTTGGGTTGGGCACAGCGATCGATATCGGACATTGAATATGCAACGATATCTTGGTCTGGATCAACACAGGTTCGCCCGGATACATTCAAAACATGGTTGAATGAGAGGCCGGTGCTTTTTAGTTTGCTGCACACGCAAGTGGCTTAGAATTTCCACTCCCATATCTGAACAGCCTTCATTCCATCATCCACGACGGACCGGCACCAAAGAATTACTGTCGAACCCAGCAGTGAGTAGAAATCGCGCATACAGGAAGCATAAACTTATTGAGCCTCTACACTGAGAAAGAATGCTTGAGGAGTCATCGCTGTAAGGTACAAGCGGCAGCAGGTGGAACAGCTCCTTGGCGGGCTCGGCTTGGCGCGAAATGACTTAAGGAGTAAGAAATGATCCACCTCTTGGACGCCCCTTCACGACACGCTATAGCGTTGCCATCTGCCATACACTAGGCTGACGCAGCTGTAAATTCAACGACTCGAGGCCCTCTATCGCAAATGTATCAATGTGGCCCTCGAGCTTCCGCTAGGGAAGGTTGTTAATATCGATGAATGACAAATCGATGAATAGAATACATGTATCACACAGTCGATTATCCTTCCTCGATGTCCGCCTACCATTTGACTTAATCAATTAGACCTGTTCGAATAACCGCTTTGAATGTGCGACGGGGAAGGCACAAAAATTTTGCAATCTCACTGGAATAGCGACGCACAAACAGTGACTTTGCCATAATGTTAGACGGACCGTCGACTGTTTTTCCCAGTCCCGAAAGATTACGAGCCGGGCGCTTCCCTTCTCTTGCCCCACTTCGCCCAAAGCCGGAGGTTTAGAGTGCCCCAGCAATTCTGGGCATATTATAGCAAGCCAGTTGTTAATTGTCGTGTTACTCCGAGTACACTAAAGAGTGCCCTAGCATGCGCCTTTGTTTGGAGCGTGTGTTCGAAATAGTGATGGAGTTTATGTCAATTCCAGCAAATTAATGGCGTCCAAGCATATATTCTCGAATGCTTTTTGTGTGGCTATTCAAATAATATATGGGTTTCGCTCAACCATCCCAGCTAAGTGACATTCCTTCGCTCTGTAGAAAAGGGTACGCGATTTAAAATCCTCTACATGTATTTTCTTTTTCCCTGTGCATATTGCGATTCGTTGCTTGTTTGTGTTGGATGTCACCTTTACCTCTTGCCATTTTCTTATTTCTTCTTTAACTGTTCTGCACAGAGGTTCACTAGTGTCGTGTATCTGATCTAATCCTGTACTGAAGGACATTTTGTACCACATCTTGCTTATCTTTTCAAAAGCAACTAGTGCTAACCATACTTAATTTTTTTTTAAAGATTAATATATCCTGTATCGTGTTTGAAGTAACGGACCGAGGCGACTTGTTGCTGAGCAAAGAATGACCAACTGGACGTTTATTCATACGCTTATGTACTTGCGTAGGCAGCGAGGGAAAGGAGAGTCGGGGAAAGAAGTGGCAAGCGATATCGGCGCACATGCGCGATAGCCCATTCTGATACATCTTTTCTTCATACAATTGGGCGACTTGCTTGTCTTCACGCAAACACACACACACACAATTAAGTTAGCAGACTTGACGAAAGTTTCCGTCGTAGCAAAGACGCTTCGGCTCCGTCCGGGACCTGGTAGACCGACGAATTGTTGGCAGTGCGGATGGGTTTCCCGGTGTGCCTTGTTGCCCGGCTGATTCAGGAACCCCGGTCATTTGCCGGTTTGAGCAGCGGTCGGCTGCCGCAGTGTCGCCTGCGTCGTTTACCGGTTCAAAGTCTTCGATCGGTTGTAATACTTTATTCGATTTCGGCTCGGTGTCTTCCCGGCTGCTCTCGTAGTCGTTCACGTTTTCGCAGTGCTCGTCTGTTAGCCGCAAATGTTGTCGATTGCGCCTCAGCTGTTGGTGGTTCTCAGTTTGGATCATATACGAACGTGGCGCTGCTTCTTTAAGCGCCGTTGCTTTGCGTGACCAGTTCCCATTTTTTATCCGAACAACGTTTCCTGCTTCAAGAGGCGATATTGGCTTGCCCCGCAATGATTGCCGTTGTTTTGATACAGGGCATCCCCCATCAGTGTTGAACTCGGCAACAGTTGTCCGAAGACGACGACCTTGCAGCAACTCTCCGGGAGACCGTCCATCTTCTAAGGGAGACGATCGATAAGCCAAAAGGCCCCAACCAGAAATCCTCACGGCACTCCGTAGCTTTCTTGAGAATTCTTTTAACAATTTGTACCCCCTTTTCGGCTAGGCTGTTTGAGCGCGAAATTAGGACTGGATGTTTCATGTTCGAAGTCGTACCGTCTTGCGAAAACAGCGAAGTCACTTGAAGCGAACTGGGGCCCGTTGTCAGTGCAGACTTGCGCAGGAATGCCATAGCGAGAGAATATGGCAGATATCTTAGAAATGGTTTCCGTCGCTGTTGTGCCCACCAACCTTTCAACCTGTGGGAAGTTCGAGTGGTCGTCATACACTACCACGTACGAGGGCCCTGCGTATTGGAACAGGTCAATTCCGACACGGTGCCATTGTCGTTCCGGTGTAGGCCGTAGTAGCAGGGGCTCGCTCGGTTGGCTGTAGGCGTATTTCTGACACACATGGCACGTTCGTACCAGGTTCTCAATATCACTGCCGAGTCCTGGCCAAAAAACTAGCCTACGTGCCCTGGAGTTGCATTTGTTCTCTCCCAAGTGACCCTCGTGTATCCGGCGCAGAATTTCGGCCCTCATGGCTTTTGGTATGACAATCTTGCTTCCTTTTAGCAGTACACCATCCACTGCCGCCAACTCAGATGTGAACGGCTTAAGTTCCCCTTGAATGGCCGCACCTGTGTTTAGTTGTTCTATAACGCTGCCTAAATACGGATCAGTGCGAGTTTCTTCTTCCAGTCGTGGCTTTGTTCTTGTGCTTACAAGGCTCGAGACGGCTTGAACTGCGTGGATATCCACGTCTTCCGTTTCTTCAGCGCACCCAGGCAGCGTGGCAGCACGGGACAGCATATCTGCTAGCATCAAGTCTTTCCCAGGGATGAACTCCAAGAAATAATCATATTTGAAGGCGCCGTGGTTTTAAAGCGCAACCGTGGTAGAGAAACGGAAAGGCGATATAAGCATGCGTGGCCATGATACGCACACGACAAACTGCCTTACAATATTTAGACTTGAGGGGAAGCTTCGTTAACCAACTATAACACGGCAATCAGCACTCGAATACGACGAGAGAAATTATTGAGACGAGGAAAATTCCCTTGAAATAAATCTGGTTTGCGAGGCAAATGCTCTTATGTATTGAATCTCTTAAAAGATGCGGGGGGAAATATGCCCTCACCGAGAGGGCATCGTCAGCACGAGACCACCACCAGGCACCTTACTGAGATGTAGAGAGCTTCGCGGCCGGAACGAAGTCTCCCCTCTCCCCGGCCAAGAGTGGAAAACGCGCTTTCCGATCACTCAAGGTGTCGCGGACATTGTATAGCTCTAGCGTCTAGGAAAAAGCTTAAACAGATGCGAGGACGGCACGCATACCGTGGAAAGCTAGCCGCCGGAATAGCTATCTCAAGTACTGCTGCTGGGAAGGCGAAATACCTTCGTGTAATTATAATAACCCTAATAGGACTTCTTTCAACGAAAAAAAAAAGAAAAGAAAAGAAAGGGAAACGGCTCAGAAGGCTATACTACGAGAGCTATGACTGATACTTTTCTATATATATGTATTCTTCTCATCTATGGGATCGCAAGCGCGCGCTGTTGCTTTTGCTCTGCGTGTAGTAGTTAAGAAAGTCAGTTTAAGGGCGGAGAAGAAGGAAGGAGAGGAAAGCAATATTGCAGCGCCGTGGTTTTAAAGCGCAACCGTGGTAGGGAAACGGAAGGCGATATAAGCATGCGTGTCCATGATACGCACACGACAAACTGCCTTACAATATTTAGACTTGAGGGGAAGCTTCGTTAACAAACTATAACACGGCAATCAGCACTCGAATATAATTATAACCCTAATAATAATTGCAAATATTCATCTCATCTATAGGATCTAAAGCGCGCGCTGTTTCTTTGTCTGTGCGTGTAGTAGTTAAGAGAGCCAGTTTAAGGGCGGAGAAGAGGGAAGGAAAGGAAAGTCTCTGAAGCAAACTTGCAGCGCCGTGGTTTTAAAGCGCAACCGTGGTAGAGAAACGGAAAGGCGATATAAGCATGCGTGGCCACGGTACGCACACGACAAACTGCCTTACAATATTTAGACTTGAGGGGAAGCTTCGTTAACCAACTATAACACGGCAATCAGCACTCGAATTCGACGAGAGAAATTATTGAGACGTGGAAAATTCCCTTGAAATAAATCTGGTTTGCGAGACAAATGCTCTTATGTATTGAATCTCTTAAAAGATGCGGGGGGAAATATGCGCTCACCGAGAGGGCATCGTCAGCACGAGACCACCACCAGGCACCTTACTGAGATGTAGAGAGCTTCGCGTCCGGAACGAAGTCTCCCCTCTCCCCGGCCAAGAGTGGAAAACGCGCTTTCCGATCGCTCAAGGTTGCGCGGACGTTGTATAGCTCTAGCGTCTAGGAAAAAGCTTAAACAGGTGCGAGGGCGGCACGCATACCGTGGGAAGCTAGCCGCCGGAATAGCTATCTCAAGTACTGCTGCTCGGAAGGCGAAATACGTTCGTGTAATTATAATAAGCCTAATAGGACATCTTTCAACGAAAAAAAAAGAAAAGAAAAAAAAAGGGAAACGGCTCAGAAGGCTATACTACGAGAGCTATGACTGATACTTTTCTATTATATGTATTCATCTCATCTATGGGATCGCATGCGCGCGCTGTTGCTTTTGCTCTGCGTGTAGTAGTTAAGAAAGTCAGTTTAAGGGCGGAGAAGAAGGAAGGAGAGGAAAGCAATATTGCAGCGCCGTGGTTTTAAAGCGCAACCGTGGTAGCGAAACGGAAGGCGATATAAGCATGCGTGTCCATGATACGCACACGACAAACTGCCTTACAATATTTAGACTTGAGGGGAAGCTTCGTTAACAAACTATAACACGGCAATCAGCGCTCGAATATAATTATAACCCTAATAATAATTGTAAATATTCATCTCATCTATAGGATCTAAAGCGCGCGCTGTTCCTTTGTCTGTGCGTGTAGTAGTTAAGAGAGTCAGTTTAAGGGCAGATTAAGGACTAGTGAAGTTGCTTCTTCACGGCCACAGCCGCCAGGCGGATTACTTGCTGCTAGACGTTAGTAGAGGTGTGGGAAAAGCGAAGACTCTGAGAACGAACTACAGGGGCGCTGCTAGCGCCGCTCGCGTGACGTCAGCGCACGGACTCGCGCCTGTCGTCTGCTGCAGTTCGGGCGGTGTCCGGGCGCCTTCTGCAGTGTTTTCGTTTGTTTGCTCGCGTTCCCTCTGCTTGTGTACTTACGGCGGTCATCTCAAATATATTTTTGCGACGTCTTCGTTGGCGAAAATTCATTCAAAAAGCTTAGTCCTTAGACGACAATACAGTTCTTAAAGGCAATGCTACAGTGTCAGCTGAACTAGCGCACACCAACCCATTGCTGGTTTCTCATGCGCGGATCGACAACCGCAATAACATAGCACATAGGAATCCAGTTGTGATACCATACCTGCCGCGGTGCAACAAGTATGTCACAAACGCTGGCTACATATGATTTCTACAAAAGTTACTTTGACTTTATTCAGCTGAAACAGCTTTGCTCACGACGAGTAGTTCGTAGTAAAATATCAGATGTTTGCATTTCCTAACAGAAACGCTCGGCAGTAACACGAAGACTTAACATTGCAGTTTAGGTGACACCAGGACCATTTGCTCCTTTAACTACTTCTCAAAATTAGGTGGTTCTTCCGGTGTTTATTGTTTACTCCCGTGTTCATGCATTACTGTGCACTGTCATGCATACATTTCAGAAGTTGCTGGCTTAACACGCTAGTAACAGGGCATGAAGGTAACTCATTGAGAACTAACACTGTTTAGGCCATCATGGCACAGTGCTGGGTAAGGAAGGATTTAGTCATGATCACTCGATTAGTGTGCGTCTACAAAATGATTTCGTGTTACGTAGATTAGTTCTGCAGCTTTAGCAATGTCAGTTACAATGATATCGTTATCTGGGTGTTGAAAAATGAAATTCTGGGATTTTAGGGGCCAGAAGCACAGTTCTGTAGCAGGGACAAAAGCAGAAATTCTGAATACAAGTGCTACGGTTAGTACTGAAGCATGTGTCCATCAAACAGAAAAAGGGGGCAAGGAAACCGTATGGCAGCGAGAATGGAACGCATGCAGATACTGCAGTCGATGAATAATAACAAATTGCTCAGCAGGCCACTGTTTGTGTTGGCGCACGTTACAAATACGCACGTGCCGCAACATTTTCACAATAACCAGCACTCTCGTATAACAGTACCAGTATATAACAGTACTCGCGTAGTGCCAACTCTATGCAGTCTGAAGGAAAGGCCTGTCTGAAAAACTGTCAAACATCTGAATGTCACTTGGGAGCAAACCTGCGTAAACCAACGATACTGTTCTCGCTTTCTCAAATCTACGGTGCTACGTCTACACTGGGCCGATTCCGTCTACGAGGCCGATGGCTTGGCTCAACATGGTGATCGCTGCAGTTTCTAACAGACATGTTTCATAAGAATTTTGCTTCAGAAACGGTTCCTTGCCCAGTAATAAGTAATATCTAATGGACACTGCATAAAAAGGATGCGGTGGCTCCTTGTCAGGACGCGATTTCCGTAACGCAGGTGGGCGAATGGACGATGACCAGCGATACGAAGGTCGAACATAAAGATAGCTTTTTAACGGCCTGCACCTTGTGCGACATCCTGTGACTACCTAATCAATAGCGGGATCAAGAGTGGCGTCTAACTAATCGAGCAGTCGCGCAATGTGTCTACAACATAGTTAATGCTTGTCGAAGTGAACAATAAAACGGCGCACACGCTGTTACTATTGTCTAGCATTTCTTCAACTGGTCATCTCCTGCTGAAGTTCGAGAAATACAGGGAAACTTTAGCAACAGCGCAATTTATAGACGAATTCTTAAAAAGAAACAAATAAGCAACTCACCTCCGAGGCTGATCGTAGGCTCGAACATGGGCGCACTCTTTCCTTTACCGGCAGCAGAAACTCCGGCCGTCTCCGGTTAAATCGGTTAAATGAATTCAGGACATCACACAGAATCACTTCCGCTGTAGAACACAGCACGTCATGCGAAATACAGCACACCAGTATGAAAAAAAAAACGCTTGCAACTGTAGCCGATCCTATACCTACCATGCTAAACACCGCTTTCACCCAAGCCAGTATGACGTTGCTCATAGGCGGCGCCATTGACTTCACAATATGGCGGCGCCCACGAAAAAAAACGGCGTATGCGCCAATGAGGATTTAGTGGAAAGCTACTTCGACGTTATTCCGTAAGCACTCAGGATGCTTCAAGGACTCGCTTGCTGGAGTCGGCATTACGCAATCACGACGTCGCTGCGCGCGTCCTGATGTTCACGTGGTGCGTATGAAGCTATTCTACGCGCACGAACGACATTTGTGACTTTTTTTGTTACTGCTTTGTAATGTTAAGCATGAAATGCTCTTAGCTCCAGTCTCTGGGCGACCTTCAAGACAACTTGAGATAAAATGGAGAGCAGTTATCCGGGCAATCACGACGAGAAAGGGACGAGATTGGGGTGAGAACGAAACGAAAACATCTGGGCAACCAGTAAAAATGCAAGAAAATGCGGTCTCTGTTCCCCAGCCTGTTGTACAAGGTCGCATTACATAAGCTAGTTACTACCAAAGAAGTTGAAAAATACTGTTTCCGATTTATTCATAATGTCTGTTCACAAAATAACTCAAGTTGTAACTTCTTGCACGCTGAAGTTTAATTTGTCATTTACAATAGCGACGTTCAGAAGGCAGACACAGTGCACGATATACTTGATTGTCACCTTTTGGCGCTGAGACAAGGTTGCCTGTGCTCTTTTCAACGCCAGCGGTCCGTGAGTTACGCTGCGCGGATTGTCCACCGCCTTCTTCGACAGATGGTGCCACGCTGCGTGATTAGACCGGCAGCGTCCCGTGCGCCGATGAAGGTTGTCAGTAATCGTCGTAATTACTCCAACCAATCTGCTTTGGCGGCAGCCATCTCATGCTTACATCTACTCTCGATTACGGCAGAGCTACCATTTTCTTTAGCACCAGTCACAATCTGGGTCACCCAAGGATCCCTCGGAGAGAAGCAAGAAAAACTGCAGGAAGCGGCGACCTGCGTGCAAAACTACACCAGCGAAAGGGGACGGCGATGCTCCACGGAGAAGTCGGAGCTCCTCAGGGTCGGCAAGCACCCAACGCAAGCGACACTGGAGGTGACCCTCGAGGGACACAACATCCCGGAGAAGAACATGATTAGGATCCTGGGCATGTGGCTACAACGCAGCCGGAAGTGCAGCCACACCATTAGATTGCTGAGCAAGGCGGCGGAACAGGTGGGCCGCATGATCAATAGGGTATCCCAAAAGAGATACGGAATGAAAGAAGAAGACACTCTCAAGCTAGTCAACAGCCTCATTGTCAGCCGAGTCACGTACTCCCTGCCGTACCACGTGACGACCAAGGCAGAAAGAGAACAAGCAGACACCATCCTCAGGAAGGCGTACAAGACGGCTCTGCGTCTACCGAGAAACACGTCGAACGAGAAGTTGCTCCAGCTGGGCATCAGCAACACCTTCAGCGAGCTCGCCGAGGCTCTGCTGGGTACGCAAACCGCGAGACTCAAAGGCACCCCTACGGGACGAGCGCTCCTGAGGACGTTGGGTCGGGATACGAGCGGACTGATAGACAGATATGCGGACGTACAGGACCACCTCAGGAAAACCATTAATGTGGGACCACTGCCAAAAAATATGGATCCCAACCTACGCGAAAACAGGCGAAAAGCTAGGGCTGAATACGTTGAGAGAACGCTAGCCCAGCTAGACAATACAGTATACACGGACGCCGCCGTATATCCACACGAAAGAGAACGCGTGGCCGCGACGGTAGTGGTTAACAAGGAAGGAAACGCGATCACGTATGCCACGGCAAAGGACGCTGGCACAGCGAAGGCCGAGGAGATTGCCGTAGCGCTGGCGGCAGCGGAAGGTTATAGAATAGGCCGATCTCTCAACATACTGACGGACTCAAAAGAGGTGTGCAGGAACTACACGAGAGGCAGAATTAGCAAAACTGCCCTCAGAATACTCCGCGGAGCCACCTCCACTAAGAAGGAAAAGCCCAGGCACAAACTAATCTGGATCCCGGGTCACGTAGGCATAGTGGGGAACGAAAGGGCAGAGAGTTTAGCTCGAGGCGAAGCGTTCCGAGCTGGGCGGTCGAATGCCCCGGAGACCCACCTTCAGGCTTGCGAAGGGGGATACGCAGAGACCGTGAACTTACATAGAGGAACAAGAATTAGATATCCGCCACCACACAAAGACCTCTCAAAGGAGGAAGCGACCAGCTGGCGCAGACTACAAACAAACTCCTTCCCCAACTTACACGTGCTCAATAAGATGTTTCCGACACAACACAGGGCCACCTGCCCTTGGTGCGGTGCCAAGCCTACACTTCACCACATCACCTGGGAGTGTGAACGCAACAAAGCATTCCACAAACACGAACACCCGAGTGCGGAGCAATGGGAGAGTCGGCTCATCAGCAGCGAGCTCACGGCCCAAAGGGCCCTAGTGCAGCACGCGAGCGATGCAGCGCGACTCGGTGGAGCCTTGGAATAGGGGCCCACCCTTGCTGAAGAGAAGTCTCAAGTCGCCAGCGCCAAGAAGATGAAGACGACGGAGACCTCGTAACCGCGAAACTCTTCAAAGACTCAAAAGTTTTCACTCACTCACTAGCACCAGTTCCCTAGTTTTAACTCTTCAGTTATTCGCAGCATCGGGAACGTGCTCATTAAAAGGGGAACGTTGATACGTATACTTGTTCATCATTTTTTTTCGGGTACCGCGTAACACCCGCTCACCACATCAAGTGATAACTCGGTGCAGTACGCGGCTGCATGAATGAAAACTTGATCTTTAATGCTATCTGTTGTCCATGCTCTCACAGAGCTTCTTGTAATCAAATTTTATGCGCGAGGCGAATATTGTCGCGCTTTCTGGAAGCCATGGGAGCGCCACCTACTATAGTGGAGCCTTCGAGGAGCTATATATAACGGCAGACACGCTAGAACCGCAGATCATATTTCGACGATCGACGGGTGTGCTTACTGCTGTCATGGGCAGAGGTTCGCCCAATAAACATTTATTTTCGCGATTTGCGCTGTGCCCCCGTCACGACAACGGGACCATATTATCAGGAATGTGGACCATGAATCTGGCAGGACTCATGCTGCGAGTAAATGTGAGGCTACGGAACATGAGAACATGAACATCATAGCACCCAAGCTATGAGAACCCTCTGGATAAAACAAATTGCGAAGCCGTGAATTAACATCCGTGGTAGGCCACTCTCGTAGGAAACTTCCAAATATTTGAACCAGCCAAGGCTCGAATAAATTAAAATATCTTGGAGCTGCTATTTCTCTCCCTTCCACAAGATTTGCTACCCTTTTCACTCATGTGAGACATAAAGCAGCTAAATTGCAACCGCCGTAGGTCCATGCAATTAGGAAACCTGCGTAAAACCAAGCGGTGATAGTTACGTGGCCGCATCGCGAATCAACGTTGAATTTGCTCACAGAGCTTGCATTTATAATGTGCTAGCGCTGTCCCCACGCCCTAGTCGTTATATGCCTTTGTCGCTCCATCGATATAGTTCCTTCTTCCGTACATGGTCACTGCGCCGGCGTCATGCTACAGTTCTCGTGATACCTCCATGCTCGTGTGCGAGTTCAGGAGAAATGGGATCTATTTTTTTATCTCCTGTACAATTTGAATATGAAGGACATGCAGGATGCAGCTGACGCTGAATTGATGGAGAATGAAAAATGCTGTCCGCCGTGAACAAGTGGAAATATAGCAGCCGAATTCAAGATAGGTTTGCACTCGATAGTTGTTTCGTTGGCGTGCTGATTCAACGCACGCTTGAACGAGAGCTGATAAGCTTAGTGTCCATCGTGAGTATGTGTTGACACTTATACCATTTGCACTGTCTGTAACGAGACATGCACCACTTATGATAATGATGATGCGCTTTAAAGCTTTTCCCGCGCCGATCATGGTAGATGACCTAAAAATCAGATGGTTATACATAGTTGTCCTGATGATAATGATGATGAGCCTCTATCATGGTTTGTACCCTATAAGGGGGATAGGCAAGAATCGGCCGGTGGCAGTAGCTAAAGAAAATCATTATTTAATATCATAAACCCAAGGTGAAAGAAATAAAAAAAAAGACTTTGTAATAACTAGAAAAGTAAGCTGGTAAGCAGTTAAACTAAATGAAGGCTGAACTTTCAAAGATGTTACAGGAAAGTTGAGAAAATTACCTGCATTGTATCATTTCATCTTCTGTTTCGTTAACACGTCAGACGGCTTCCATACGCTATAATTTACCTCAATTCAGTTATTGAATACTACAAGGCAGCGAGTACCTTTTGATTTCGGCGAGATTGCGCAGACTCATAGTACAGGGAAGCATAAATGATTCAATAGTCTTGAAAAGGCTATATCTTCAAAATTATTAGTCGTAAACACATGAAAAATATATTAAAAGAACCACAAACTCACAAATTTTGTACACCCTCTACAAATGATCAATGTGTGCCCCTTTGGCGACACAACACACGTGCAGACAATAATGAGCTCATTCCATACATTTTGTACCATAGTCTTGTCAATTGTCTGCACTGCAGCACGGATGCGTTATTTGAGCTCGACTAAGGATTGCGGTAGTAGGGTGGGAGTACGTAAACAAGGTTCTTAACGTAGCCCCTTGCAGAATGTAGACGACTTGTCAGCTGCTTTCTTGTCGCGTGTCTCGTGCTATTCATGCCAAATATCGTGATTAAGGCAAGCCTCGTGTCGCCCGTGCCCACGAGCCATAGAAGAAGACGTGGTCACGCAGTTCGAGAGTGATGGCGACGGTGTCCTTTCCAAGCCCCCTTCGTGCGTCTGAGCCCCGGCTATTGTGGCCGTCACCTGCAGCCGGCACCCAACGGCCCGCGCCGCTGTCCAGAACATTCGCCGGCATTCGTGTAGCGACGCTTGTGGCGAGCCCTGCTGGTGAATACCTCCCCTGCAGTCGTGCGGAAGAGGGCCACCCCGCATCCGTCGACCCACGGCGAGACGACACCTCGTCTCTGCTGGCGTCACGGACACACTCTGCCGACGGAGGCGCGCAGACGACGCTCGATTCCAGCCGCGAACCCCAACCGCTGCTGCAGGTAAGGGCGATTGCTACATTGACAATGAAAGAAAGGTCAGGATCATGCAACGTTTCCCGGAACGGAATATGATAGGCGTGGCGTCAACAGTTAGAAATGCGGCCTGGAGATAGAAAATACAGGTAACTAATATATCGTTGCCATTTAGAGAAAGTCAAGCCTTAAAGGGTAATGTGTTGCGTAGACTAGATTACGGGTATTAGAACGGGTGGCTTAAAGAAGAGGGGATGGAAATGAGCAGAATGTCTGCTGCAGTGAGGTTCTGGAGAAATGCAGTTCAGTATTAGCGCCGCGCTGATAAAAGGGGTTGGTTGAGTAGGGATTGACGGCAGAGGCATTTGACCTCCACTAGACTTAAACAAAGCAGCGATGTATCACCGCACGTTGTTCGAACTCCTTTCATTCGCATAACAGAAAATTCTTCATTATCTTATCTGCTTCTCACGAGCTGCCGCACAGAAAGATAAATGCGGCCGTTCGCTCTTCCATTAAAACCCGTGTGCCCTTCGGAGTGCACTCTCTTTCTTGAACAAGACAACCACGTAGCTCGCACACTCTGAGGTCCACCGCATAATGTGAATAATTCGCCATCGCGAACGTGCCTTGTGATGATGGCGTCTTGAGAGGTATAGATTTCGACGAGACAGATACATCTCTCCATAGCTCAAGTGCTGCCGATGTGCACAATTCCAAAATGTCGCAAATTAAATACGCGTGCTGTCATGCGATATTTGTGGCCGGTGCGTTCTTGGTGATGGAATACATGCGTGGAGGATGCCCGCAATGTTCTGGAGGGGCTACGGTGGTGTTTAGGATTCGATGTGTTAGTATACTATGCGGCGACTTTGACATTTAGTCTAATTAGGAGCGTCTTTTACTAGAAGGACTTGCCAGGCCAGGTGTCCTACAATGCGTTACATAAATTTTAACCGCTGGCTTTGCGAAAGTGTGGCTTTTCCATGTCCAGGCCAGCACCCCTCTTTCGTGTCTCACCAAACTTTGAAAAACGAAATTCGCTTCTTCTTTTCTTTTTGACGGAAGTAGAGAGGGCACTGATGAATCATTGCTCGATGAAGCCTCTGCGCCCAGTGTACACGGCGCAGCAGCGCGAAGAACTGACGTGTACTCGGAAAAGAGAGGCGGCACAAGCGTATCCACGCGTAGCCTTTATGCTGAGACGCGATCTATGTGATTCATTTCAGCCAGTGTTCTATTCTGTCCCACTCTGCAGTGAAGTGGGAGCAGCAATAAAGTATGTCAACAACAACAACAAAGTTATAATAGCTTTATTACACATGCGTGAAGAGGCATACTATCGTAATACTTTTAAAATGAAACACGTGAGCACGTCACAAATAGCCCCGTGGGTAACATGTTGCGCGGTTCCGCTGCGACAAGTGAAAATAAAAGGCTAAAGCTTCGCCTTTAAGAGTGGAACTCGATAGCACTCAAAGATCCCAAAGTGTTTTCTCGCACTTCGCGGCAACTGCAGCTTAGGTAACCGTAATGTTTACCGGGAAACGCCGGTGTGGAACGGTATGCACGAAGGCGGGCTTTCTCGTAGAAACGCTGCCTCTTACGTCGGCCAATCCCGGAGATAGCGGAAGAGCGCGCCATGTAATTACATCATTTTCAGATTTTTATTATTGATTCACACTTTTATGTAAGCCGGAGAAGGCTCAACATAAAAGGCATGTGCTCTCGGGGTTTTGTTTCATTAAATTTGTTTGCAGGCTGTCTTTCTCAATATTCCGAGCAAATTTTTTTCAATAATGTAAGACAAGGTATGAGAGACTTTAGTGATGGGATATTGTGGCAATGTAACCCGCATATACCGCGTGTCATATAGCGAGGCGTGGCATAGGCATATATTTAAATACATACGGCGATTTTCGCTCACGGACAACTCTGTCGACCTCGGATTTTCTGCAAGACGGGGCCCTTAATGTTATCGCGTTAAAAATGAAGAAACGAACACCAGTGCTGTTTACGCTTGCAGACAAGTTACCAACGTTTCTTTATCTCAGCTTTCCTTGTTGCTCGTGGTCGAACAAAAAAAGGTCTTATTCGAATTTGGTATTGATTCATTATTCATGTGGCAGCTTCGTAAACTATCACAGTAAGCCTTTAGCCCATTTGGTGTCATGGTCGTCCATTAAAGTCAATCACTATTTTCCGCTCGTAAACCCTATCAACACAGCAAGAAGACAACTTGCAGGAAGGGCTGCAAGAAGGCAGAGCAGCGGCCTCCCCCTTTATTCGCTTATGTGACGGTTCTTCCGCACAACATGCCACCGACAGGCATCTTTGCTAGGCATTTATATTTTCTTTCATAAAGATCTCTAGATCACAATCGTGAGCAAAAGAATGGCACGGCTTGCAAATATAAATCTTCCTGACGTTCCTTTCCTTAACTTCAGCACCATTAACATCGCCAGCCAGGCACCAACTTGGACTTCACACGTAATCTGCTAAACTGCATTTCTTCCACAGTGTGACGTTTCGCATTATCCCTGCCGAGCACCCAACCACAGGACTTAGTGCGTTTAGTTGCATCTGCCTCATGCCACGCGAGGTTCATTCGATATTGCCTCAATAAAGTTGTAGTGCTCCAAGACGTTCTGGCTCGTTCAGGTTTAATGCTACCATCTCTAGATCCTAGGAAGCTTGTCCATGGAGTAATATAGTAAACGATAATAAAGGACACCCCCGTAGGCTCTTGGGGCAGACTTTGGCTCTTCGCGCACCCAGCGGATTAGATGATACGCGTCCTCCACCGCGAAGGCTGCCACGCGCCTCCAAGCCTGGGAAGTCACGACTTCATTTTCGTATTTTTTTTCAGCTTTTTTTCTTTGTTTTGTGTCCACTGCAGTAACATTACATGTATCATCGAGTGATTTCATACTGGTGCTTGAGCCGCTCTTTATATATTGCGACGATGAGTGCACAAAGCTTTTGTTTCGTTTGTCTCTTTTGTTTAAATTCACATTGTTTATCTATCAAGCTGTAACTTAGCGCAACAATAATGCCAGCTGTCAATGAGGCAATAGAACTGTATCGTTTGTGATATGATATTTCTAATAACTGACACCAAAGGGTGTATTGTAAATTGATTTGCCATGTTATCTAACTATCAGTCACCTGGCTGAACAGCCAAGAACACGAAAAATATTAGACAATCATTTTTTTGAAGCAATATTGTGCGAAAAGTGGCAGACGCAGGAAAACGTGAAGAAACTGCGAAATACAAGTAATAGAAAACACTGGTACATAAATATCGTGATAGCAACAAACTTCACACAAGCTTAATAACCAGCACTACACATGTTGCAGGTATCCAGGTGAGAAAAACTACATTAACGAGCCAGCATTTAATTTGCTGAAAATGGGGTTGTGCTAGAAGGAAAAAATATGATGCTGTTTCTGACACTTCTACGAAGAAGGGTCCATAAAGCTATTAAGATAATGGAACCGGTTGCGGGCCAAAATAAATTTTGTGCATAAGCCATTGATTACGCACCAGCATGATCGTCTCTAATGTGCACTCCAGTGAGTCCTTCCTTAAACAGCTGCAAGATATTGCGATCTTAGCCAATTACACACTTCGACTTCGCGGGGGTTGTTCACCTGTTGTCTTTGAAGCCATGTAATCGTCTTCTTACACTTAGAAATTTGCCCTTGAATATCCATGATGTCCTTTGGCTGCAGAGTCTATCGTCAGAAAAGAACAGTGAATATTCCTGCAATTCGTAGGATGCCAGAAGGTGAGTCATAATGGAACCTTCAAAGCTTTTGAATATAGATGCTCCTTGGTGCAATGCGTATTTTTCTTACCTAGCAAAGCAAATGTCCCTTGCAGTAAGGCATGTCATCAAAAAGAATTGCTATTAAGGAAGGACTGTTTTAAATGCTAAGAAACAAGAAGCTTTCTACTGCAAGGACACAATACGCAATTAAAAAAGGAAAACACGTATCTTCAGCCCAATGCAAAATAGTTAAAGCTCAAGCGCACATGTGGTAGAAAGATTTATAAAGCGCACATTATCCAAACTGCAAACATTGCACATGCGCGGCTTTAGAAATAGCATGTTTTGCAAAACTACCGCACTCTACTGTTTCAGAAGCTGCTGTGCACAACCGACTTGAATAAATCAACACAAAGCTCTCTGCACCAAACGCCATGTGTTCATAGGACACATTTCTTAACGAGCGATATCATTTTTCTTTCTTTTCGAGCTTCATTGTTTCGAACGTGCCTCGCATGTCAAACGCTGCCTCATCGCTGTTGTCGGTGGTAAAAAAGGGAAAAAAAAAGGAAAGAGCGCAAAATGTAATTCTACGTTAAAAAGGGGCAGCAGCTCGTTATGACTTCAAGGCTGTCATGCCCCCTCCATCACTCGTTCACGCGGCTAACGGCGACATAAATAAATACGAAGAGAATGTTTTCTACAACGTGTAAAAGAACTTCATGCGGCCTTACTATGAAATGGCGACAAAGCAGTAGGTTCAGACGCTGGCAAAGGAATCAAAAACCGATCCCCGGGTGCATTTTACAGAGTAAGGTCGTCGGGATGCCGGCGACAAGGTCTTACTGGGCTTCGCACGTGCTGGATCGCGCCGCCTGTCAAGCTGCTAGCTATAGCCGCAGCCGTGACAATGGCCGGAGCCACTATCTTGGGAAACACGTAGAGCCATCTGCCGGAATCTGCAAACTGCATGCTCGGCTACGAATTAGCTCGAGTGCCCATTCTTATCGTTTGCTATGTTGCCCTAAGACCTATGTTCAAACGCATTTGTAGCTCTTTCAATGCTTTTTTTCTTTCCTTTCCCAAACATCTTCCGTAGAATGCCCTCAGTACATTTCTTATCGTACGCACACGTAGGCTGTGGCACGTTGTTTCGGGCGCCATGTTCAAACTCCTACAAAAAAAAAAAGAAGAAAACATTTCCTTCGCACCATCAGTCTGCTAGCTTTTGCTCATGACTATAAATCCAGTACGCCAAGCATTACTATATGGAGTATATGAAGCTTCTCTTGTTATAATTATTACACACTATATTTCGGCGTGAGAAATAACAGCAACACAAAGAAAAGCACGCAAGGCCAGCGCTGTCCTGAGGAATGATATAGGACAGTATTAGACCACTTGCTACAACAAAGACTATGTGGTTCACTAGGGTTGAGGCTTCGGCGAGCTGGTATTGCACTCTAGAACGGGTACAGCGCAACACACACAGGAAGAAACAAGCCGAGCCGGCCAGATAGAGGAACAGAGCGCTGACTTCCAACCTGGCCAGCTTTATCTGACCGGCTCGGCTTGTTTCTTCCTTTGTATGTTGCGCTGTACCAGTTATAGAAAGATTATGTGCATGCTTAAAATGGGGCGCCACTATGAAAATACCTGATACGCACTCTTTGTGATTCTTCTGCTTCATTTTTTTGAAGAGTACAGAAAGACTCGAATGACCTTTCCCACAACACCGCTACTATTACCTGCCCGGAAAGCGTCATGCACAGCGTAACAACGATGTTTTCACGTTGAATCTTTTTGGCAATTCCACCCTTTATTTCTTCGCACAAGACCACCCCTTACGTGGTAGCCCCTCGGGGCAATTAATTGAAACAAAATAAAACGTCGCAGTTTCGCCCGAAAGGCGAAACGTCGATACGGTAGGAAATTTCGCTTACTAACAAAATTAACAAGCATGGTGTCACGTGCGCACAAGCAAACGTGAAACTTCTCACTCGACAGCAGAAACTCGCGGTCGAAACGCTGGAGTAAGGAAGCGGGGCTCCAGCAACAAGAAAATTGACCTTCGTTCTGCGACGGCTTCAGCGCAAACTAAGGGGTGTAAACAGGGGCACACGAAGCTGTCAGCCCCCGGCGCAACATCTTGCCACTGCAGATAGCTTTCAAGAAAGGGCCCACGTGGCTGCGCAATACGCAGCAACCGCCGAAGTAGCGCTGTCCTGTGTCTCTGTCACGTCCTTGTCTTCTTGAATTGCGCTATTATGAATTTTTGATGGTACAGTTTATTCATATTTGCCATTATGAATAAACCCTACCAACTAGCCCAAGTAGTGTATCAGCCTTTTTAGCTCCCCTTCCATCCCCTCCCTCCGGTTCTCTGCGCACGTAGGAAGGCGGCGCCCCTCCTCACCAATCCGTCCCTTGCGCACGCGAGATTGGGCCGCCATCGTCGGCTCAACCTCGCACGCTCTCACTCACATATACAGCATACGGGGCGCGGCGACGGTGTTATCCCGCTTTGATTTTATAAGGATTGTCACGGCGACGCCGATGACCGAAATGCGCCTGGAGCGCCCATATAATTCTCGCAGTGAAATAAAGTGACATACATGTAAAGAAAATATAATTGAGCATGACACACTTCACGACGATAACGTACTTGGAGCCAACCTGAGCTGCGATGTCTAGATAAGAATTATTATGTAGTATACAGGCACTAAATGATCAATTCGAGGTTTGCGTATTCCTATAATCTTCCACAATGTTGTCATTTCGCATCGGAAGCGGTATCACTTAAGTGTGGTGTGTAGCGACATAAACTTTATTGCGGCATGTGAGTTTTTGTAAGCAGCAATATAACAGTGTAACTTTGGCCTTACGGTTACTCACAAATGAGTGTCAGTTTCGCCCGAAAGGCGAAGCATCGATTCCGATTGCATATTATTGGACAGCTATATGAAGTAACAATCTGCCTTACAAACATAGGCATACGAACTAAATTACCAGCCATGCTGTCACGCGTGTACACAGAAACATCAACACATCCTAATCGATGACCGCGGAAACTCGCTGTCAACACGCTGCACTGAGGAAACGTGGCAGCAACTGTGAGCGAATTGTCCTTCGTGCGGCCGCATGCATAAATACGAACTATGTTGGAAAAACAGAGCGGCACCGTGGACTCTGGAGCCGCCCCAGATAGCTTTCAATATAAAGCGGTCCAGCTGGGCGTGTGCGGAGTAGAACGCGTCACCCCTTCCCACCCTCCCCTTGAAGCCATGCGCGCGACGGAAGGCGACAAGCTTTCCCTTCACATTCCTCCGTTTTGTGCGCGAGATTGTGCCGCGATCGCCGGCTTGCCCTCGCACGCTTTCACACGCATATAAAGCATGCGGCGCGGGGACGATATTATCACCATTGGACTTTATACGAAACCTCATGACCACGCCGTGGCTGCAATTCCCCTGGAGAGTCCATATAATTGCTATCGCAATAATAACATGGCTGGGAGCTTTCCTTCGTACGCTTTTGTAGTGAATTCTGGGCAACAAATGTAGTATTTCTACGCGAATACCATATTTCATTAATTATACCATCGTAATTGAAAGTCCCTGTTCATCCTTCACACGAATGTTGACAACTCTACATACTCCCAGCTGGAAGCCGGTGCTGAACCTACTCGGAGCCGCCCACGCAGCAAGACCAGCATATTGCACCCTTCTCTCATCGGCGTCCTGTTCGCGGGTCTCGTAACTGCGGCGGTGCCAGCAATGGTCGGCGCTGCAGGCGGTCGCCTGGCTCCTCACGACCTCCTACCGGACCAGGAGCTATCGTCTGGATGGCGTCAACCGGAGCCGCTCTACAACGCCCCTCCGCATGTCTCGGACGGAGGAGTGTTGATCGAAGACCCGCGCTTCTGCGACCAGCAGCCGCGCACATTGGCTACGGCACCATCGGGTGACGATGCTCGCGATGGACGCCTGAATATTGCGGCAGGATCCATCGCCTGGAGCAATGTGGCGCACAGTTGGGCCTTGTTTGACTCACCGGGGACACGGCGATCCGTAAGCAATCTGTTTGGCCTATCGGTGATGCAGCTGTCGGTTATCGAGAAGGGAAATAGAATATGAGTCGACGTTATGTCATTTGACTCACCGGGGACACGGCGATCCGTAAGCAATCTGTTTGGCCTATCGGTGATGCAGCTGTCGGTCATCGAGAAGGGAAATAGAATATGAGTCGACGTTATGTCATAAAGCCTGCATTTGCAAGCCAACTGTCCATGAAGCCATTTACTTCTCTTTTTTTCCTCTGAAATTTGGCCCGACACCGGACCACTGACGCTAAGCGTACTGGCCGATAATGTTCGGTTTCCGGTAGTTTTTTCCTCGATGCAGCACTTGTTCTGCTTCGCTGCGCTCTGTCGGCCTACGAGCTCTTTCATGGAGTTCCAATTGTACGTCATCAGCTCAAACGCACTGGGGAACGCATAAAACTCTCATCCTCTTCATTCAGACGCCAGGAGTGTCAGGAACGCAGCGCTAACCGCACTACACTGTCAAACCGCATGTATGATGAAGGCGCGAAAGAGCCTGTGTACCATTGATAAAGACTGTACATTTAGGACGACCAAAACACTAGTAAAATGTTTCCCTGGTAGGTAAAAGCCTTCTTGTTTACTTCGCCTTTACTTTGCGTTGCGAGAAATCTACGAATTATGCTAATCTTTTACCGGAAAAAATAAGGCGCCACAGACACGTATGGAAACGCGCTCCAGAGTAGCTAACGTATGCCAATTGATGCTATAAAAAAAAACCTTCTACCGTAACAGATGCCTTAATTTGGAACAAGTTTGCTCTTTGGTCGCTACAAAAATAAAAAAAAATGAAACAAACGCTGACTTGAATGCCAACTCGCGGAATCCTAAAGTGCGCCCTGTATAACACTCAAACGTAATCGCCTGGGTTTTGCTAGTTCATATTAGAGCAGGGTTACAGCAGTGAAAAGAAAAAAATATTACTTTTCGATTTTCGCGCCGAACAATGTTGAATTAAATTATAAGATTTTATATGCCAAAACCCCTTTCTGACTGAGGTACGCCGTAGTGGGGAACCCCGGAAATTTAAACACGTAGAGTATTCTAACGTACACCTAAATCTAAGTACATGGGTGAGCTCGCATTACGCCCCCATCGAAATGCGGCCGCCGTGGCCGGGATTAGATCCCCCGATCATGTGCTTAGCAGCCTAACACCATAGCCACTAAGCAACCATGGCGGGTCCGAACAATGTTACAAACGAAGCTGCGGCATTATATAGCAACAACAAAACCAATGCCAAATACATTTGCAAGAATATGGCATTGAACACTGAAGATATTTATATAAAGCAAGGTTTGGGTACGGGCTAGTTGGGAATATGAATCGTCACTTACATCGCACACATAGACGAGGGACAAAAAGGATGACAACAGCGCTTGTCTTCGTCGTCCTTTTGTCAGTCGCCTATGTATGCGCTATAAGTGACGATTGATTTATATAAGGTTTCTTGTTCCGTGGCGTAATGCCACAGAAAACAGTGCCGGTGAGTGGCACTTTGATGTCACAGTACAGAGGGTCATACATGTACGTCGACTTGTTATATGTGTACATTCCTGTGTTGATCAATCATATGCGTTGACGTACTTTGCGTGAAACGAGCAGACCAGGGGATAAAACGTATTTGCGGTAAAAGGCCAACAGCAGAGAGGTAACAGCAGAGGGCATGTCTCTACACCAACCGTAAAATGCTAGCGCTCAAAAGAAAAAAAAAGATAGAATATGACACCTTCTAAAACGCAGTAGGAATGTTGAGATTTGCTTGCAGGATGTATGCTTCTGGCATTGGCTGGACAAGAGTGTATTAGATGTTGCTTCAGGGAACAGGCGTTCGTCCTAACTGCACGTGGGTACCGAATTATCGTCTGCTCAGAAAAATTCTAACCTGTGCCTTACAAATCATTGTTACTCACATTTATGTAGATATTACACGTAATTTCCAGACATTATGCAATGTAGGCGATAAAGAACACTGACATATATTTTTTATTCTTCATAATATTCCGTTTTATGTGAATCATTAAAAAATAATGGCAGGGCTCAGACCGCCTTGAATAATTAAAAAAGTCATTTCCACAACCACTTTCGGTTTACTTTCCAGAAATTGACTGAACTGTGAGTTCGTGCTGGAGAAGATGGTCAATCGTGAGCGGGTCATCGCGATATTCTGACTCACTCCGGCTCATTCGTTGCCTCCTATGCTGCTATACTTTGCCAAAATCTATTGACCTGTAAAACAGGCGACCGAACGTGTCAGAGCGAATGCCAGAAGGGCAGGATATCGTGGAGCCACGCGACCACCATCTGTGTCGTGACGTCACGACACAGATGGTGGTCCCGTGCAACAATACCGAAGCTGGCTATAAAAAAGCAATTACATGAAATTGTGTAGGGGGTCTGGGGTGCGCCAGTATTTTTTCTGGGGTTTAGAGGTCTAAGACTGTCATTTGTCACAAGAAAAACTGGTCGAGGATGTTATGTCGCCCATCCTTTAAATGTGGCACTGCCCTTAGAATGCATAATGGGCACTGTTATCTGATGCAACGTAAACTTAAGGTTGTGTTTATTATAAAGAGCAAACCACTCCACTTGGTCAACAACGAGCAACGCTGTGTGTGCCAACTGTTTTGGCATTTAGATCATACAAACGCTGTGAAAAGGGAAGAAAACAAGTGGCATCGTTTCGACCCAAACTCACTGTACGAACAAACTAAACCACGTGACCGATGAGTAAAGCTCACCCACTGACCCTGTCTTTTGCGAACCTGTGCGGAACTCGCGCCCTGACCTTTACTTCGGCCAACGTTGGCTACACAAGCCACCAATGGTGAGCGCTATTTTTTTCTTAGCAAGTGCTACATACCGAGCCAACGGCTGATGCTTTATGCACGCGCCCTCGGCTCGGGTGAGTGAGCTTAGATTTAAGTGCGGTTATATCTTTACACATTTTGTGATTCTATCCGTTATCTTATGCAATGAACATCTATGATGCCAAACTTCGCCACTGAGTATATTGTGAAAAGGTGCGCGCCGTTCTTCAATTAACTCCCTCGATGCCAACTTGGTAATCAGGCGTGTCGACAGTCACATTAGCCTACCTTACAGAGGATGAAGGCGAAAGCCTACCTGCTCTAGAGACATTCATTGCTTTACTTCAAGTTCTCGTTTGAACGCGGCGTTAATTCTTCTTACTGTTTTATCGGACGTAACCTCATCTATCGAGGAGCCTTAACTCTAACTTCAGTTACTGTGTGTTAACTATTCCTTCATTAAAACCAAATGTCGTAGTCTCGACTCCCACCGAAGGTCGTGGGTTCGCGTACCTTAATCACCTCTGTCTCAATTACGTGTGCCTTAATTTACTTCGCCCTAATTAACACCAATGGTCGAGGGTCCGACTCCCATGAAAGCTCGTGAGTTCGCGTGCTCTAATTAATGCCATCTTAAATACGTTTGCCGTAATGACCATCCGTTTAACTGATACTAAGGTCGCGGATCGGATTCCCACCAAAGGTTCGCGTGATATAATAAACTATATTGTCACGTAGTAGTGATGTCAAAGAACACAGTAAATGCAGGCGCGTTTCGTGCTGTGCGATAAGATTTGTTAGGCGGCGAAACGTGGTCGCCCGAGAAATAAAAGTACACGTGTCAATATCTTGTTGCCTTTACCTTCGTTAACATCGCCCGGATTAATACCAAATGACGTAGTTTCGACTCCAAAGGTCGTGTGTTCGGGTGCCTAGTCACCGCTATCTCAATTACCAGCGCTTTAATTTACTTCACTCTAATTAACCATAATGGTCGATGCTTCGACTCCCACGAAAGTTCGTGGGTACGCGTACTTTAATTAACGCCATCTTGATTACCTGTCCCTTAATTACCATCAGCTTAATCGACACTTAAGGTCGCGGTTTGGATTCTCGCCAAAGGTCTTGGGTGCACGTGATCTAAGTAACCATACCTTGGTTACCTTTGCCTTTGTTAACATCGTCCGGATAATTACCAAATGTCGCAGTTTTGACTCAAACCAAAGGTCATTGGTTCGTGGGCATTAATTAGCTCTATCTCAATTACCCATGCCTTAATTTACTTCGCCCTAATTAACACGAATGGTCGAGGGTACGACTGGCAAGAAAGCTCGTCGGCTCAAATTTTGTTATTAACGCCATCTTGACTACCTGTGCCTCAATGACATTCGGCCTAATCGCCACCTAAAGTCGCGGTTTGAATTCCCACCAAAGGTTTTGGCTTCGCGTCATATAATTCACCATATCTTGGTTACCTTTGCCTTCGTTAACATCGCCCAGATTAATACCAAATGTAGCAGTTTCGACTCCCACCAAATCGTGGGTTCGCGTGCATTATTTACCTCTAAATTACATGGACCTTAACTTGCTTCGGTTTAATTATTACCTTAATTCGTGGTTTGGACTCCCACCAAAGGTCGCTTGTTCGAATGCCGCAATCAACTATCTGTTGCCTAACTCTCCGTTAATGAACTTCGCTCTCATTAAAACCAAAGGTCATGGGGTCGACTCCCACTAAAGGCCATGGATTCGTGTGCCTTAAGTAACTCCCTTTAAATTAACTGCGCATTAATTAACTTCGTCCTCGTTAACACCAAAGTTTGTGAATTCGACTCCTACCACCCTTGGTGTTAGAATGAATTTCTTAAGGCACAGTTATTTAAGGTAGGGTTAATTAAGGCACTCGAACCAACGACCTCTGTAACGACGCAGTGGAATGAGAATGTCAAGTTAAATTCATTATTGTCCCGTATGCGTGTACGCTTTTGTCCTCATCCCCTTTAACGTACACTAAAGTGTCGGTCAACATTTTCATTGCCCTAGCATTCGATCGACAATTTAAGCACTTTCCGACTGGAATCTATCGAGGCAATTTTTTTTGTATGTTTGTACCTAACCGCTGTCACGCCTTCCTGTGTCACTGGGTTGTCAATGGTTGTCACGGGGTGGCCAGGCGAAGGCAACAGCGTTAGAAACAAACTCTGACCAAGTCGATTGGCTGAGTCAATGCGAATGTGTAAATAGGTGCCGTACTTCATCGAACGTGTTTCACGCCGACATTGGTCACTTTTGGCGATAGACTGGGTAGGCACCACTGTTCTGAGAAACTCTTTGACTCCGATTTCGAGCCTATGTAACCGTAGTGTTTAGCTAGAAACGCTGGCTGTAAACCCTATGCACAAAGGCGAGCTTTCTGGCCGAAACGCGGCCTCTGAGGTGGGCCGAGCCCGGAGGCTTGTTATTGTTTCGCACTTTTAACACTTAAGTCAGAGAAGATTTAAGGCAAAAGGCGTGCGCTGTGGGTGTTTTGCATCAGGGTTTCTTTTTGTGTGTGGGCTGTCATTCTCAAAATGCCGAGAAATAACTGTGTCAGGAATGTAAGACAAGGTATGAGCTACTTTAGCGATGGAATGACGTGGCAAGATAACCAACGTATACCGCATTTCATAACGCAAGGCGCGGCATACACATATACCTAGATATATACGGAAACTTTCACTTTTGGACGACTTCGCCGACGCCGACAGCAACGCCGGATTTTCTGTGATACGAGGCCCTTAAAGCTATAGTGAAGAAAAAGACAAAATTATCTATTATTTAGGTACTGCCACCCTGCTCGGGCTGTTCTCCGCGGATTATATTTTTAACAGAATTCCTTTTTGTGCTCTCTATCCACTCTTCCATGTCAATTCCACTGCCTCTTAACTGTTTTGTACTCGTTGCCTACGACGACCAAAACGCTTCGCCGGTTATATAGGTGCTTTAGAAGAACTTATAAATTGCCCAGATATACACAGAATCGACAAATAGCCATAAGGCCACTGATAAGGCAGCTACAGACTAATGCGGTATACACTAAAGTGTCGTGAAGCTTTGCAGAGAGCTTAAGACATTTGTGTCATCTCTTCCAACGCTTATACATGGGTAAATCGGAGAGGACAAAACGTACAGCAGCAAATATTCGCAACAAGATGACGCATGCGTCTGCTGCAGCTAAAATCTGGAAACCATCCACCACATCCTAATGAAATGCGAAGTTATGCACGCCTTGGAACCCGTAGGTAACGTACACGTTCCGAAAGCGCTTTGATCTAAAGTGAATGGAAGGATCAACCAGACAGCAGTCGAAATGACCAGGAGACGCTTGAAATATTGGCGGAGAAAAAGCAGGCAATATTCTGACAAGACCAGATCTGTGTCAGGCATAGGAAGCGATAGTAGGTCGATATAAGAGTTTTAAGGAAGAACAAAAAAATAAGAGGAACAAAAATTAAGGAGTTGTAGAAAAAGTGCAGGCATAAAATTAAAATTATGGGGTTTACGTGTGATAACCACGATATAATTGTGCGGCACGGTGTAATGGGGGACTCCAGAAATATGGACCACCTGTGGTTCAATAATGTGCACCTAGATCTAAGTACACGAGTGTTTTCCCATTTGGCCTCCATCGAAATGCGGCGGCCATGGCCAGGATTCGGTCCTGCGGCCTCGTGCTCAGGAGCCCAGCACCATAGCCACTAGTAAACCACGCGGGTAAAATGCAAGAATAAAAGGCACGTATAGCATAGCAGATTAATTCAAGCAAGCTGGTTGACCGTTTCTCAGCACCCTGTTTCAACGGGGGTGCCAATAAGTCATAACCGCTATCATCACGATGTTGAAAGTCTCTAGATAATCACCCAACCAGAACTCCGTTGGGAAGGCCCACTTTCCGGATGCATTGATATTCAGAACGGACCTATCGAGTTAAGGTGTTTGGAGTAGTTATTGAAAAAGAAGAGAAGAAATCGATATAACCAGGGTCATTACAGGCTTAGGTGACTCTAGAACATCATCGATTGATGTTTTGCCGAAGAGAGAAATGATCAAGGATATGTAGGCAAATTCCTACACTGTAACAGGTGTAATAAAAGCTGCTTGGCTAAAATACGCAAGCTAACTAGGAGAGCGAGCAAAACTGCCAGACTGCAATAGATGTAACGAAACCTAACGAGCTTAAGAAGACTACGTGACTAGTTGCCGCTGGCCCGCATTGAAATGAATTCAAATATAAATTAGCATTCGTCATGATTTACTCAACACTGAATTGATAGAATGACTCTAAGCAATGTGTCTGTCGAGTGCATTGTTTTTTTGTATTCTACATATTCTACCCAGCTGGTTTCTACGAAAAGTTTAAAGAATATACTGGACGGAAATTCTCAAGCCTTAATAGCAGAAAGGTGAAAAACTAATGCGCATTTGGTGCACTTTGGTAGTATGAACCACACATTCCAGTCGTCTGAAATGGACTATGCTTCTAAGTAGACTTGAGGGTGGACCTTTAAATTCGCGACAATCTGCGACCCCAAAGCTTTCTGAAATACTAGGGCATGTGTTAAAACTTGTAAATTGAGAGCAATATTGTCTTTTTATGCAGAAGGGTGATGTAATGATGTATTCAATCGCAGGATGGCTTTGAAAGTCCTCACAGTTACTGTAGGCAGAGGTGCAGTTCCTATAGGTCAGATGGCTTAAAAGTCCCGTCCCAGTGACCCTGCACGAAGGGCAATTTATTTGTCGTGTCTGTTAACCTGGAATGCAGACACTCTTAAACCACTGGTCTCATTTTCTATATACAGTGAATTGCGGTGAGCAAACAAACCGTGAGTGTGCACGAAATATGTTCATCAGCCTACTAATATTATCCTTTACGAAATATGCCGGGTATTCTTTTATCGTGAACAGAATTATTAACAGTCAGCCCTTTCCCTCAGATGAATCAGCCTTGAAATAGGTTACTCGCAGAGGCGGACATCATATTCACAGAAAATCAAAAGGAAGATAACAAAATTTACAAATGTTCCCTAACAAACATTCAAGCTACGTACTTTATGACAGATATTCCAATTTACCAATTGTAGCGCGTCATTTCGAAAGGCATATCCACCTTGAACGAGCTCTGAGGATGAAACCACTTCCGGCAATTGTGTTCCCGAATTTGGTGACGAAGTGCATTGATTTTAGAATTTCCGAGCTTGAATACATAACAACGAGTTTTGCTGAAAACTCAATGGATGCGCAGAGCGTTTTTGACGCTACTTGCACAGCGCGTATATGAAAGCTGGTGCCGGATTCAAAATTACTTACAAATGAATGAGCCTTTTGAATTAACCGTGTTCCTTTCGTATATTGCAATGTATCAGGAAAGTAATTAGTTTTAATCTTCATTAATAAAATTTAGTTCGTCAATGATGCATCTTGATTATTAGTGTAAGTAATGCTTGCCTTTGAGTAATCCCGCTTAACAAGTACGTTTGTGCTTCTGTTACCGCTAAAATAAAACACTCGATCGTTACTTCGTTAGTGAACCAGACGCTCCTGTAATTTAACTGACCGTGGCAATTCAGCTCGCACTTACGTAAATTCCAGCTTCCGCGTCCTCGCTTTCGACCGGCTTCATGTCTCTCAGTAAATATTGTTACAGATTGAATATTTCGCAAAAATATACTACGAGATAAAAATGCATTCTTTGCTGCGCACCCTTAGATACGATCCAATAACAGCCATATTTCAGTGCAAAACAATAAGGCGTACATTACCGAATTTTACGCAGATGTGGACCGAGTGCATTCGCCACTACTACACGTACTGCACTCCCCGGGCGATGTTGTTCAACTACGACACAAAAGAGAGCGCGCGCGTTCCAGCAACAGCGGCCAGCTATGCAACCACGGCTCCAACCTGTTCGGCATCGGGCAACCGTGCCTGGAGAGCTGCCTGCAGCGCGACCGTGTCTACGACATGTTCTTTGACAATGCCCTCCTGCAGCCGTACGCCGGGTAAGCAAACGCAACTTTGCGACTCTGCGGTGTACGCTCTTTCTGCCAGTACCAGAAAGGGTCCCAGAAACATTGTACGCGAGGCTAATTTACGGCTACCAAGCAAGTGACGCACTGCGCAAAATATAAGGGCGGAAAGAGAGACGGGACACAGTCCGGACTTTCAACAGTTTACTGCATGAAGCGCCAGAAATCCAATATGCAGACAAAATAATCATATTCCTACCCCCCCCCCCTCCCGAAAGCGCAAAAGCTTTCACAGTTCTTTTACA
Organism: Dermacentor variabilis; assembly: GCF_050947875.1. Taxonomy (NCBI): domain Eukaryota; kingdom Metazoa; phylum Arthropoda; class Arachnida; order Ixodida; family Ixodidae; genus Dermacentor; species Dermacentor variabilis. The sequence continues at coordinate 42,666,122 of NC_134576.1, read as the reverse complement.
ACCACAATCACACAATATGTACCACACGTTTTTATTTCATAAGCAAATGAACATGCGAGTGTGGGACAAGGGAAAGCTAATGACAAGACCATTGTAAGCCCACCGCGCCAGACGTTAGTAAAACAAACTGAAAAGCGTGGCATGGCCCATCTGGGCGGGGTATATTCGTCTCGACGAGCTCGTTGGCCACCGATGCCACTTGAGTAATCGTTGTCGACGGCGCCCACGGACCGAGACCCTCAACGAAAGCCGAATAGACACGCAGTTGGCGCTCCCCTAAATACCACAGAGCGCAGGGAGCGGAGAGAACCACCGGCGCCACATGAGCGATCGCACATAACAGTGGCGAGGGGCTTTAAGCCTCCTTCGGCGTTGCCATCTTCCTGGAACCGCTGCAGTTATTCTCCACGCGCGCAGCAATAGGGCGGGTGTGAACAGATTGAGAACATTATGTTGCGCCGATTAGTTAACAGGTGGCCTCTCCGGACGCGCGGCAAAAGAATCTCTTCCGCGTGTGACTTCTGTACCGCTGATCTGGCGTGTAAGATACGAATGTGCGTCCTTGGGGTCTCTGCACGGGTGGTGTGAATTCCGCGATGCCGGCGTATGCGCTGCCACTATTACTTATATGTGTTGGCATTTCATGGAGCCGCGGTTTCATAGAGCCGCATGAGAAACGACCGGTTTTAAGTTGGATCTCCGGCGCCTCTGGGAATGTTTTCTTTTTTTTCTTATTGTGCTTCCGAGTCATGGTCGACGTTTTGCTGGGAAACGGTTGTCCCGTGCACCTCCCTGGCAGGTTTACTCTAAAACCAGTGTTCGTGTATGGCGCCACACGGCATTCGTCTTCTTCGTCGCTTCGCGAAAGAGTTAGAGGACTGGAAACATAATTCTGACGGTTCCCCGCCTCCGCATTCTCCACATGTGCTTGGCCTGTGGGTATTTTATTGCATAGGCTACGTTTATATGTCGTTTCTTCGAACATCTGAAGAAAATGTGTTTGGTGGCCCCTGCTACTTTCCTGTTGTATAATGTGTAAAATTGGTGCGGATTCTGCACTGTGAATGCTTTAAAAAGTTTCTGAAATCTTTGGTTGGTTGACTAAACAATTACGCAAGGAAATTCTAAGAAACATATTAATTGGTGAGTTGATTTTCCAGTCACAAATCCAACCAACGATAATTGATTAGTAAGTAATTGGTGCGGGGTATTGGGTATAAAAAAGGGCGGCTCCAGTTTTCCGACCGTTGTCGTGGACCTCACTGTGGACCGCTCTGCCGAGGTGGGGTTAGATTATGTCATGCAAACTAACGCTGTAACTTTTTGTGTCCGATAGAACCTTGTAACCACGCATTTTTTGTAATTTATTTGCAAATACAAGTTTTCTTCGTCCACACATAAGCGTCAGCGCCCTTCTTGCCGCAGTCACCCATTAGCCCACATGTGCAGGCTGTCTCTGACGGTGCATTCCGGACCCCTAGAGTGGAGGAAGAACAGCGCATACACGCTTCATCAATAATTGTTTATGTCATTACAGAAAGCATTACAGAAAGCAGAAAACCCAGCAATAACAAGCGACAATGAAAAGAACAAAGCAAAAAAGTGGGGGTGATGACAATAAAAAAACGACACCAATAAAAACAAGCCACACATCTTCATGAAAACAACACGCAGGAGGAGGATCGAAAGCCTGGAAGAACTTGTGCAATACCATCGCAAAAGGCAACTTCTTGTCTAAATGGTAAATTGAAGGCGTACTTATGCACTTGGCAATATTTCGCCGGACAAATAAAGTTTCGGTAAGTTCTAACTGTGCTTTAACACGTGTTCTTGTCGTGACCTCAATTTGATCTAAATGCCGTGAGCAGCGGCAGTCTGTTAATGTTTCCATGATTTCTTACTGCGATTCAGGAAAATTCCGCAGCGGGCTAGTTGGTTGGACATATTTAACACCGTTGCGCAGAACGACAAAGGTACAGGACAGGGGCGCTAAGGTGCGCTCAAGTGTTTTGTGTTGTTTTTTCGCTCATGTGACTTCGTCGCTCTTGGCAACAGTGTTAAGAATTTCTCACTGTGCTTTATCCCGTGTTCTTGTCATAACCTCAATTTTATCTAAATCAACTGAGCAGCCCTAGTTCCGTTAAGGCTTAATGCCCATCGTTGTTACAGTGAGACGGCGTTCTGTTGCGCGATCATTATTGCAACGACTGGTTTAGCGTAGTACAAGCTCCCACAAGGTAGAAGAACACGGCAAACTGTATTGAGACCGATTTCGTATATATTTTTACATTCTTCTGTGCGCAACGCCTTCTGTTGTTTGGATAATAGTGACTAAATTTGTCAGAACTTGCCAAGACGAGAACACGATGTTCCCCCAGTGCCAGAACACGATGTTCACCCAGTGCCAGATTACTTCCTCATTCACGCTGCGGGAGATTTATTGCATGTACGGGATACCTGCATTAGCGACTCTGCTCTTTCTTTCTGCTTTGGGTTTATATTACTTGTACTTTTGTAGTAGGCCCTCATAGGTACTCAAGACTAGCTGCAAGGGATATCTGACTGCACGTAGTCGATCCACCTAGTCCCCGATGTCTGGTTCGGAGAGGATGTTCGGAGGGATTTTAAACGGGTAGTCAGAACAATATTTATTCTTATGAACGTAGAATCGGCACTTTCCTGTCGTAACAGGTTCTTCTTGGTCCTTGAGGTATAAGTACAGAAGGCAGCTGATAAGCATTTTGGTGAAATGAAGCCTCAAATCCAAGAACTGAATTTTTGTGACAAGAAAATTATGGGCGATTTCTGGCGATTTGAATGCCTGAAGAAAGCATCTAAAGCAGCCTTCACAGCACCCTTCACACTGTAATAGCGCATTATATCCAGCGTTTCGTGTGGCGTTCCTGTCAGGCAGTGCAGGAAAGCCACGACGCAGCGGAGCATGCGAGACCACAAGCACACCCTTTCAAAACCGAACTCCAAAGTGCTTTATTTGGCGCGTGCCCCGTTGCTCCTGCCCGGCAGTCACCACTGGTGTGTGGACCACTACATCTGCCCGCTCAAGTCACAAGTTCAAGTGGTCGGGTGAAACCACACGATAGCCGCTACGAGTGCACACAACACTATCACCAGCATCACGTGAAGGAGCAGGTGCTGCCGTCTGAGAGGTTCGCTCAGGTGTTGCTGCCATTTGTATTGGGTGGTGAGGTTGAAGCAATGGAGTCTCCACTCACATTAGTTCGAAAGAAACTAGATGTCTGTGATTTCGGTGCGGAATTGTTCCATGCTCTGTTTCGACTACAAATGACCTTGGACGATGAGCGCTGCTCAAAACTGTGGCACGAACCTGATATGTACAAGTCCAGGCCTCTTCGCCCGCTTCCAGTGATGGCACATCTGTTACCAGATGACGTCGGTCGAACTCCTAAGCAGTCTTTTTCTTCGTAAGGTTCGTCTCTAACTACTACCTCCTCCTTTACTGGTCAGGGCGGACGAAGCTGCTCGTCCATCTTTAGGAGTCGAGTTCATAATCGCCTTCCCATTAGTAGTTGAGCAGTGCGAACACCCCGAGTGTGTTCCTATAGCTAAGAGTCATGTGAAGATCTTACGCCTTGCGGAGGAGGTCTTTCACAGTGCGCATCATCCTTTTTTCCTCCCCAATAGACGGTGGGTAATAGGGGCTACGGTGATGTGGTCGAAGTCATCGGTGGCAGCAAATGCGGCAAATTCGTGTGAAGAGAACGGTGGACCATTCTCCGACCTTATCTATTGCGGTATCCCGTGTCGCGCAAACAGGGTCTTCGGCAGATAAATGACCACTAGAATCGTTGTGCTCTTCAGCGTCATGACCTTAAGAAGGTTCTTCTTAAACCTTCTTAACTGCCATTAAGATGGTGCCATAAAGAAGATTTGGCCGTTAAGGTGAAACAAGTCCAGGCACAGATGTTCCCAGGGGCGGCCAGGCAAGTTGGTAGGGAGGAATTGTTCCTCTGGATTCACTCGCCTATGGGCGCATTTTTCATAATTGGCGACGAGAGAAGTGATCTCAGCCGCCATACACGGCCACTATACAGACTCACGATCGAGAGCCTTTGTTGCGACTTATGTCTTGATGTCCTCCGTGTAGACGCATTAAGACTGCTGGCCTCAGTGACGAATGGATAATGAGGCGAATGCCCTTGAGAAGAAGGCAATCACAAAGGAAAGTTCATCCTTCACTGACAAATACTTTGATCCGTGAGGAGGCATCGTTGACTTGTTTGGCATGGCGCGCTGGCAGAACGAAATCAGCGCGATGCACTGTCTATCACAACTCTGCCCTTTCCTGATATCCCGTATCTTCACAGGCAGCACATCTGTAGCAGAAGTAACGAATTCTGTAACAAAGCATTCCGCAGTGTTTACTGAATTTACATTACGAGGGGCGCGAGACAGTAAATCAGCCATAGGCCACAATTTTCCTGGGACGAGCATCAGCTGAACAGATAAGGCATTGCCTTTAGCTTGAATCTTTGCACCAACGGAGGAAGCACAACTTCCATCTTGCAAAACAGTTAATGACACGAGAGGAAGGTGATTAGTTTTTACAGTGAAGGTGATCCCCCTGATGAACTCGTCAAACATGTGGATGGCCCATGTTGTATGATCCACGCGGTATGATGATCCAGGCTATGGTGATCATTAATATTGAGGCAAAGGCTACAGGCCTGCACTCACCACATGGTTGTGATTGCAACACGACTACTCGAAGTCGAAAAGGGCTGTTAGCAGCCGAGACAGTGGTAGCATATGACTAGTACTAGGACAAGCAGCGGTCCTACGTCAGAAGTGCCTTGACTTTTGTGAATGCTGCTTCATGTTGGTGCTGCCAAGTCCAACTAGTATTTTTGTTTAGTAGGCTGGGCATAGGTGGACTGATTTCAGATACGTGGTATAAACCTGCCAAGATGATTTACCATTCCGAGTAGATGTCTGAGAGCTTCAAGACATGCGGCAGATGCCTTTGCACGGACTGCTTCAACCTTGCCTGGATCTGGCTTGATGCCTTGTGGTGAGACAATAACGTCTGGGAATGAGACTTCGGAGACCACAAAGGAACTCCTCTCCTGGTTTAAAGTGATGCCTGCCTGCCTGCAGAGTCAGCACTTGCTCAAGCCTTGCACCATGTTCCTGCATATCACTTTGAAACAGAAGAACATCATCAGTCATATGAACCACACTACCCTGACCTTCGAGAATCTGTGCCATTTGTTTTTAATGTACTACAGGACACGTGATACCGAGGTGCAGTTGTGAGAAACAGCAGTGACCGAAAGGTGTGATGAAATTTGTCAGTTCATGAGAGTCCACCGACAACTTCACTTGGTGAAACCCTGCGATCGCATGCAGCTTCGAAAAACCAGCTGCATCGCCGAGGAGAGCAGACTTGCTCAACAGTAGGCAGAATGTCACGCTCTCTGAGAACCACCTCATTCAGTAAAGGGAGGTCATCACTCAGACGATACTTCCCATTCTGCTTAGGTACACTACCAGACCGGTAGACAACACAGTTGACTTATCAATCCGACAAGTGACGCCTTCGCATTCAAGGTTCTCCGGTTATTGTCGAACAACTTCACTCAGAGGGATAGGTATCCGTCGAAGAGCATTGAGTGAGAATACTAGAGCATCTTGCTTTAAGATAATTGTGTACTCACCTCGCAGTGCCGAGGCCACTCAGCAGTTTGGCACGAAGAGTTGACTCAGGAGTGTTCACGGCATTAAGGAATTTGACGACCTAAAGGGCCTGGACAGCTGGTAGCAATGGTACAAAGCAATGGTGCGCAAAGAGATTCAAGGACGAAAAGATGGTGAGAGCTTCTTTTCCCTTGCCAATATGGACGTTCTAGATACGAGCCCCGCGAACCGAGCGGTTGACCTGGGAGTCCCGTCAAGACTGCGTCATTGTTGTCGTTGTCGAGCTCGGCCAGGACTCGAAGCCAGTGACTTGGGACTGCATCAACTCCTAAATCTACTTTGAATTTGTTTGTATATTTGTCGACTAACATCCATGAACATGGCTTTGGGAGCTGACTCCATAGCGTGCAGCTTGATGGCACCGAGTTCCGTGTGCTTAGATATTCTGGAACGACAAAGTTTAGCGAAATGACCTTTTCTACCGCAAGAATTCCAGACCGAGTTCCGTGCTGGGCACTCAGATCGTGCATGAAACGCGCGACCGCCGAAGGGACAAATTTGAGCTTCGCGCTGGCAGCGTTCTGACTTCACGTCGATTGAGTGAGCTGTTGTGGTGTACATACGCTGTCGCGAAGGAAATTTTCGACCTTTTGTGGCAGCAATGTTGATCGCGGCTTGAGAAGTAGCCTGCGCGTGTGTTACCTATGAGCTTCCTCGGACTCACGAGCTCGAGTCCAAGCTGCTTTGAGAGTGACCTTCGGGGGAGCGGCACAGCTGGTCTGAGAGGCGTCTCAGGCAAGCGACAACGAACCTTTTCCGAACCAAGTGTTTTTCAAGCGCCGTTGAAGGATAGTTGAATCGTCTGACTTTCATGCAGAGCTTTAGGCATGTAGGAAAGAAAACGGTAGGAGAGAGCATACCGCAATGCAATTAAAGCCAAACATGTCGGCCTAACACATGATCGTACGTCAAAGTACGCGGTTGGTTTTAGTGTTGCCACTTGTGAGGCAGAACGACGGCAGGGCAGGCGAACAAACGCGCACCGAACAAAGACTACTGGCATAGCTACTGGGAACAAATCGTTTCAGCAGATCTCAATCCTTGTTCCGTGATCTCGACACAAGAGGTCACATGTTGGGCCACCACTGTAGCTTCAGGGAGCGTTCGCTTACCGAGGCTGGCTGCGTGGCCTACTGTTGCCTCCTATGTTTTCCTGTGTCCATCGCTTTAAGCACGAAATGCATTTAGCTCCCGTTGTTGGTGACCTTCAAGTCACCTTGAGCCAAAAGCCAGAGCCGTTATCCTGGTACTCGAACGAGAACATCCGGGCAAGTTGCGAGACCAAATCTAGATCATCCGGACAACCAGTCAAGACCGCGTTACATACGCTAATTACCTTCCAAATAAATTACAAAAGAATAATGCTTCCAAATTCTTCCTAATTTTTGTTCACAGTATTACTCAAGCTGTAACTTCTTGCACGCTGGTGTTTTATTTGTCATTTCAGTAGGGACGTTCCAAAGGCCGACATTGGGCACTATACACTTGATAGTCATCTTGTGAGGCTGAGACACAGTTGCCTGTGATCTTTTGAACACCAGCGATCCTTGAGTTCCGCAACGCTTCTGGCACGCCGGCAGTGCCGGTAGCGTATGGCAGCCTCCAAGCCGCTAGCGTCCGGCGCAGCGCGAATGGCTGTTTGACCGAGACGAATCTTGCAATGAGGTTCTGCCTGTGACAAGAAACTATTGCGTCCATATGGACGAGTGTGCACTATGGCACAGTGAGATGTGGTGTGGTGTTTTGTGGTAGGGAGTACCGTGGTGAACATGTACTACACCCATTTTAAGAATGTGCCTAGTGTCATCTCTAACCAATCTACTTTGCCGGTATACATTTCACGCTTGAATCTATTCTCGACTACGGGAAAGCAAGAATTTTGGTCCGCACGGCTTCTAGCACCTTGCCCTACAATATTCCTTGTCGGGAAACAGCTCAGCCGCTCTTCTCATGTGAAGTCAGAACCATCATACTTTTTTTTCTTAGATTCGTGGACAACAAAACATAAAGGAGTCTTGGGAACCGGCGTCTCCTCTGCAGTGCACACGAAGTAGCCAACTTCATCCCCGGTAGCCCATTGTTGGTCTTGTTCCTTCGAACATAGTTAAATAAGTCGCACATGAACTAAAAGAGCTGGACGCGTGAAATATGGCAGGAAGTTGCACTTCGGGCCCTTCTCTAATACACGTTCAAGTGCTGCGGGAAGCTTCGTGCCTGTTAAGTACTTTACTGGGTTTCCTGCTTAATGAGCTAGGGACCTCGTTGGGAACGAAGCCCTGACCTTCTGCCATATAAACTCGCCTATCTAAGCCACCGTTTTTTTTTTGTGCTGCGCGACTTGACTTTAACACCACCACCAATTTCTAATGCCATCGATATCCTTATTCACGCATATTGCGTGGGCTGGCTATCTATCTATGCCTCTAACCGTTGTCCCGCCAACTTAGGTCACAGGGCAGTCCATGGTCTAATCTGTATAGAATCGGTCTGCCGTGATGAGCGAACCATGTTCAAAATTAAGCGTCCTGCCAACTTGGGTAATGAATCCTCCCTTCGAAGTTTCCGATAGCTTGACATTTCATCGCTTGTCCAGCTGCACAAACCATCCCACAGCAGTGTACCCTCCCCTAGAGCAAACTACCACTCATCTTCACTCCTTTTTTCTGACGGCCGCATGAGACTGGAACAATTTACCTGCAATTGTCGTGCACCACTCTGATCCACATAAATTCAAGGCGGCACTGGAATCAGATTGTCCCTGTAATTAAATCCCATCCCTCATGTAATACGCCAAATGTGTCCTTTGAGGTATAATAAATGAAGTTAAATGAAATTAATATATGACTTGGCTATTAGCTGTTCGTATATGAACTTCGTACTCTTCGGTCACTGGGCATGTGCCACTAGGTATGGTGACTGGATATGTCCAGCTGGGCATTACCGCTTTTCAATTAACCTTTTTTTTAACTTCAGCTTGTGTCGCTGGTTATGTGCCACTTGGTATGTGGCGCTTTTCAACGAGCGACGCCAAATTGGGTTACTGGAAATGTGCCGCTGTTCAATGACCATGAAAATGCTTTGACATTTTATGGTGCGAGGCGGAATCAAACTCACTCATTTATAATGAGACAATAATGAGACACTGTGAATATATATAACTACGCACACGCCTCGCATGTACTTCACGGCCTACCTGCGAGATAGCTCCGCGTGTCCAGTGGGCAACGCGAGAGGGAAGCCCAGCTGTATACAGGCCTCACATATGGCACGTTTTGGCGGTGGCAGTAAGGCATATTGCTACAGTCCTTCAGTGTTAGTAGCATTAGCATGAGCACTCAGCGTACGATGACTTCTACCGGAATCTTCAGGCCACAGCTCTTTGGCGCGCGTTCCTGCGTTGAGCGATGTAGTGTCTCGGCGTCCCTCGTAAGAGAGCGAACGAGCGCAGCGAAGCATGAAAGAGTAAGCGCAGCGGGGGATGAAAGAGAGGCGATAGCCAGGATGGCACCACGAGGAAAGCTAAGGAAGAGGGTGCAGCGCTACCATGATGAGAAAAGCGAAGGAGGAGAGTATGGCCGAAGGCTTAGGAGGATAGGAGAGAGCCGCACGATATATGCTCCGCGATGGCGACCCAGTGCGCATGCGATACTTCGCCACCGCTGCAACCGCTAAAGATTGAGCACTGCGCGCGCCAGGCACACCCGTATTCAGTCTTTCTGAATAATGAGCCGCGGAACAAATGGAAGGCCTTCATCTGCCGCCACTGCTGAACAAGCTGCCAAAGCGGAGGCTCAGTGCCGCCGCCAGGAGCACCCACCCGTACAGATTTCAAATTCTTTGGCGGAGTATAACGCCACTTCAAAACACCTGCACATCGGCGCTCATATTTTGCGTTACGAAGTATCATAACCGTCAGTGATTCTTTTTTTTAAATGATGTCGGTTGTTTTCTGTTGGCCTCATTGCGTTGACATTCTGCTCAAGGTAACGAAATTAAAACAAATACTCGCCAAGTGCATAATAACAATGCAAAAGCTTTGCGTTTCGCGGCCCGTACGGGTCCCTTCGCAATTAGAGCAAGCGCCATGACTCTTCATTAAGTTTAGGCGAGATGGACAAGTGCGTGTGCGTAGATTTCGGGCACACTGCCACTAGTCCTGTTAATCCCTTGGCGCTTCGTCTGAATATGGAACAGAATGGACAACTGGGCTAGTTGGTTTACTTGCATCTCGAAACTGTAAAAGGGCACAAAGACGAGTACGAAGAGACAACACAGAATAAAGAGCTGAATATGAGTCTGAATGTGGAGTGATTCTAGTAGTAATCCCGAAGGTAATAGCTCTCCGAGGTGATAATGGACGACGACTGCCCGTTCATCGAATGCCCTGTTTTCTCATGGTGTTCAGAAAATGACTCGGAAACAGAGCTCCCTTTCGCGACGTCTTATTTATGCTGCTTTAGGCGCCTTTTGAAGTTTCCAGCCTCGGCCACGTACGCTGCGTCACATTCTTTTCACAGGGCTTTATACACGACACACGGGTAGTTGGATCTTTTCAAGGGGTCCTTTCCGCGCACCAGTTGACCACGTAACTTGCGGCAAGGACATGTGCCATCCAAGCGCCACAGTCATTAAGCTCTCTGGGCAAAGCGACTCTCACGACTCGTGCATACGGAATGACAGTGCTTTTGTTTTTCTTGCATGCTCCGTGATTGTCGGGCGCTGAAGCGTGACACTCTTGGTCCCTTAGCCGTTGACTTAATTGACTGAATGGGTAGTCATTACAGGTCATGTCCTCCCATACATCCATCAACTGTGCTTTCCTCCTTGAAGGACTCGAGCAAAGCCGGAAAGCGCGGTTGAATGGGAATGAAGTAGGCGAGTGTTTGAATCCAATCGGGCGCACGGAAGAATAATTGGAGTGTATTCCAGTTCCTGTATTCTTACGATAATCCGGTGTCGCAGATGCTTGGCGGTTCGTTCCACGAAAACATCAAGGAATGCGATGCCGCTACTTTCTGCATGCTCCACTGTGAAGTGGATGCTCGGCTTGAATCAATTCAGGTGACCTTGCAACGTCTCTGCTGCGAATTATACAAAAACAGCCGCCAACATATCGCACGAATTTGAGGACAGGGTGGAGTGACAACGACGCTGAACCTTCTGTGGCCTACAAGGCGATGTTGGCGCACGCAGTGAAAACAGAAGCACCCATGGCCGTTCCAAAGACTTGCCTTTGGAAATATTTGTTATAGAAGTACATGTTTTTTAGGCAAAGTTTCAGCAGGCGGCATAGAGGAGGGACGATAACCGATGGTCATTAAGGGTTACGGACTGGATCCCAAGGGAAGGGAAGCGTAGCAGGGGGCGGCAGAAAGTTAGGTGGGCGGATGAGATTAAGAAGTTTGTAGGGACGGCATGGCCACAATTAGTACATGACCGGGGTTGTTGGAGAAGTATGGGAGAGGCCTTTGCCCTGCAGTGGGCGTAACCAGGCTGATGATGATGATGATAGGACGTCTATGCAAATAGGTGTACGGGAGAGCACAGTGGGATCCAGTTCCAGGGCTTCCTTACAACACTGAACCACGAAATATGCAGCAACGCACGCGAACATAAATTTCACGTTGAAAGAGGCCATGGAGTGGTCCTCGTCGATAGTACACAGTTTTAGGCAGCGCATCACCCATTCGCTGCGTGTCGTGATCTCCCGATTAGTGAGGCAGTCGCGTCACACTTCACTCCGTTTGCAGATAGATAGATAGATAGATAGATAAACTTTATTAAAAGAATAATCAGAAAAACCGCTAATGGTCGGGGCCCTTAGTACAGGGCTCCGCTGGCTCTTGCCATCTTCTCAGCTCTCTTAATCAGCTTGAGCTGGTCGTCGAGGGCCGAGCTGGACAGCAGTGCCTCCCATTGCTCCCTCGTTATGTTCGTGTCTGGGTGTTCTATGTTGTGTAGTGTGCACTCCCACGTAATGTGGTATAGGGTTGGTGTGGCCCCACACCATGGGCATTCGTCCCTGTAGGCTGTGGGGTGTATCCGATCTAATATGTGTAGGTTCGTGTAAGTGCCTGTCTGGAGCCTACGCCAGGCAGCGGCATCTTCTGTCTTTAGGTTTCGATGGGGTGGTGGATATCGCAAGCGACGCCCTCTGTGGTAGTTCACGATGGCTGAATACTCGAGGTCGACAGGGTCCAGGCCTTCTGCAGCCGGCGTGATGAGTGCTCGGTTATGTACGAATCCTCGAGCTGCTCTGTCGGCTTGCAGGTTGCCCGTGATGCCAGTGTGACCCGGTATCCAGATGATAGTTTGGGTGGCGAAGTCCTCAGAGTCCTCCTTGAGTATTCCGGCTAGGACCCTTGCAGCAGGTCTTCCAATTCTACCCTGTAGGAAGTTGCGGCAGGCCTGCTGGGAATCCGTGAGCATCGTCAATGGTTGATTTGCGTGTAGGCCCTCGCGGATGGCTAACGCGATGGCCAGCTCTTCGGCTTCCGTAATCGTGCAGGGGCGGGTCGATGCCGCGGAGGTAACTTGGCCTCGGTGGTCGCATGCCACTGCAACTGCGCCCTTGTTGTTCGTCCCATACATGGCGGCGTCCGTAAACTGGGCCGTTGTACTGAACCTGAACGCTTTCTCCATGTACTGGGCCCTTGCTCTCCTCCTGCCGGAGCGTAGGTTAGGGTCCATGTTGCGTGGTATCGGGGCAACGTGAAACCTGTCCTGGACGTGACGAGGTATCAAGCAGGTTTCTTGGGTTCGTGTTGTTATTGCTGGGAACCCCAAGGTTCGTAGGACCTGCCGGCCCGTGCGAGTCCGCGCAAGTCTCTGTTGTTGCGAGACGTAATGGGCTGCTGTCAGTTCGCTGGGGGTGTTGTGCAACCTTAGCGCCAATAATTTTTCAGTCGATGTACTCATCGGCAGGCGGAGAGCGGTCTTCAAAGCCATCCTTAAAAGTGTGTCGGCCTGCTTTGTCTCGGACTGTGTGAGGTGGCAGTAAGGCAGGCGGTATGTGATTCTGCTCACCACCAGGCTACTGACCAGTCGAAGGGTGTCCCTTTCCTTCATGCCTCTGTTCTTGGATGTTACGCGGGAGATCATGCGTGATACCACCTTGACACTGGTTTTAAGGAGCACAAGGGTGTGTGTGGCCCGCTGGTTGGACTGCAGCCACATGCCCAGCACCCTCAGCAATGGCTTCTCTGGTATGAGGCCCCCGTTGAGGCGTACCTCGAGTCTCCTTGTTGGGTCTGTGGGGACTGTGTGGTTACCCCGGCCTCGCCAGACTCGTAGAAGCTCAAATTTCTCGGGGGAGCATTGTAGACCCCGTTGGCTGACGTAATCTTGGATGAGATTTGCTGCAGTTACAGCCATTCTTCTTTTTCAACGAGGGACCCTGTTGTGGTCCAGAGCGTTATATCGTCTGCGTAGATTGCGTGCCGAAGACCTGCTACGTCCTGCAGTTTGCTTGCGAGACCGATCATGGCGACGTTGAACAGCGTGGGAGAGATGACAGCACCTTGTGGTGTGCCCTTGTTGGGAGGTTGGTACACTGGAGTCTGGATCTCTCCCATCTTCAGCTCCGCCGTGTGGTGGCGCAGGAAGCTCTGAACATACTTGTACGTTCGCTCGCCGCATTTGGTGTTGGCCAGCCCTTCTAGGATTCCTTGGTGGCGGAGGTTGTCGAAAGCCCCTTTGATGTCGATTGCTAGGATGACGTGCTCGCCGCTGCGGGAAACGTTACTGAGGACTTCTTCCTTGATTTGAAGTAGCACATCTTGTGTGGACAGGCCTGCGCGGAAACCGAACATGGTGTCTGGTAGGTGTTTGTTATCTTCCAAGTGTCTCTGTAGTCTCGTGTTTATAATTTTTTCGTACACCTTGCCGAGGCAGGACGTGAGCGATATGGGTCTAAGGTTTTCAATTGCCAATTTCTTGTCCGGTTTAGGGATCATGATTATTCGTGCGTGTTTCCACATCGCCGGTACCGTACCTTGTTCCCAGTGTTGGTTGAGAAAGGCCGTGAGCGCGGAGATAGACTTGTCGCTCAGGTTTCTGATAATCGAATTCGTGATTTGGTCCGTGCCGCCGCTGTGTTACGGGTGGTGGCTGCGATGACTGCTCTCAATTCGTTTTCGGTGATCGGTTCGTCCATTAGTGGGTTGGGTTGTCCTGTGTAGGGTGTTCTACATGGTTGTGTGGGAGTGGGATCTACATAGCACTTGGTCTTGATGGCATCAATGAGGTCTTGTTGGCTGCCTGGGTAGGTGTGTAGTAACCGTTCCAGAGCCCTGTGTCCTTCTCCTTTGGTTTTGGTGGGGTCCAGGATGGCTTTGAGGATGTGCCACGTCTTGGCCGTGTCCAGCGTGCCACAGAAGGAGTCACAGAATCTATACCAGTTCGCTGAGGCGAGTTGCATGGCATATTCTTCTGCTTCCGGTGTTATTTGTGCTATGCGCGTCTTCAGTTTCCTGTTATATTTCTGTTTTTTCCAGCGGCGGGTAAGGCCCCTTTTGGCATCCCACAGGTGTAGTAAGTGGGGATCCACCTCTGGGGTCTTTGCCGTTCTGGCGATTTTCTTTGCGTGGCGTTGTTTATGTCGACGGAGATTGTCGCACCAGTCTTCCAGGTTCGTGATTGTGTCGGCATCCTGTTCTTGGGCTTCCCGGATTTTGCGCCAGTCAGTGAGTTTAGCTGTGTCGATCTGCCTGCGTAGGCGTCCAGTCTGTAGTGTTATGTTTAGTATGTAGTGATCGCTGCCTAGGTTTTCGAGTGTGTTGAGCCATTCGGCTCGCGTGGTTTGAGTGATGAAGGTGAGGTCGGGAGTGGTGTAGCGTGTTACGCTGTTCCCTTCCCTCGTTGGTATGTTCGGGTCTGTGATGAGTGTGAGGTGACACTGCTCAATTAGTGTTTGTAGCTGGAGACCCTTCCAATCCTGCCTCTGGTACCCCCATAGCGTGTTCTGAGCGTTGAAGTCGCCTATGATTACCAGGGGACTGTCTTTAGCAAGGCGGAGGGTGTCCCCAAAGAGTTTTCCTATGTTTGCCCGCCTTTGGCTGGGGGGGCAATAAATGTTGAGGATGAAGGCGCTCTGTTTCTGGTTGCCTTTGTATATTATTTCGAGAAGTACATGTAGTATGTCCACGTCGTCTATGGGTTTGTGTTGTATGGTTGTGATGTTTCTGTCTACTAGTGTGGCTACCTTCCACTTGTCGTCTTGACTTGTGTGGTATTCTTCGTAGCCATGTAGTGTTGGTCGGGTACCGGGCTCTTGTAGGGCTATGACCCCCGGTGGCTTTGAGGAATGGGCGATCAATTGTGTCAGCAGCCCTTTCTTCCTCCGGAACCCACGGCAGTTCCATTGCCAAATTTCTAAGTTTTTTTTGACTTGCCTGTATGGTCTAGGCATTGTTGGACGTTGTGGTCGGTGACGTTACGATTTGGTTCGGTGCTGCTACAGGTGTGGCCTTGTAAAAGTTCTGTCGTAGCGTCTTTCGTAGTTTTATGGAGTGAAGCTGGTTCCTAAGCTTGCTATCTACAGTGGATTCCATGTGTTTTATTGCTGCATCTGTGCGTTGTATTGCAGTCTGTGTTATTTGTTCCAACTGGGCGCGTGTAGCGTCCATGAAGGCTTGCATCTGGTTGCGGATGGCATCGACATGGGTTTGTAGGTCGATGATGTCCTTGTGCGGAGCCATCTCTTGTGGTATTTGTGTGAGCTGTATCACTTGTTGTTTGAGTTGTCTGTTTTCTTGTGTGAGTGTTTGTATCTGTGCGCGCATGGTGGCGAGTTCCTGTTCCAATTTAACAGATACTGGCGTCTGTGGTTTTTTATACGAGGGGGAGGCTACTGCTGCCCAGCTTACCTCGTGTACTTTGGTGATAGTCCTCTTGGGTGAGGCTTCCTTGGTCTTTCGGTGGTGCTGCTGGGACCCCTTGTCTTTGAGTGCCGCGGTGGCTGGTGCTGCCTGCTCTCCTTGTTTGGGTGTCGACCGAGATCGCCGTCTGGGCGATCGAAAGTGAGACCGGGGGCGAGAGCAGGAGCGGGACCTGGACCTTGGGTTGGAACCGGACCGGGATCCGTAGATGCTCGGAGACTCCGAGTAGTCGGAGTCTTCCCGCTTGGAGCTGAACCATCGCGGGCGAAGGTCAGCCGCCTTGGTCGACTGAGTGACCGGGCGGGGCTGTCGTTGGGTTTTGGGTGTGGTCGTGGAGGTGGGCTTCCATCTGGGTGGAATGCGCTTGAGCTTGTTGTTGCACTCTGTTGCGGCCGTGAGATGGGCCACTCCGCACAGGGCGCACTTCGGAACACAAGTGTGTGCGGCGCCTGGGTTAATGTGGTTGCAAACGTTGCACGCACGAACCGATGGGTTGGGGCAGACGTCTGGTCGGTGTCCGGTGATTCTACAGATGGAGCAGAACTGCCTTGTCGGCTGGTAGTCTCGGCAAGGCATCTCCCCTCCGTAGTAATACACAAATCTAGGCACCTGAGGTCCCTCGAAGTGGAGTAGGGCTGTCTGGGATTGTCCGAGCATACGGGCCCGCACGATGCGGACTCCATGTATGCGGACCCGAAGATTCGCCATAAGCTCTTCTTCGCCGGTGCCTGCGTCGATGCCGTGTACGACACCTTTAAGCAGGCCCTCGGGTGTTGAGAGATACACCTTCACAGGGTGTGATCGTCCGTGAAAGGTGAGGCTTACAATTTTCATGAGGGTGGCCGCCGTGGCCTCGTGAGGGGTGCTCACGATGATGATGTTCGAGCCGTGTCGCAGGCGGACGATGAAATCATCCCCCTTGCAGGTCGGCGCACCTCCGGTGGCTTGGACGATCGCCTTGGCCACCTGGTGGGTCTGTAGTTTTCGAACTATGAGGCCCGGGGTCGGGCGGATAATGATTTCATGTCAGTGCGCGGGAGTGGAGGCGCGCGTCGGCGAGGCCTGCTCCTTGCAGCCGCGTCTTCAGAAATAGGTGTTCCGGCTCCGCGCTCTTCGCAGGTAGCTTGCGACGTGGCTTTCGCGGCGGCGGCTGGCGCCTGGGTTAGAGCTAGCCCTAACGGTGTGGCTTTCGATGGCGGGGTTTGCCCGACTGGGTCTTGCTCACCAGTGGATTGTTGTTTTTGAAGATGGCGTTTCCGATGAAGGGAAACGACCGTTTGCCACTGAGATTCTTGATTGTGGAGCTGCTCCGAGAGGACGGGAGACGGCCCAGGCAAGGCCTCGTCAGGCAGGGGTCTCGGGTGACTCTCGGATACGACTTCCATGGTTTCAGTGTCGGTGGGTTGGTGGGCAATGGTGCCTGGGTTTCCCGCGATCGTAGCGTTCTGGGCTGGGTCGCCCCCACAGCTCACCGTAGAAACGGTGGCTGCTTGCGGGTCTCCGAGCTCCCGCGCGCCAGCGTTCGGTGTTAGGGCTAACCCTACCGTCGGCGTGGCCGAACGAATAGGGCTCTCGTTGGTCTTAGAACTGCGGCTCACCGAAGTTCGGTCCCGTAGAATCCCCTTGATGTTTAGAAATATATTCCGCTGATCCCAGTGGTACCAGAAGATTTTGGAAGCTTGGAAAATTTGAAATCACGGAATCAAAACACGCAGAGGGTTGCGCTCAAATTTTGTTTTAGGGAGTATCGTAATCGCCGGTAACTTTTTTCTTAATTATTAGAGAGAACTCGGGCGCGGGGATCGTTCAGCTAGCATGGGAGTAAGGCATAGCACGTAAAGTGGTTATTGTGTGCTGGGCGCTTCAAACGTTCTTGTGGCTGTATTTTATACACTTGTGCTGCATTTATTGGATTGAGATCCGGGGCAATGCTATCTTTTTTAATTGCAGCAGGCAACAAGGGTCAGTGCGCCCACGTCATCATTGAAGATGGTTGGACCTATCAGGCAATATTTTGTTTAATGACTAATTTCCTCATTTACAAATTCGTTGCAAGCGAGAAGGACGAAATTCTAGCAAATGTATTTGCCAATGTTGATACTCCTGCTGGCTGAAAAGCCATTATTGCTGCTCCCTGAGACCCATATTGCCAGAGTTCCCATAAGTAAATTACGTAGGGAACTTTATGACGGCTAATACCTAAATCGCTCGCATACGGCCTGAATGTTTTAGCTCATTTACAAAAGAAATGTAACAAGTGGTTGTCATACACACCGTGAACGAGGCGCCAAGGCGGGGTCAAATTAAGATGCCGTCATATCAGCATCCGAAAATAACACTACCAAAGCACGGACGCTTAATAGGCCTTCTGGGGCGCCAGGAAACGCTGGTTGCAGTCCAAAGACCAAGTCACAAACCAAAGTTGTCGAAACTGAAGGAAATACATTCTTGAAATGAGGTGGTTACATTCGCACATGCACACCTCGACTATAGGCACATCGGAATGCAATTCAGTAGGGTGTTCACAAAACTATAGAAAATAATCAACGACAAGCACTGAGAGTTCACGTACAATGCAGAATGAAGAGGAGTAGCAATGTCCGCTCGTATTTATCCGTGCTGCTAGATGTCCTCGGCGTAACTAGAGGCAGATCTCTAAGAACGGACTTATTCCAGAAATGCAGACGCCGCATGAATTCATCGGCTAGCTTGCCGGGGTATCTCCTTCTGTAGACGGCCGGCCTTCGCGTTACATCTTTTCACCGGCGGGGTCTGATCTCCACTGATTCCAGCACGGCGCTTTTATTGCCTTCACCTGCGTTTCTGGAACTTTCTGATGGAGTTGTGCTCCCAAAGCATGAACAAAGCCTGCGAATCTTCCAGAAATTTCTCGCGTTTTTGGCCGCGACCACTGAAACGTCTCCGAGAGGAGTGCTGACTCAACCGTTCGTGCACGCAGGGGCTGTCACCTCCTTTCCCTCTACTAGCCGTGTGTCGAGGTGTGAGAGGGTGCTTCGACGTGCTCCTTCTCTCTCCTCTCCGTTTCGAGATCGTAACCATCGCGTATCTTGTCAAAGCTCTAGTCTCCATTGAACGATCGCTTCAGCTGTCTGTGGCGCATGCGCTGTCTCCCTCTGTCGAAGCTGTCGCGGGGCCGACGCGTTGCTTTGCTGGCCTGGGTGATACGCTGCGCGTGCTTTGATTATGCGCACTTTCGTGCTAGTGGTGAAACCTATTTCACGTTTACTATCAATGGTAATGCCTATAGCATTAAATTAACACAGAAGCACAACGTATTTCCACTGTCGAAACGAGTGAAGTATTGGGCGTGTACTACAGTGGGCTTTCTCTTTCGCGCTTCCCGATGAACATGCGGCGTCTTCTAGCGCAGCCACTGCGAATCGGGCGCGTGGCCTGCGAAATGCATGGCGCGTAGGGTACGTGCGAAAGCTGAGAAACGCTACATTCGCCAACCGGGCTCCTCTCCCGAATTTTCTTTTTTTTTATAACGTGCGAACAGCGATAAACGAGAAGTTACTTTAGAGGGTTTGAAAAAAACCTCATCGTAAGCATAGGTCCAGTGGCACGCGAGAAAATGTGTTTGCGTGTCCTTTCTCTGTGCAGATTTTGTGGGCCATGCTCGGCGTATAAATGTTTTTTCCCCTTTCTGTAGAATGTGCATCTTCCCGCTGTAGACCATGAACTATGTGCTCTAAGATGTTCGAGATCATACTTCAATCATCATGGCTTGTGAATTCGGCCAAGCAAAACACGTCGATGTACGTTATAACCGGACACACAGAAGCCCCGCTTCCTTTTGCAGGCGAGACCTCACCACCAACATGTGGTTCTTCGGCTGGGCCGCGTGACAGCCCCGATTCATCTCTCGCCGAGAACAGCCTATGGACACATTGTGGCGTCTGCAAGACGTACCACGAATTCGCGCTTCGTTGGGAAGGAATCGAGTCTAGCCGTGGTCCTCGACATCAAGTGTTCCGGAGTATACTGGAAGCCGAAGCATGCCGCCGGAAGCACCTGCCAAGTCCTTTTCTTTTGGGTGCACAGGCAGAAGGCAGGGCGAGGTGTGTCAACACCTTTTCCGTGACACTTTTTGCCGGCGTTGCCTCGTTGGATCCACCCCTTTCCACCCACTGGCGGCCAGCGTAGAGGCCAATGATATATTGAGGGCGAAATATTAGGGCAATATTCTGTTTAGTTTAGGACGAAATTTTTAACACGCGTTAATAAAAGGGCTATCTCTTCAGGTATGTCCGACTCCTCCCTTCAACTTGATATACAGGTACGTTATACGGAGGCTGCAGTATTTCTGTAGAAGTACGTCCGACGATCCTGGTTGGTATTTTTAGGTTTCACGTTAGTTTATGTCGGGCATATGTATACTGAACAGGTCAATACATTTTTCCCCCGCGTCAGAACTTACTGTGTTTGTGTTATGCTGCAGCATGCTTGTTTGGGCATGCTGCATCGGTGTGCTCATCATTGTGACAAGTGTTACGTCTGCTTCCTTTGAGTGATTGCACGCTTTCACAGCAAGAAAACTTCATTTAATTCTGTATCCCTCCACGGGCTACAATGACAATGTGTGCGTATCGCAGATAGAGTAACGCTGCAGTTAGCCTTCGCTATTTATCCACTAAGCGATTGGTGGAAATCCGTTGGAGCTTCGGCGTTTGACAAATATGTTGAGCTCGAAACTGTTATCCACAAATTAACAAAATCTTTAACAAACGAAAGCAGAGAAGCGTAACTTTTTTTCCTATAGTTAACTCCGTTGACGACTTATGTCGCCTTCGGTTATCGCTCGTCAACTGGCGCGAGTGACCCCACTCGTACCGCTGGCTTTGTCTGTTGAAGTTTTTTTGGCTCTTCTTCGGGAGATTTCATTTATTATATCCCCAGGCAGACCGCTAAGAAACCATAAAAATCGGTAGCGCGATGCAGGGCGTCACATAAGTCATGTCGGTTCTGCATACCTTTAAGAGCATTTTCGGGCATGTCACTAGAAAATACACACTAATGCTTTGGTGCGGTTTCGTCTGCTTGAAGGACTCAATGCTGTATGCACGGGTTTCTGCACAAGCAGTTAGTCTACAGTCACTTGCAGTAGCTCGCTGTGGTGGTATACAGTGCCAACGCGGCTGATGGCTTGCTTTTCCAACGAAAGAAGCCGTGGAAGTTTATGTTCTATACGGTATACAGTAAAAATTGGAATGCAAGGTGCGTAAGTAGCGCAAGAATCGGCTATTAGAAAAGCTGAAATAAAAAAAATACCATGTGGACGCAAGCTTAGTGAACAGTTTTTAGGGACTGGTTAAAACTACAAGCACAGAAACTTTCGCAAGTCGGCTGCAGTGTTAGCGTTGCGCTACAATCTGATTACTGTGCTGGATAGTTGAGCAGCATAGTAATTCAGCTTTCTTTCCCCCTTCAGCAGTTGGCCTTACGTGGCAAAAGCCCTTATTCCACATACCTCTGACAGGGCAAGAAGGCAGGAAGCAGTGGGTTATCACTGCTGCCGGACTGCCACATGCATTAAAAAATCGCGGCAGCGCGTTAAGTTTCTTGCGCTGCTCTTAGATGTGCTGGAGAGCGCACGTAAAAAACAGCGCAGTAAATGTCCTTATACGAATGATCCTACGGCGCGTTAGAAGTGCCTGTCGAGTGTCCATGAGGACGCGTAGCTTGCAGTCATTTGCAACTATCAGATTGAAGTGGCGAAATTGTTTTTCGCTCGTCTAAAAGACTTTCGAAGAAACTATTTAGGAAAAAACGGAAGAAAGAATGGCCAGGCTTAGCTTGGTTAAGCCAAGAATGCGTTGCATATTGCGCGAGTTGGGGCCCAGCTTTTCCTCCGGCTGTCGTGACGTCACGTCACGTGGTTGCGCTAAAGGTCAATGGTGGCTGCCCGGCCGCGCCCAAGGGCTGAACTGAGTGATTGCAATATGCAACGCATAAAAGTACCTGATGGAGAATGCAAGTCGCGATGGGTAATTTAGCCCGCAACTGGACCACGACGTCACATATGCGCCACCGCTATACGCCTCGCTAGCGCTGATTGCCTTCGAAAGGGGCTATGGCACGTACTGCTACCTCTTGTTTGAGCGGACTCCTAGCTCACGCATCTGATGACGGCAAGGCATGACTGTAGAATAACCAGCTTTGTACGTATTTTAAACAGCGTGTTTTGAACGCAATGCGAAATTTCGCGAAATTCGGTTGCGGAAGAGTGTTCTGCTTATGAATAATGCCAGTCGGCAATACGCAATCACGAGGTCGCTGAGCGCGTCGTGATGTCCACGTGGTGCGTCCAAAGCCATTCTACGCACGCTAACGACATTTGCGACTGCATTTTGTTACTGCTTTGTAAGTTCAAGCATGCAATGCTCTTAGTTCCATTTGTCGTCAACCTTCAAGACAACTTGAGCCAAAATCAGAGCCGTTATCCGGGCACCCATGACGAGAACGGGACGAGAATTGGGCGAGAACGAAACGAAAGCCTCCGGGCAACCAGTATAACCTGAGGAAAATGCGGTCTCTCGCCCCCAACCTCTTCTACAGGACCGCATTACATACGCTAGTTACTGCCCAACAAGTTAAAAAGATACTGTTTCCGATTTCTTCCTAGTGGCAGTTCACAATATCCCTCAAGTTCTAACTACTTGTACGTTGAAGTTTAATTTGTCCTTTCCAGTAGCGACGTTCAGAATGCAGATACAGTGCACCATACATTTGATTGTCATCTTTTGGCGCTGTGTTGCCTGTGCCCTTTTCAACGCCAGCAGTCCGCAAGTTGCCCGGCGTGGATTTTGCGCCGCCTCTTCGAGAGACGGCGCCACGCTGCGTGACCAGGCCGGCAGTGTTCGGTGCGCCGTACATGTTCGTGAGTGATCGTAATAATTACTCGAACCAATCTGCTTTCCCGGTAGCCATTTCATGACTACATATACTCTCGATTACGGAAAAGCCCGCATTTTCTTCTTTTTACCACCAGGGCTCTGGTTTTTAACTCTTCAGTTATTCGCAGCATCGGGAAAGTGCTCTTTAAAAGGGGGGCATTGACACGTGTACTCGTCTGTCATATTTTCGGGGACCGCATTACTCCCGCTCACAAACATCGGCAGCTTCAAGAGTGCCATTCATGAAGCCTTTTGCTAATATGTCTTTCCTAACTTGTGATAACTGTATTCTTTCTCCCTTTTAATCTGCAACTATTTTTATTTACCACTCCTTGTAAAGCCTTCGGGCCTTATAATTAAGCTAAATAAATAAATAATTACATAAATAAATAAAGTTACAACTCAGCGCAGTACGCGTGGCTGCATGATTTGAAACTCATTTTTGATGCTACCTGTTGTCTATGTTTGCACCGAACTTTTTGTAATGAAATTGTATGCGCGAGGCGAATAGTGTTGTACTTTCTGGAAGCCATGGTAGCACCACGATTATGCTGGAACCTTCAACAAGTTATGTATAAAAATAGACGCGCTTGACCCGGAGATCATATTTCGACGATCAACGTGTGTGCGTACATAGCTGTCATGGGCAGACGTTCTCCCAATAAACATTTTTCGGGATTCGCGCTGTGCCACTGTGGGTTCTCACCATCACTACAACGGAACAATATTATCAGGAATGTGGCCCATGAATATGGCAGGACTCGTGCGGTGAGTGAATGTGAGGCTACGGAACAAGCTATGCGCGCAGTCTGGATAAAATAAATTGCGAGACCGTGATTCACATCCGTGGTAGCCCACTTACGTAGGAAACGTGGAAAATATACAAAGCAGCCTAGGCTTAAATAAAGCAAAAAAACATGCGTGAGCCGCTATTTCCGTCCCATTCACATGATTTGCAACCCTTTGGCAAGGCATAAAGCAGGTAAATTGTAACCGCCGTAGGTCCGTGCAATTTGCAAACCTGCGTTAGTTACATTGCCGCATCACGAATAGTCTTTCAGTTTGCTCACAGAGCTTGTATATATAATATGCTAGCGCTGTCGCCATGCCGTCGTCATGTAATATATTGCCATTAATATATTATATGCCTTTGTCGTTCCATCGATATAGTTCCTTCTTCCGTACATCGTCACTGCACCGGCATCATACTACAGTTCTCGTGATGCCTCCATGGCCATGTGCGAGTTCAGGAGAAATGTAATCTATTTTACTTGAATCCTCAACAAGTTGAAATGAAGCCGCTATTTCGGTCACAACCACATGATTTGTAGCACTTTGCCAAAGCATAAAGCAGGTAAATTGTAACCGCTTTATGTCTGAGCAATCAGTAAACCCCGCGTCAAACAACGCGGTAATAGTTATATTGCCGCATCACGAATCAAGTTTCCATTTGCTCACAGCGCTTGCACTTAAAAAAGGTGCAAGCGCCGTAGTCATATCGGATAGTCGTTATATGCAATTGTCGTTCTATCGATATCATTCCTTCTTGCTGATTACATCGTCACTGCATCGGCGTCATACCACAGTTATCGTCATGCCTCCATGCGACTTCAGGAGACACGGAATCTAGCAGTTATTTTACTTCTGCACAAATTGAAAATGAAGGGCGTGCTGGAGGCGGTGGACGCTGAATAGTCCAACCGAGAATGAAAAATGCTGCACTCCGTAAAAAAGTGCAGATATATATTAGCCGTGTTGAAGACACGCTTTGCACTCTTGCACTCGGTAGTTGCTTCGTGGGTGAGCTGACTCAACGCACGCTTTGAATGCAGCATCAGACGATTGCGTGCAAGCGCTGATAAGCTTTGCATCCATCGTGAGCATGTGCTGACGCTGAGATCATTTGCGCTGTCTGTATACTGAGGCATGCACTACTTATGACAATGATAATGATGATGCGGCTTTCAAACTTCTCACGTACCTACAATGGAAAGTGACCTAAAAATGAGAGGGCTGTACGTAGTTATCTTGATGATGATGTTGATTATGATGATGATGGTGGTGGTGGCGAACCTCTTCATTCTTCGTAGCCAGTAAAGGGGATAGACCAAGAATCGGGCAACCCCCGTAGGCAGCTATAGAAACTTATTTAAATATGATAACCGCAGTGTAAAAAAACACAGAAGATTTGGCAATAACTAGACTAGTATGTCAGTGAGCAGTGAGAATTACTGAAAGGTGAACTGTCAAAGAGGTTACAATCAACTTGAGAAAATGAACTCCACATTATCCTTTCGTCTTTTTCATTAACTTGTACGACGGCTTCATTACGCTACAGTTCATTTAAATTAAATTATTCAAAACTGCGATGCAGCAAGTACCGTTTTATTTCGGCTAGGTTGCGCAGACTCATAGTACTTCAACAGCAGCAGACACGCGTGACAAGAAAGCAGACGACTAACTTACTGCTTCCTTGTCCCGTGTCTCGCGCTATTCGAATACTATACGAACCCGCAAAATATCGGGCTTAAGGCAAAGCTCGTGTCGCCCATGCCCGCGAGCCATAGAAGTGGTCACGCAGTTCGAGGTGGCCTGGCTCCTGAGCTCCCGAACACTTGTTCTGGTCAAGTAGCTGGCGGTTTTAACGCGATAGCGTTAAGGAGCTCGTGTCGCAGAAAAGCCGGTGTCGTCGGCGTCGGTGTCGGCGTCCGCGGCGTTGGCCGTGAGCGATAAATCACGGCAGACACTTCATACATAAAAAGCAACTTCCAAGATGGGCTGGGTGGGAATCGAACCAGGGTCTCCGGAGTGTGAGACGGAGACGTTACCGCTGAGCCACGAGTTTTTTTTTTCTTTATTACCACTGAGCCACGAGTTCGATGCTTCAAAGCGGTACAAAAGCGCCTCTAGTGAACGCGGTGTTACCTTAGAAACGAGCTGTTTCTAAGGCTCAGGCGTGCGTCGCTTGCTGAGGCGCACATTTCGTTGTCGCGTTGAACGCTGCGTTGCTCGACGCTCACCGCGTCCGATGCGGGGCGCGTAGTCGCTGCGCCGTAGCCCAATACCCCTTGGCGGGTCGACGGGAACGCTGTCGCGTTCCACCCTTGAAGGCGAAGCTTAAGCGTCCTCCAATTTTCATTTAATCTGTGTCTTTTACGTATTTGTTTTTGACCTTTTCTTTCAATATCTGCTAACCTTCCAGAGTAATTTCCTGTTTCTTTGCAATGTCACTCTCATCGCCAGGCCAGGAGGCTTCCTCCTCGTCGGCTTCTGTTCCTAACTCTGATTTGCTGGTGGAGCTTTTCTTATGCAGTTGGACGAGCAGCGTACCTGTGGCTTTTGTTCCGAGTGATGGCACTGTGATTCGATGAAGAATCCCAAAGCAATTCAAACCGAACTCCGGATGGTCTCGGCCAATTTTCAACAAATCACCGAGGTTCGACAGTTCGGCCGAGGGGGGATTCTTTGCTGCTCGTCAGACCAGGCTTGTGTTCAAGATTTACTGAAGTGCAATGTTTTCGCGACACATCCGGTGAGCAGTTTCATTCCTCATCACCTTGCATGTACCAAAGGCCTAGTCCGCGGTGTCGACATAAGTCTATGTCCGGCAGAAATTTTGGAAATATTTTCAGCGGCAGGTGTGATTTCTGTGTATCGTTGCAGCCGTGTCGTTGATAATAAGCGCATGCCCACTGAAACAGTCATTGCTACTTTCGCTGGAATGAACCGCCCATCGGAAATCAAGGCATGGCCACTGATATACCGAGTTGAGCGTCTATCACCTCGCGTACTTCAGTGTTTAAAGTGCTGGCTGTTCGGGCACTCCATAAAAGGCTGCAGATCCAACACACGATGCCGAATTTGTGGAGAAGGCCATCACTCAAATGACTGTTCTTCCTGAAATGAGTTCTGCTGCCTTTGCAGTGGTCCCCACCCCGCAGATGAGCCTAATTGCCCTGCAAGGTCAAGAGAAGTTCAAATCCTTGAAATAATTGATAGACGTCGATGCTCTCGTCGTGAGGCCATTGGAGAAATTCAGAGTAGGACTCAGGGGTATGCGGGTATAACGGCCCGTCAAATGATGTGTATGGAAAGCTCTATCTCTGAGGCTGTGGCAGCTTCCGTAGAAAAGGCGCTGGAGAAAGCAATGGAGCGCATCATGACAAATCTCACCGACTCCCTTGTTCAGGTGCTGTCCTCACAACTAGCTCCATGGTTTCAACTAACTAATAAAGCAATTATTGAGGACCAGGTGTCAGATCTGCCGCGGAGTCGACCAATTGAAATATCGACCGCGCAGTCATCCACAAAATATATTCACCAAAGCCATCAACTTCTAGGAAAATCGACCAAATCTGTCTTTCTGACACAGATGGGATGAAAAATCAAGTTGTAGATATGGACCCCCGATCTCTTAAACGAACAAGGTCACCGACAGAAAAAAACCTAGCTCTCCCACCAAGTCCAAGGCAAAAAGGTAAGATAGCGGGGTTTCTACTAAGAAGAACTTCTTAAAATAGAGCGTTTTAGACCAAGCAGTTTCTACTGCTCGGATTTATTCACCATAGGAACTTTAACAGTAATTCAGTGGAACTGTCGTTCCATACTTTCCCCTGCAACAGATTTATTATATCTTATTTCTAAATATTCTCCAGATATTATTATTTTACAGGAAACTTGGGTTGATGCTGGTCAGGCTTTTCATCCAAAAAATATTCTGATGTTTTCGATTGGATCGCCTTTCCCGAGGCGGCGATTTAGTTTTGTTTGTCTCATCAAAAATCTGTCATAGAGCTACTATAACATACCAGATAATGTCCCCAGACTGTGAAATCTTAGCACTGGATATAATCCTCCCTGGTTGCACACCTTTTTATATAATTAACACGTACTTCCCCGCTGCAGTACAAGATACCCGCTATCTGGATACCTCTATTGCACGCAGTCAGAAGAACATCCTACTGGTGGGAGATTTTAATTCTCATCATGTATCGTGGGGTTTCCAAACGGACACTTGTGGCAAACGCTTGTGCGATTGGGTCTTAACGAATCAGTTCTCTTGCTTAAATTCGAGAGCACATACTTTCGTTCGGGGTCAGTCGCGATCTGCCCTAGATCTTACGTTTGCTACCTCGAGCATGTCTGTCACCTCTTGGAAGACTGTAGACTCCGGAGCTAACAGTGATCACCTCCCTATACTTTTTGAACTGCTCACCCCGTTAACTAGTTTAGATAGTAATGTGCGGAATTTTGTTAATTACAAAAATTTAAAAATGCATTAAAATCAACTTTACACGCTCAGGAGGGCATGGAGAGGGATCTTAAAGCAATGAGCCTATGTTCCATTCTAAAACAGTCATCAAAGAAAGCTCAGTTTGTTGTGTATTCTACTAAGGGTGGATCATATTGTCCCTGGTGGAATTTTGACTGCGAGCGAGATTTTAGACGTAGAAAAGCAGCGTGAAGAAACTCTTATTCAACCAAAGTCCTCTTAATTGGGCTGATTATACATATATAGCTACTACATTTAAACGAACAGTCTCAAAAGCTAAGGAGGATTATGATTCCAAGCACTACACATACCTTTCGAAGTCTTGCAATAAAAAGGCTCTGTTTAAATTTCTTAGATCTCGTAAAGTTATACCGGCGCCCGTGAATGTCGATTCTGTCGTTCTATCAACAAACGAAGTATCAGAATCACTTGAGAAAATTGCTCAAGGACTTGCGCGACGTTTCAAACATAAATTGCCCTTAGGCCCAAGGAAACCTCCCTTGGCAGACGACTTTGAAACAGTAACAGCAACAGAGATTGAACGCATCATTAGTTGGTTGCCAGCGTCAGCCCCCGGTCCAGATGGAATTACAGCAGGAATGCTAAAAATTTTATTTGATTATGCACCTCAGGACCTCCTAAACATAATAAATTTCTCTCTCAAGAATGCATGGGTTCCAAGAGAGTGGAGAGTAGCTAAAATTATCCAACTGTTAAAGAAAAAATCAACCGGACTTGACTTAGACAACATAAGTCCAATTTCTCTTTCTTCCAATGTCGTCAAATTAATAGAAAGAGTTCTTCACGGCCGCATAACAAATTTTATGCAGGATGACACTCTTCTCAGTCCTTGCCAGATTGGATTTCGTCCCGGCCACTTCATATGGTGCGCCCACGTAGACTTAGAGAGCTGCGTTCAACTTGCTCGCCGCAAACGAGAGTACGCAGCTTTGGCGGCGCTAGATGTAACAAAAGCATACGACTCTGTAGAACATTGTATTCTATTCGATAAACTTGGGTCTACGAATTTCCCAAAATATATAACCGCTTGGATCTTTGAATTTATAAGAGATAGAGAGTTTTATTGTTACCAACACGGTATTTCGACGTCCAAACACAAGCAGACAAGAGGTGTACCGCAGGGTTCCGTTCTTTCCCCTATATAATTTAACATTTTGCTAAGCACGATTCCTTTATGTCCGGAAGCACATGTTTATGTTTACGCGGACGATATCGCATTTTTTACGTCCGCAAATAATATACATTCACTACAACAGTCATTGTAGAATTACTTAGGAATGCTGGAGACATGGCTAGAGGGGTTATGCATGTCGTTAAATATTAGCAAAAGTGCGGTATTAGTATTCCCATTAACTGCACAGGTGCATATATCTTTACAATACCGACAGGAAATCATTCCTCAAGTTGAGGAAGTCAAGTACCTTGATGTCATTTGCGATGGCAAACTCACCTGGCGCAGCCACATTGAACACATTAAAACAAAGGCAGAACGAGCCGTAGCTATGCTCCGCCGGCTCAGCCACCGTCGCTCTGGACTACGCAGGCATACCTTACTCATGATCTATAAAATGTATGTTCGGCCCATATTGGAATTCGGCTGCGTGATATTTTCCGGTGGCCGCGCTTACAAAATAAAACCTCTTATACTTTTAGAAAGAGAAGCTCTACGGTCATGCCTTGGGCTACCTAGATTTGTTGCCAACGCTGTTTTATATCAGGAAGCTCATATACCCACCCTGGATTGCAGATTCCGTTTACTTACGGTTCAGACATTTTTAAAAATTTATGACAATTTAAAAAGACGTACGCAATATGCTTTTATCACCAAACCTGCTGAGTTTTTCCGAGTATCGGGGTCGAGATTCCACAGTCCCCAGATAGTATTCGTACAAGCACAGTTGCAAAAATTGGATGTATCCATACGCCAAGTTTACCATTCAAATAATGCTATTACAGACCTCAAAATTGAGTTCGAGGACATATTTCCTAATAATGCTAAACTATTACCAAGGCGAGATTTAATTAATATCTTACACGGCCATCTACAGCAGCTAACCACTGACAACGTAATAGCTACTGACGCTTCTGTTTGCAATGAGAAGGCATGAGTGGGGATCTTCTCTGAATCTCTTCAATGGTCCTACTCCCTTCGCCTTCCCGACTTCACACCGATATTTCAGGCAGAATTATTAGCGATTATATTAGCATTACGAAAATTCCTCCAAAAAGACCCATTAGCTGTTATCGTGACAGACTCGCTATCTGTATGCACAGCACTAACTGCATCTTTAAATTCAGCAATTCAAAGAACATTCCGTTCGATGGTGCCTCCGTACTTACGAAAAGTATGTTGGCTTTGAGTACCGGGAATTCATGGTTTGCACTTGAATGAAATGGCCGATTCACTCGCACGAGCATCCCTGAACGGCTCTATCATATGTTTTGCCGACATCAGCTTATGTCACCGCGGCTAGGTACAGAAATTTCGCTATATCTCAAAATTCTGCAATATCCATGCTAACACCGTATTCTGAATTCCACCATCTTGGCTTCCCACGGAATATTAATTGGTGTCCTTCAAGGCAATTGGAAGTATCTTTTACAAAACTGAGATGTCGTATACCTCCTCTAAATTTTTACTTACACAGGCCTGGTCTCGCTATGTCCCCTCTATGTTCTTTTTGCAGTGCACCTGAAACTATCGAACATTATTTTCTCTCATGCCTCCGCTTTCTAAGACAAAGAAAAATATTAGAATACTCATTTACCAAACTTGGCCTATCGCTAACCTCGACAAACATTCTTTCTTTTGGGGCGACTTCACTGGGATCCAGCCACAGGGATGCTTTTCTTGCAGTTTACAATTTTATTAGAGGGACAAAAAGAGTACCTTGAAGAAATTTGTACAATTATCCGTAGTGTCTATTATTTCATATCTTTACGTTAAAATATTTTATCAAAAATCTTAACAATATTTTCACTGCAAGTCTAAATTACAGTTCTATCGTCCCACGCTCCACTATTCAAATCTAGTTTCTGTATACATCTAACCTTACGGAAAACCGCCTGCTTCTTGGCCAATACCCCATACTGAGTACGCGCCACTGTCTGGAACACAAGACAAGACAAGATGGCGACGGAGTCCTTCAAAAGCCCCCTGCGTACGTCTAAGCCGCGGCCAACGTCGCCGTCAACTGCTGCTGGCACCCAACGGCCCGCACCGCTGTCTAGGACATTCGCCGGCATTCATGGAGCGACACTTGTAGCGAGCCCTGCTGGTGAATGCCTCCCCTGCAGTCGTGCGGAAGAGTGCCACCCCGCATCCGTGGGCCCGCGGCGAGATGGCACCTCGTCTCTGCTGGCGTCACGGGCGCACTCTGCCAACGGCGGCGTGCAGACGATGCTCGATTCCAGCCGCGAACACCAACCGCTGCTGCAGGTAAGGGCGCCTGTGACATCGACATCGAAACAAAACACAGGAGTGAGACCCTGCGCGGTAACGCAGTATGATTGTGCTAAAGCCAGCTTTTTTGTGTCATTTGCAAATGAAGTTCACAAATCTTCCTTGAACATTTATTGTAACTTAATAGTGCTAATAGTTGCTGGATTGGGAAAAATTGGGGATAAGAGTTAATGGAGAATACCTTAGTAACTTGCGATTCGCTGATGATATTGCCTTGCTTAGTAACTCAGGGGACCAATTGCAATGCATGCTAACTGACCTGGACAGGCAAAATACAAGGCTGGGTGTAAACATTAATCTGCAGAAAACTAAAGTACTGTTTAACAGTCTTGGAAAAGAATAGCAGATTACGATAGGTAGCGAGGCACTGGAAGCGGTAAGGGAATACATCTACTTAGGGCAGGTAGTGACCGCGGATCCGGATCATGAGACTGGAAACTTCAGAAGAATAAAAATGGGCGGGGGTGCATTTGGCAGGCATTCTCCGATCATGAACAGCAGGTTGCCGTTATCCCTCAAGAGAAAAGTGTATAACAGCTGTGTCTTACCAGTACTCACGTACGGGGCAAACCTGGAGGCTTACGAAAAGGGTTCTACTTGAACTGAGGACGACGCTATCAGCTATGGAAAGAAAAATTATGGGTGTAACGTTAAAGGACAAGAAGAGAGCAGATTGGGTGAGAGAACAAACGCGAGTTAATGACATCGTAGTTGAAATCAGGAAAAATAAATGCGTATGGGCAGAGCATGTATTGAGCAGGGAACATAACCGATGGTCACTAAAGGCCAAACAATGAAATCTTCCTTACTGAGGTAAGGAAGCCTTCATTGCGGTGAGGCTGCCTTATGTCACTCTGAAAGCTTCCTTACTGAGGGGCCCTCGGTAAAGGCTTCCTTGGTGCTTCCTCAGCATAAGGTAGCTCCAAAGCTACCTTCATGCGTCCTTACTCCGCTCCTGGCCCTGAACGAGCGCTTCACCTCACTGCTTAACCACATGACGTTTTCTTGCGCATGCGCGCTGTCGCCCACCTGCGGAGAAGCGCCAGCACGGTATGTCTTGCCAGGCATGTTCGTTTCAGTCACGCGTGTGGCATGAAAGCGTTGCTAGTCGTCGCTAGGCGTTGCACGACGCCGGCGTGCCAGCGTTGATGGAGCACATCAAGTTTTGCACCGTAATGCGCTACTTTTTTAAAGTTTAGTAAACAAAACTAAAAGAAAGCGTCCACGCGTCTCTATATTAGCTCTTGAATTTAAAGATTGTGCGACGATACGACATATTCTTATTGAATAATGGTGTTCGCGTAAAGCTTTTAAGAGATAATCTCGAACCCAGGCATGCGGCAACCGCTCCTTACGTGAGGGCGGGTGAAGGGCGCTTTCAGAGTACGCTTGCTTCCTCCATCGGTCTTTCGCGCAAGGAGGCCTCACGTAAGGTTAGGAAGCGCTCGAAGGAAAGGAACATTTCGTTGTTTGGGCCTAAGGGTTATGCACTTAAATCCAAGAGAAGCGAAGCGTAGCTGGGAGCGGCAGAAAGTTAGGTGGCTGGATGAGATTAAGAAGTTTGCAGGGACAACATGGCCACAATTGGCACTTGACCGGGGTAGTTGGAGAAATATGGGGGAGGCCTTCGCCCTGCAGTGGGTAAAGCCAGGTTGATGATGATGAATAGTGCTCCAAAAGTACATGTTAAAAATATTTGCTGTCCCAAAGCACACATTTCATGGCATGACAGCGCTTGGTCTCACTGTGCTGCAAGTACAATGACTACTCTAAAGAGGTTTCTTTGGTGGCCATCTGGTGTTCACCATGCAGAGTTGGCATCTGCATTATCTTGAGGCAGGTTCGCAATGTAAAAGGGGTAGCTTAAAATGGTGCATTAAAGTTGGTTGCCAGGTTAAGTAACAGGTTAGCCAGTATAAAGCCTGCGCCAGAAAATTACTCATGAAGCCCTTGTCATGGCAGGATTTTCTGTCAACTTTTTGTGTAGGCAACAAAACAGGCATCTACAAGTGTATGATTGTACTGTTGTACTTTTTCTAACACAACCAATGTTTCCTACCATTCCTCTCTGCTTAGGATGAAGACCTGTTTCCTGGAGCCAAGCTTACGAAAGCTGAAAGCCTCCTAATGGTCATGGCCCACAGCTTGAGCCATGGCTGCTCAAAAGAAGCCACCGAGAACCTACTCCAGCTTTTTAGTGCTCACTTGCCAAAAGGTGTCGCATAGCCATCATCAAAGTATACCTTTTTTCGACACTTTGCAGGAGCCGAAAAGCAGTATGCTAAGCACTTCTACTGTAGTGTGTGCTCTGGTATATTGGTGAACTACCAGAATTACCAGGAAATGATGTGGTCTGCAGTTTGTGCAATGTGAACCATGCAAGTGGCAGGTTACTGAAAAGCTCATTTTTTCTTCTAATGGACCTGAAGGGCCAAATTCAATATGTGCTAGAGTCAGGAAAGCTGCAGTGCAGTAGAACAAGCACTTCCTTTGATGTGTGCGACATCACAAAAAGCTATCAGTACAACAAGTTGCCTGTGACACCGAATGACATTACACTGACATTTAATACTGACGGTGTGCCCCTCTTTGAAAGTTCTAATGCGAGCATGTGGCCTCTTCTTTTGATGGTGAATGAGCTTCCATACAAAGAACGTGTGCAAACTCTTTTCTTGGCTGGGCTGTGGTTTGGCACAGGGAAACCATCAATGAACACCTTTTTAATACCGTTTGTGAAAACAATGAATGAACCATCATCCACTGGAGTTGTTTAGAGGGACAGCAGTGGTATATCGCACACGTCAAAGGCATTTCCTGCTCCCTGTACAGTAGACAGTGTTGCCAGATGTGAACTAGCTAGCATGACACAGTTCAACGGTGCTCATGGTTGTGCATGGTGTGAGGACTCTGGGCAGGTTGTTCCAAAAGGAAATGGATTTTGTCGTGTATATCCGCCAAGTGCTTCTACAAACACGCTCAGAACGCATGAGTCATTTTTGCACCATGCTCGTAAGGCCAAGGCCATGCAGGCCCCTAGTTGTGGCATCAGACGAGCAAGTGTGCTGAAATTTCTTTCACATTTTTCATTTGGTGAGGGCTTTGTAGTGGACTACACGCATGCCGTGTGTTCTGGTTTTGTTCGGGCAACAATGTACATGTGGCTGAAGTCCACACAGTGCCGCCGATTTATCTACACCGACATCTTGCTGATGCAGACGAATGTCTTCTGAGCCTCACCCCCACATGGGAGCACTCGAGGCTGCCAAGGTCTTTAATGGACATAAAGGAATGGAAGGCTGCTGATTGGAGGAACTGGCTGCTGTTTTAGTCCCCAGTCGTATTAAAAGGCCGCATTCCAGAAAGACATTACAATCATTGGTTGAAATTTGTGGAGATCATGCATTACCTTCTTGGCCCTTGCCTCTGCGTTCAGCAGCTCGCCACAATTAGGGGAGAGATGAAAAAATTTCTTCTTGAGTACTAGGAATTGTACGGTATCGAGTACATGACATATAATGCTCACCTTCTTGTGCATGTTGTTGACAGTGCCATAAACTGGGGTCCTTTGTGGGGTTACTCCCTTTTTCCATTTGAATCTACGAATGGTACACTTGGACGATATGTCAATGGCACCATATAGCCACAGTCTCAGATTGCCAACAAGTTTGCGATTTTGCAAGCTCTCTGAAAGCTTTGGGCGTCAAGATGTTTGGAACCCATCCATCGCACTTTAGGGTCTTCTTTTAAGACTCTCATGAAAGGCTACTCCCTACGGAAAAATGTTTGCTCTGCGGGGTCTGTACTGCTCATAGGCAAAGGGGATGAGAAAGCGGACAGAACAGAATTTCAAAAAATGATGGTCGGGCCATTTACGTTCTGCACAGCTCATCTTGATAAGTCTAAGAGAAATAACTCTTATGCACAAGCTAACGGTATTTTTGGTCGCATAATCGAATTTTTTTAAAGACGTAATTGCTCAACAAGTGGAAATAGTCATGACGTACAAGTCTGTATGGAGGTTTTCACAATGAAATCAGAATTGTTAACAAATCTTTTTGAAGTCAAATTTCTGCATTTTGTGGAGGTGGTTCCTGCTATGGAGCGTTGTGTCATGAGCGCAAGAATCCTGAAGAAGTGCATTGTCTTAAATGATAAACAGTCTGTTTACTTGTGTTCAATGCATGAAAACTTGGTTATAGAATCTGTGTAAGCTTGTAGTAGGGGCGTCAAACTGAAGGATCATAAGCTTGGAAATGCTAAACTGAAATGCTGTACTGTATACAGTCGAACCCGACTATATCGAACCCGTTTACATTGAATTATTCTGTATATCGAAAAATTTCCGAACACGGTATAGTTAAAGTAAGCATATATATAAAAAATTATGCTTACATCGAACAAAAATTGCAGTGGCTCCCGATATATCGAAGGACAAGCGGCGCAAAAGTGCCTCCAGAAGTTGGCTGTCCCCCCAGTGGCGCAGTTCCAACCAACCACTCTCTTCACTCTGACCGCGCAGCGTGGGGCGAGCCGTCGACACCCCCCTAGAAAAAATGATCTTGGTTTGCCCGCAGCGCTTGTTCGGACAGCTAATGAGAGGCTCTTGTGCCCTCGTCGTGCAAGGTGGCGCAGGTGCGAGTTGCCTCACTACTTTTCTGGTTCACCGTGTTTGTGCCTTGTAGGCCTTCTCCCGCAGTGTTGCCGTGATGAAGTGGCAGAATTTGCGTTTCGCCGTGAAGCTTGAAATCATAAACTGGGTCAACCGCGGTGAGAGGTCGAATGTCCCCACAGCGTGCAAGATTCTGAGGAGCACTCTCAGCACGATCTTGAAGAATGAGGGGGAGATTAGGGCTAAAGCGTACAAACTCATGACCCGGTGCCCGTGGCACCCGACAAGTACACGCGGCCGTGTACAAGTGGTTCATCCGAAATTGCTTCAGAATGGCTTCCGCGTGCCCATTAATGACTCTGAATACTGATGAGTGCGATGAAGCCGTTGCCAATGTCGCCGAAGTTTGGAGCGAGCTGTCCGTATTTCCAGAAGCCGTTGACGAATCAACAGTCGACCAGTCTTTGAGTGCAGATAATGGTGTAGCAACCACGGGAGAGCCGCTCAAAGACGAAGACTACATTGCCGACATTGTACCGAGCACAAGTGAAAGTGGGCACAATGGGGAAAGCAACGATGGTTCTTTGCCCACATCCTGCGAGGTGATTGGTACACATGCAATAGTCCGGTGCTTATGCGCGAATGCGGAAGATTGCGGCTTTAGCTGATCCGACTCTTCAGACAATGTGGCGAAGTACGTGCGTCGCAGGTAGCGAAATTGCCCAAGCAGAAGAAAATACAGAACTATTTTATGCAAAGCTAAGCTAGTTTCATCAGTAAAGTGATTTTATAAATTTTATGTGCTTTTATGGCATCCAATTGTTTAGCATGTCTATATCGAATTATGCCCTATATCGAACTCATGGGCATTTTTTGCAAGTTCGATATAGGCCGAGTTTGACTGTACATATTTTGTTCTAGAACATAGCTGCCCAACATATGGCCCTTAGGTCGCCTAGAGTCCATGAACAGATTTTTAGCAACCTACACCTAAGTTCAGACTCTATGTTGTACTGGTGCCACAATTAGAACAAAGCCATATGATGAGAAAAATGATACTTTTGTCTCTTGGCATGATATGTGTTACAAACCACTGGCAGAGCCCATGAAATTTTAAAGAAATTATGTGGGAGTATTGAATCTTTCGGGAACGCATAAGGAAGGCATGCAATCAGAAGTGGTGCTCAAACTACCAGCGTCGAGACTGTTATTGACAGCATCCATAATTCAACATGTGCTTTCTTTTCAGCCTTTCCGAATAATTGCTCACACATCACCACACCAGGGTTAACCTTCAAACAAAGGTTATTTTAATGTAGTAATAGTGGTGCAAACATCACTCAAGGCTTTGTGCTAGGCCAATACAAATAATCTCCCCCTCTACAGACCTCAGTGAGCTGCATAATAAGTGGCCAAGGCTATTGACATCATTGTAACCTGACTTGTCAGGATTAAAATGTAGACATAG
This sequence comes from Dermacentor variabilis, assembly GCF_050947875.1. Classification (NCBI taxonomy): domain Eukaryota; kingdom Metazoa; phylum Arthropoda; class Arachnida; order Ixodida; family Ixodidae; genus Dermacentor; species Dermacentor variabilis. The sequence continues at coordinate 42,628,758 of NC_134576.1, read as the reverse complement.
CCACTTATCATCCATTGTAACAATGAAAGGTTGAAGGCATTGGTCCATATCTTGGAAAACTTGAATGAGAATGGCTTTCGCCCTCAGAGTGTGTAGACATCCGTGTATAGTTTCAACAGCGTCTTACTTCGTTTGAAGATTATAAATATAGTGACCCTCTCTTTTTGCGCCCTTTCTCGCCAGCTAGAGCTGCACAAGCAGCCAAATATTTAATTTTGTAAAAAGAAAATTGCCTAAGTTCATCTCTGTGAGAGCACCTACATCAGTGACCAGATATTTTGTTCAATCTCTCTAAACAAGAGCAGCCTTCTGTATTTGCCACATAAAATTTGCTGAGAATAGCAGGAAGTGTAGTGACATTAAACATGCAACTGCTCTGTTGCAAGCATGATGTATAGTGTTTTTCACTGAAGTGCGGGTGTGTGCCTCCGAGAGAACTTGACTTTGGTCCTTGCAAGTTTTGAGTAATGCGGCCTTGCTCTAGAATAAAACCAGTTTCTTTTCGGGTTTAGTACAGTATATAATTGGACATTTTTAATTGGCATAGTCAATGACTTTCTTTTTAAATAGTGCACACTCTTAGCTATTCTGCCATGGTCGGAGGCTGTGTGTCTGTAATCTTATCAGCATGTTCTGCTTTAGACATGTTAGTGAGAGCCACACTTTGGGAGCTGCTATGTGCTTTTCCTAAGGCACCTGTGTTTCAGAGAATAAAAAATTCATGCACGTACATTTTTTTAGCAGAAATAGGTGTGCTAAAGCCCTAAGCCCTTTATGAGACACTAGTGTGTGCCTTGCAGGAAGTTCTATAAGAATGAGGAAGAAAGAGAAACCAGAAGTCTAAAGCAAGTCATAAAGGTGTCGTGAAATATTTTTTTGGCAAATGTGAAAGTATTTTGTGGTCAGCATAGCATTTTCTAAAAAGTATATCCCCAAAAGATGTCTTCAAAAAGGGCTACTGTTAACAAAACTGACTGCATTTTGGTTGTTGTCCACTATCTCTCAACTTCTTTGCTGCATGTTGTTTGAGGCACAACTGTAGCTGCATCCCACTAGCCATATCTTTATCATTCCACAGCATTTCCTCCTTTCATGAAAGCTGTCCTACAAGCTGGTACACAGAGTAGCTCTAAAAGTGCATTTGTGACAGTTGTGTGCTAATAATGACTGCATCAGCTAGAAGGGGACTACTGCCCATTGTGAAAAGCTGCAGGTGAACATAATCGTTAACAGTGTGCTGTACCAAATAGTCCCTTGCTAACTTTCAATACAGCAGTTCGATATGTGTGGTGTCATTGTTTGCAGAAAACTTCACTTTAGAGGATGTGCATGATGAGAAATTACAATGGATGCACCATTGTCTCTTTCAAGCTTAGCTTGTGAGACTTCTAACTACCATATTTACTTGAACATAGGCTGGCCGTGATTCGAAGCCGACTCCTGGAAGTCTGAAGCCAGGAAAAGAAAGAAACACCTCAAATGTAGGCCGCATAAAAAAGCGAGGACAGGGCTCACAAAATGAAAACAGAATTTATTGAATGATGACCATGCCGAGCTCATTCTACGTTGTCATCGCTGTAGCCTCGTTGCTGTCATTCTTATTGCTGTTATCTTCAAACACTGCACTATATTCAAGCAGTAAATGTCACCCTTTTTACGGCGCAGGCAAAGAAACATCTCCCTTTGCCCCCTCCATCAACGGATGTTTTTCTCATCGATGTCGAAGTCCCGCCCGGCTTAAACATTTGATCGTGCCTCTGCGGCTAGCACATCTTTTCATTTGAAAGCAGCACTATAGTAGCATCGACGTTTTAGTGCCATTACAATAATGTCATGCTGCACGCCGATACCACAGAATAAAGAACCAGGTCCACGACACAGGTCAAAACACAGGCTTGTATAGTTCAGCTCGCTACTGGCATAGCCAGTAGCGCCTGCAGTACTGACTTTTCTAGGTAGCACTAGCTGCGCACCATTTTATAAATTTCAATTAAAAACCAGCGCATTTTTTAAACTACAAATCTAAGCGAACCCTAGAATTTGTTATATGATTATTTGAAAAGACCTGTCGGCCTAGATTCGAATAAATGCGGTATATTCTACCTTGTGCCCTCGTCATAAACCTAGAGCACTAGTTCAAAGTGAGATGTTTGCGTAGTGTTTCGTTTTAGATAAGCGAGTGATAGTTGTCCAAATGGCATGGTGAAGTAACATTTTCCTTTAACTATTAAAACATGAGTAATATGAGATGCCGTGACAGGGCTTTAGGCTTGCTTTAGCCATTAATTGTCTTGAAGTTGCTCACAAGCCTTTAAAGTCAATTTCATCACTTACAAAATGACTACTGCAGCTGCGTTTTGATTTTCCAACACCGTGGTACCTTCCAACAGAGTTCAGTTAGAAGGATTTATGGGCTCTTTTGCATTAAGCGCATCCTATTTATCCATGTTTGCTTTTAAGTGATGTCGTGCCACATTTTTATGCTTTAGTATGATGTGTGCTGTGAGCAAAAAGTGATACAGATCTTTTCATGTATTCATGTATTTCATGTATAGTATGCTTTTGTACACTGTTTTGTGATGCCTGTAAATAATAAAGAGCATTTTATGACTGGTTCCTTGAGTGACCATTGCTTGGGGGCTTAGCATACAGCTTCACGAGTGGCCCCTCGTATTATCACAAGTAATACATTGGAATCATGGGGTGACACCAAACATGCAATGTTTCATTTTCTCTTTATTTGCTGATCCACGTCTACAAATCTGGAAATTAGTGCCGCAACACTGTGCGACCAACAGCAGTCTTCATTTGGAAGCCAGATTGAACTTGCAAATTATAGGTCTATTGGGGCATATATTAGTCTTACAAGCCAGTCTACTTTCAGCCCTAACAGTGTGACATATTTCGAATGAGCTTTTTCCTCTGAAGACAAAAACAAGTTTCCCATTCAACACTCACTGCGTAAAATAGGGTAATTGAAATGTGCACTTGCAGCATGCTAACAAATGTCATTAAACAGCATTGTACTTGTGTCAATACATGCTGGCTGCTTGTAAATCTGCATGTAGACACATACATGTAATAAGAAACAAGCAGTACAATGGAGCGAGAGCTGTATGTTCTTTCATACTGTAGGAGACTGCTGTCCTGGCTCTCTTTAGGATACGGTGCATACTCTCATATTGTAACGAGTGTGACCTAGCTGATCCTCGGGCAACGATCACGATGGATCACGTAGTGTCAGTAATTCGCAGATAGCTGCCTTTGCCTTGTTGCAGTCTGTCTGTACATTATCCTAATTCACACCTGGAATATTAAGAAAAGAAACCAGATGACAAACGAGCACTCATCTAATTCTTTCGGTCTGTTTTCTCTGCTCAGTTTGTCCACATGCCGAGCAGCAAGCCCAAACAGCCACAATTATGAAAAATGCCTGGCTTTCGTCATTCCATCTAATACTGGTGTCGCAAAGCCACTTTTGATTGCAGTCAAGCCTGATGCGGATCACATTTCTTGATTGCAATCGACAGTGATAGCTGGTAACACTGTCGACTTAGGCGATCCTTGGATGGAGTTTCAGGTGTTGCAGGTCCAAGGTACTTGTCAAATTTTTCTAATGTGCTGTAAAAATTTCAATATAAACTTATCTTCTCTTTAAGGAAAATATTTCGTTTGTCATTGTGAGCATAGGGCCGTTATCGTCAGCTGTTTGTATGCAACTCTTCCCGACATATTCTTGCTTCTCTTTACGAGTCGCTCTTGTTTACTTGTGTAATAATATCCTATTCCTTAATTTTCTCAGTTTTCTGGTTCATTTGTATATTTATGGTTTCAGTAGTCTTCAGTATGTAAACATGTGTCCTCAAAAAAATTCAATGCTACTCATATTCCGTGGATTCATACTAACCATTGGCTGAGCATCGAGCCAGTGTTACGCATGCATTGTATCAAACAAATGGTCATCAGCCTACGATCGCGATAAAGATGCTCAAACCTGATGCACGCATTCTTTATCCTAATGGAGCAAGATCACGACTGAAGTGACCGTGTGGCACCGGTATAATTGCAACGTGCAAATACAACGAGAAATCAGTGGGAACTCATTCAAAGGAAAAATCACTGGCAGTGCACAATGGAAATTCTGTTGAGCTCTCACTGTAGTCAGTCAACTGGTGTTGAAATTCCATGTAATTTGACTTTACTCAATTATAGTACAACAAATCGACAATGGAAATTCAACACCCATTTTCGTAAGGGCTCGGATCGGGCGACTATGTCCCCGCACACAGAGACGTTCCTATAACGCACAATGAGCTTACTAAATTATTTTACTTAGAGAGAAGGGTTTTCCCCCGCCTCACTTTAAGCTTAGCAGGCCGCAGGTGGGCACACTCAGACTACAGCAAACGAACTCTTACCCAAATCCGGCGTCCCTTAGCAGCATATATCCCGAGATTATACTAATTGTTCTTGTGTGGCCTGTGGTGAGGTTGCTAGTTTGCCTCATATGCTCAGGGAGTGCGGGTCCCTGGGCCCGAAGTTCACCAAAGAAGAGTGGTACTCGCTCCTGGGAAGTCCCGTCTTTGAGGACCAAATGCTGGCCGTCCAGCGGGCCCGTGATCGGGCCGGCTTTCTTTTCCTTTCTTTTCTTTCGAGGAACCCGTATGGGTTTCCTTTGTAGGAATTGCTACGAACGGGTGGATGTCTGATTTTCCCTTTATTCATTACTTTTCTCCACCTTGCGGGTTTCTGCAGAACTGCTACGTCAAGACTCTTGCCTTTGCTTCGTGTTGTCGACAAATTCGACTTCGCCCTGCCTTCTGCTAGCCGCCTGGTTAGCTCAGATGGTAGAGCGGCTGCCCCGGAAAGGCGGTGGTCCCGGGTTCGAGTCCCGGACCAGGACGAATTTTTCTTCAACTATGAGGCTTTTCTTTCGAGGAACCCGTATGGGTTTCCTTTGTAGCAATTGCTACGAACGGGTGGATGTGTGATTCTCCCTTTATTCATTACTTCTCTCCACCTTGCGGGTTTCCGCAGAACTACTACGTCAAGTTTAGTACTTGTTTGATTACGTGTACTTGTCTTACTCCAGTGCTTTGTTGCTGTAATGGTTTGTACACACATGTACAGTAAAGGGTGATTTTGGGGTGCAAAATGTCGGCAAAGTATTGGCATGTACTTGTACGTGAAAAAGATACGTATACTTTGCGTAGGTATTTCTGTACACCCACTTGAGCTTTCATTAGGGCTGAAGTACCCCGGTTTAAGCAAAAGCATGTCACAAGCACTGTATTGGACCTTCTGATGGTACTTCGATGCACCCAGTCTGCCGAGAGAAGACCGCTGGAATGTGTTGCTTTGGTGAGAGCAAGCAGGGCATCTGAAAAAAGTAAAGCCAATAATTTATCTTCACTCATGCAAGAGGTTAACCCATAGGCGTCAAATTTGTTTATGTTCATAAAGATAAGGAAGCGTCAGCATTGCGAACATAGGAGATAATGAACAAATCTTATTGAAAAATATGTAGTTTCATGCAATTTCTATGTTTCAAAGGAACATGGATTATTGTGGGAGAATTAGCTGTCATATTTAGCAGGCTACTGAAACAAGTGTTATAGGAAAAAGATGGATATATTGTCTGATTAACAATGATTACTACTATTGAAGCAACAAAACACAAGCATAAAATACCTTTAAAAACAACACCGACAGGTTGAGATAATAAATTACTCAGAAACTAAATCCTTCTGCCAGAAAAGTAAATACCGTAGTGTACTGGCTTTGGCATTGCGCTGCTAAAGTAGTGGGCATGGGATCGAATCCCGGCCACAATGGCTGCATTTCGATGACAGGGAAATGCAAAAACCCCTATGTAAGTTCCATTGGGTACACGTTAAAGAAGACTAGGAATCCCGTCAACTTGAAGTTATAAAAACTGGAGGAAATATCGGGATAAGGAAACTCACAAAAGTAGAAGGCGCTGGCCATGCGAAGACCATATAAAGCCTTTCATGGTAGGTACCAGCAGCCGCTAAATTTCTTGCAAATGCTCAGTATAGCAGAAGCGGTATCTTTCGGTAGATCACTTTTGCGAGGTATTGAACAAGTTGGCACCCGACATGTTGGGCATTTACGGGCAGCAGCAATTCTTTCACAGATCATAGCAAACACTCTTACACATAGGTATTGACACGTCCAAATCCTAGTGACACAAAATATCACGAGACTGCTCGTATGACAAAAAAGTTATCAACTGGCAATACTGCCCAAGGGCCGAGATTTTGTAGCCATACCTTTCGCTTGATTATGCGCCACTCTTTCTTTCACTGCTTTGGCTGGCTTATCTTGTACTGATAACAAGGGTGGGGATCGCTATGACAATTTGCGAAGTGCGATTAGAAACGGCATCGAAAAATGTTTTGTAACAAAACTGCAGCCCTGAACTCGTTAATAAAGGAAATACCTATAGCATACCAATCATTTGGCGCAGCGCAAAGCATGCCGTAGTGTGCCGGTCCGCACAGAGCACAGCAAACTGACAACTCGCCGCACACATGCGAGCATGAATGTTTCGGAGGTCACGTGTGCCTTCTTGTGCTCATCGCACATTCTAAGGGGTGAGAGGAACACTCCGCCAAGATTATCAATGATATCGCAGCCGCATGTGAACAGTAGGTAAGAGTGGCGTAGAATGAAGTCGAATTTTCTACGAACTTGCAATATTGCCACTTTTTGGCAATATCACAATTGCGCACAAAGTATGGAAACCTTTGGGTGATGACTTTTCCCCTACATTCTCGAAGTCTAGATTTCGAGATATCAGGAGCACAGTGCCAACGAATTTTGTAATAAGAAGTGAAATGTACATAGAGTTAACAAGAGGCCAGGAAAAAAATTGAATTGACTGATATCTCGAGATATCAGGGTTTGAGTTCAGAAGTGTTTAATGTATAATACAGAGTCCCCGCTACAGCATGCCTCGCAATCATATTGTGACTTTAGCATGCAAAACTCAACGATTGAAATTTTTTAAATACAAATACTACATTCATAAGATAAAATGTTTATAGAAAATAAGCTGAATGCAGCTAAATATACAATAATTTGATACTTTCCAAAGCAAGAAATTCTCAAATGTTTTGAGCAACGATCTACTAAAGTCAAGATTACTCCCACCAGCTTTAAATTGTCTATTCTGCCCTACCTTCTTTACCTTTAACCAAAATTATAAGGGCAGCGTACATCCATGGTGGTGAATACAGCCAAAAAGATTTATGCCATTCCTTGATGAAGTGCATGGCATTGTTTCAAGCGACAGCACAAGTGTGCATTGTGATCATTAGCCTATGCAAATGGTTTCAAACTTCTTGATGACACAGGCCCCTGTAAAGGTTCACAAGTCACTGTGGCTCTCCTTTCATCAGTTTTTGTCCGAAAAATCATACAGATTAAAACATTAACCCGAGTTTGAACCTGTTAATGCATTGTTTCATAAGGATGAAAGTGTGGCCACTGACCAAGCCAAGCCGGAAAAACTCAGATTCTGGAGCAGAGAGATTTCTGGGTTACACTATGGCAGGTAAGCTCGTTGGCCTTTTTTCTTCCTTCAGAAGCAGATGACTTATGGCATGTTCTACGGTGCAGGTTACTTTTGCCAGGATTGGGTGAAGCATTTTGTTTACAGGAGCAGATGAACACAAGCAGATCAACGTGCGAGGTATTAATATGGGCAGGAGTGACGTAGGGTGGGAAAAGGTGTTACGGGTTTGGTGCCGCGCAAATGACGACCGTCTTTTCAGACAAAGACACGCAACAAGAAAATAATTTGGCCCGTTGGTTCTCCCAAGCCCCGTCAGCGACCCAGAGGCCAGGTTTGTACGTTAACGTTCCAAACACGGTCTGATGTGGTGGTTCGGCAAATTAAAACCTGCACCCTATTCTTTTAATGCGTTAGCATTTTTAGGGTGCTTCATGTACTTTACAGCTGTTATGTATGCATGTGTGCACGCTTTTTACTTTGTTTATCTTGTGCACTTCTGAGACCACGCGCCGGTTCGATGACGCCACCCTTTGTGCTAGATGCCAAAAACTGTCAATAAGGAAACGCAAAACAGTACTCCCGCTGCAGTACCCGCCTGCAGTACACGCGTTCCGATGATGGCAATCCGTTTTGTCGCTAAACTAATTTGATACAAACGCATACATGTTTGTTTTCCACAGGCTATGGATTCCAATGGCCATAAACTTATCAAATGGTAGGGGAGAGAACGCGTGGAATTGCAGAGGCATATTTGTCGCTTTTTATTTCAATTTTTTTAATACTGCAATCATTATGCGGTGATTTTCGTAGGGTAACACAAGCGTAATATATACAATAGTCTGTACAGAAAATACACAGGTTGTGACGAAGATCGGCAGGCTGAAGAGCTCCGTTGCCATCGCGCGGCTCGTACCCAGTTCGTTCGCTGGCTGTGCACTACCTGCTGTTGCCGCGTTGGTCGGTGCTCCTCCACGACCCGAATAAACCACCTTTACAATTGGTGGAGGTGCTGGGTACAAACGGAATTCTGGAACTTCGCAACCGGACACTGCAGCCTGTCTTCATTATGCCGGAAGAAGGACTACCGCAACCACAACCCGAAGCCCCGGTGACTACCGTGGACTGCCCCGGCCCGTTTCGTCAACGCGACCCGCCCATCTTCAGCTTTACCAAAGACCATGACGTAGAAGACTGGCTCGCTGACTACGACCGGGTGAGCATCCACAACCACTGGGACGACACCAAAAAAAACTGAATTACGTATCGTTTTATTTGAGCGGTGTCGCCAGCGTGTGGCACCGCAACAATGAACGTGATCTCACGAGGTTGACAGATTTCAAAACTAACGTGACGAAGGTATTCGGGCGCCCCGCCGTTCGCAAGCTTCGCGCCGAGCAACGTTTGCGCAGTCGTGCGCAACAGTGCGGGGAGACATTTACAAGTTATATAGAAGATGTTGTCGACCTCTGCAACCGCGTTGACGTCACAACAGCTGATGCCGAGAAGATCTGCCATATCTTAAAAGGCATTGAAGGCGACGCATTCCAGATGCTCTTGGCGAAAAATCCGGCTACACTCTCTGAACTCGTCAGTCTTTGCCAAAGCTTCGACGAACTCCGCAAACAACGCATAGCCACACGCCAATCTCCTCCTCAGGCGACTTCGATGTCGAGCTTGGCTGTTACCCCGGATAACACGTCGCTACTGCTACAGATCAAGGAGTACGTCCGTGAAGAGGTGGCTCGTCAGCTTTCTCTGATTCCCCTTACACACGGCCAGTCGAATTCTCCGTTGGCGCCCGCTCTCCAATCTGTCATCAAGGAGCAAGTAGCCGACCACATTCCGCCTTCTCTCCAGCAGGCTCCGGTTGCCGCTCCCCTGACGTACGCCGAAGTCGCTTCGAGGACTGCACCACAGACCTACGGTCCCCTTCGCCCTCCTTTGCGGCCGCCCCTATCCGCTCCAGTCCGGCCACTGGTGCAGTATGCACGACCTCAAGATCAATGGCTCACGGAAGACAACCGCCCTATTTGTTTTTATTGGGGCCGTGCTGGACATATAGCACGTCACTGTTGCGTCCTTACACCGAACGTCCCCAACAATGTGCTTCCAATGCGCCACGTTTCCAACAACGCCGCAACTATTCGGACACCTCTGAATCTCCTCCTGTCGTTGACACCGCATTCTCCGCCGCTCGCAATTCACCTTCTGCTCGCCGTCGCTCGCTTTCCCCGATGCACCATCGTCGGAGCCCTTTGCGCCAGGAAAACTAAATATCGCAGTTCAGGAGGCGAGAACTGCGGTGCCAGCGAAATGTATAAAGCATCGCACTTCCCCGAAGAACGTTATTGAAGTCGCAATAGAAGGAACATTGACACTAGCACTTGTCGACACCGGCGCTGCACTTTCAGCGATAGATGCCCGTATTTGCCGCAAGATAGGAAAAGTGACGGCGCCGCTTTCTGGCATGTCTGTCAACTGCCAACGCGCAGCACGTCGAGCTTTCCGGCGCCTGCACTACTCGTGTCATAATTCAGGAGGTCCTCTATATCACAGAATTCATTGTGTTGCCATCATGTTCACACGGCGTCATATTAGGTTGGGACATTCTCTCCACACATCACGCGATCATTGTCTGCGCCCGCGCCGAAATCGAGCTGTTTCAGTTTTGGATCAATATTACCACTGACCATAAGGACCATTGTCGCAAAATCTCTGTTTCAGAAGACACCGTTATACCTGCCTGGTCTTCCACTCTTGTCAGTATCTCTTGTGACTATGTATTTGACGGCACAGTACTCTTCGCTCCGTCTGAACTCTTAGTTCGCCGCCGTTCACTACCACTGCCGTTCGCCATCCTCGAGTTCAAAGCTGGCGCATCGCTCATGTGCGTCTCAAACCCATCGGCTGAACCAATTACTGCATGCCGCCGTGAAAGCCTTGGCAGAGCAGAGCCACTGACCTCATCTTCAATATTTGACACCATGGACGACTCCACTTATATTGCTGCTTTCGACGCATCGTGTCCTCAGTCACTCCGCGTTCTTTTACGCCAGCAATTGCCAGTGACCTTACGACGACGCAGCGCGACGAACTTCGCTTGCTCCATGGCCCTTCCTCTTTTGATTCCCAAGCAACATCACTCGGTCGCACAACGACTGTTTCGCACACCATCGACACTGAGAGCCATGCACCAATCCGACAGCGTCCCTACCGAGTATCGGCGACTGAGAGACGCGTTATCAATGACCACGTCAACGATATGCTCAATCGCGGTGTCATGCAGCCTTCTAGTAGTCCTTGGGCGTCACCAGTCGTCCTAGTTATAAAAAAAGACGGCACCATACGATTGCCCGTCGATTATCGAAGGCTTAACAGGCTTAACAGGACACCCAAAAGGATGTATACCCGTTGCCACGTATTGACGACGCACTTGACTGTTTGCAAGAAGCGGAGTTTTTTTCCTCCTTAGATCTCCGCTCTGGCTACTGGCAGGTGCCCATGGCTGACGCTGACTGTTCTAAAACCGCGTTTGTAACACCAGACTGCTTGTATGAATTCACTGTAATGCCGTTCGGTCTGTGCAGTGCGCCCGCCACCTTTGAACGCATGATGGACGGCATCCTACGCGGCCTGAAGTGGCATACTTGTCTCTGCTACCTGGACGACGTTGTCGTCTTTTCTCCTGGGTTTCCGACCCATCTTCGGCATTTACATTAAGTTTTGACCTGTCTCCGGAATGCTGGTCTCTGGCTTAACTTAAAAAAGTGCCGATTTGCAGCTCGAAAACTGACTATATTAGGGCACGTTGTCTCCAAAGAAGGCATTCTTCCTGATCCTGATAAACTTCGCGCCGTATCCGAATTTCCGAAGCACACTAACTTGAAATCACTACGCAGCTTCATTGGCCTATGCTCCTACTTTCGACTTTTTGTTCGCAATTTCGCTACTGTGATCGCACCAATTAACGAACTTCTCCAAGGCGACAATGAACTTTCTGCTTGGTCGGAAGCCTCTGAGATGCCTTAACGACTCTTCGTCACCTACTCAAGTCTCCGCCAGTATCCAAAAAAAAAGTATCCCAAAAAGTAGCGAAATTAGTTACAATAACGTCTGAGGTCAGAGAAAGCGCCAAAACTTGTCCTGGTAAGAGTCAGTACACACGAACCTGCGTCACACGGCCGAGGTGCTTTTCGTCACAAAGTCTGGTGCGGCGAGCGCGCCCAAAAACTACCGAAACAAGTTATAATAATGATTGGGCTCATAGAAAGCGTCGCAGACATATCCCAGTACGAGTAATTAACTCAAATTAACTACGCTTGGACGGCGAAGCTGTTTTTCTATAACTGCGTCACTAAATAGGTTGCGTTTTGTGCGGTAAGCCTAAATTTGCTTGAAGTGCGTCACAGAAGGTCAATCAAAATTGCTCACATTGCTGTAGTCCAGTAGTGCAGCAGCGCCGTGTCGAAATGCAGACCGAGCACAAAGGAACGCCAGGAGCCCAAAAAACGAGCTACATCCGAAACAGACGGGTCGCCAAGTACGCGAGCTTCCCATGCGCTGGCGGCATCACTCGCTCCTAGCTGTGGCATGTCTGGCGCATGACGTATGCACGCGCGTCTGGCGTGCCGCTAGCTTGTTGCTATGCAACGCAAGAAAAATAACTCGCAAAGCATAAGTTCATTTAAATTGCAGCGGTGGCGTAGAGGTGGAACACCCGCCTCGCGTGCAAGAGGTCCATGGTTCGAATCCCGGTGCCGACAATCTTCCACCGGATTAAAAAAAAAATCCACGTGTTGATAAAATTGCACAAACAGGCCTGGAGTGTCGCCTGATCCCGGTGACCAGAACCGGTAACGCACTCCCTCACCAGAGCAGGATTGGCCACCCTGGTGCAGTACTTGGCCACAACATCCTATATGAACACAACAATCAAACCCCGGCCCTCAGTCCCCAGCAGCTGCGAAGCAACTGACCTCGGCGGCGGTCATACCTGCGACGCAGCAGTGGGTGCTAAGAATCACTGGCTCCGGACAGGCCGCCATTGGAATATGAACCTGGCAACGTTTAACGCTAGAACGTTATCTAGTGAGGCGAGTCTAGCAGTGCTATTGGAGGAATTAGAAGGCAGTAAATGGGATATAATAGGGCTCAGTGAAGTTAGGAGGCCGAAAGAAGCCTATACAGTGCTAAAAAGCGGGCACGTCCTGTGCTACCGGGGCTTAGCGGAGAGAAGAGAACTAGGAGTCGGACTCCTGATTAATAAGAATATAGCTGGTAACATACAGGAATTCTATAGCATTAACGAGAGGGTGGCAGGGCTTGCTGTGAAACTATATATGAGGTATAAAATGAAGATTGTACAGGTCTACGCCCCTACATCCAGTCATGATGACCAGGAAGTCGAAAGCTTCTATGAACATGTGGAATCGGCGATGGGTAGAGTGAAAACTAAATACGCTATACTAATGGGCGACTTTAATGCCAAGGTAGGCAAGAAGCAGGCTGGAGACAAGGCAGTGGGGGAATATGGCATAGGCACTAGAAATAGCAGGGGAGAGTTATTCGTAGAGTTTGCGGAACAGAATAATATGAGGATGACGAATACCTTCTTCCGCAAGCGGGACAGCCGAAAGTGGACCTGGGGGAGCCCGAACGGCGAGACTAGAAATGAAATAGACTTCATACTCTGCGCTAACCCTGGCATCATACAAGATGTGGACGTGGTCGGCAAGGTGCGCTGCAGTGACCACCGGATGGTAAGAACTCGAATTAGCCTAGACCTGAGGAGGGAACGGAAGAAACTGGTACATAAGAAGCCGATTAATTAGTTAGCGGTAAGAGGGAAAATAGAGGAATTCCAGATGAAGCTACAGAACAGGTATTCGGCTTTAACTCCGGAAGAGGACCTTAGTGTTGAAGCAATGATCGACAATCTTGTGGGCATCATTAAAGAGTGTGCAATGGAAGTCGGTGGTAACTCCGTTAAGCAGGATACCAGCAAACTATCGCAGGAGACGAAAGATCTAATCAAGAAACGCCAATGTATGAAAGCATCTAACCCTACAGCTAGAATAGAACTGGCAGAACTTTCGAAGTTAATCAACAAGCGTAAAACAGCTGACATAAGGAAGTATAATATGGATAGAATTGAACATGCTCTCAGGAACGGAGGAAGCCTAAAAACAGTGAAGAAGAAACTAGAAATTGGCAAGAATCAGATGTATGCGTTAAGAGACAAAGCCGGCAATATCATTACTAATATGGATGAGATAGTTCAAGTGGCTGAGGATTTCTATAGAGATTTATACAGTACCAGTGGCACTCTCGACGATAATGGAAGAAAAATTAGTCCAGAGGAATTCGAAATCCCAAAGGTAACGCCGGAAGAAGTAAAGAAAGCCTTGGGAGATATGCAAAGGGGGAAGGCAGCTGGGGAGGATCAGGTAACAACAGATTTGTTGAAGGATGGTGGACAGATTGTTCTAGAGAAACTGGCCACCCTGTATACGCAATGCCTCATGACCTCGAGCGTACCGGAATCTTGGAAGAACCCTAACATAATCCTAATCCATAAGAAAGGGGACGCCAAAGACTTGAAAAATTATAGACCGATCAGCCTACTGTCCGTTGCCTACAAACTATTTACTAAGGTAATTGCAAATAGAATCAGGAACACCTTAGACTTCTGTCAAGCAAAGGACCAGGCAGGATTCCGTAAAGGCTATTCAACAATAGATCATATTCACACCATCAATCAGGTGATAGAGAAATGTGCGGAATATAACCATCCCTTAGATATAGCTTTCATTGATTACGAGAAAGCGTTTGATTCTGTCGAAACCTCAGCAGTCATAGAGGCATTACGGAATCAGGGTGTAGACGAGCCGTATGTAAAAATACTGAAAGATATCTATAGGGGCTCCACAGCCACCGTAGTCCTCCATAAAGCAAGCAACAAAATCCCAATAAAGAAAGGCCTCAGGCAGGGAGATACGATATCTCCAATGCTATTCACAGCGTGTTTACAGGAGGTATTCAGAGACCTGGATTGGGAAGAATTGGGGATAAAAGTTAACGGAGAATACCTTAGTAACTTGCGATTCGCTGATGATATTGCCTTGCTTAGTAACTCAGGGGACCAATTGCAATGCATGCTCACTGACCTGGAGAGGCAAAGCAGGAGAGTGGGTCTAAAAATTAATCTGCAGAAAACTAAAGCAATGCTTAACAGTCTCGGAAGAGAACAGCAATTTACAATAGGCAGCGAGGCACTGGAAGTCGTAAGGGAATACATCTACTTAGGACAGGTAGTGACGGCGGATCCGGATCATGAGACGGAAATAATCAGAAGAATAAGAATGGGCTGGGGTGCGTTTGGCAGGCATTCTCAGATCATGAACAGCAGGTTGCCATTATCCCTCAAGAGAAAAGTATATAATACCTGTGTCTTACCAGTACTCACCTACGGGGCAGAAACCTGGAGGCTTACGAAAAGGGTTCTACTCAAATTGAGGACGACGCAACGAGCTATGGAAAGAAGAATGATAGGTGTACCGTTAAGGGATAAGAAAAGAGCAGATTGGGTGAGGGAACAAACGCGAGTTAATGACATCTTAGTTGAAATCAAGAAAAAGAAATGGGCATGGGCAGGACATGTAATGAGGAGGGAAGATAACCGATGGTCATTAAGGGTTATGGACTGGATCCCAAGGGAAGGGAAGCGTAGCAGGGGGCGGCAGAAAGTTAGGTGGGCGGATGAGATTAAAAAGTTTGCAGGCATGGCATGGCCACAATTAGTACATGACCGGGGTTGTTGGAGAAGTATGGGAGAGGCCTTTGCCCTGCAGTGGGCGTAACCAGGCTGATCATGATGATGATGATGATAAGTTCATTTACGCGCAAAACTTTCTTTAGTTTTAGTGGGAAAGAATAAAAAATATAAAACGTTGTCTGCAAGTTCATTTCACATTCTTTTTTTCTGATGCTCGCGTCAACTAACGGATGGAGTTGAAACTAGGCGTGACGTGTTTCCTGTTGCCAGTTTTTGCTGAGTGTCCACTCTTGTTGAATTTCTTTCTCTGTGGTAATCACGGAGGAAGGAAATTCAGGAGAGGCCCTGACGTCACTCTTTGTGAAGCTAAAGTGAAACCGGAAGTTGGCGTTACTCATGGCGTTGCTCCGCCTATCGGGCCGGCTCTCCTCTCTTATTTACAATTCTCGCGAAACCACGCCGTGCTGCGCGCAACCGTGCTTCTCGTACCCGCGCGCTCCGCAGTAATACTAAACAATCGTTAGCACGTTAGCATGATTCGGCCAAAGAGGGCAAAATTTCCCGCGGATATTCCTTCCTCCGTTGCCATTACCATGGCGCTGTACATTGTGTACAGCGTTGCATGCGCGTTCATTTCACGAACTTTAGTTCCTCCTGTCCCGCCTGGCGACAGCAACATCTGGGAGAGCACGGTCCAGATAACGCAGCGCAACAAAACGCGGAGACCAACGCAAATCTGCCAGCACGGCGCCTTTGCCACGGTACGAAACCTACGGAGCAACACGTGTGAGCGCACAGAACCAAAAGAGAGCCGCCTTTGGGGCCCGAAAGGCGTCGTCGCTACAGCAAAGAAATAAAAAATCAGCAAAAAAGAGGAGTCTACTACGTCACTTCCTCCACACTTTTCTCCTAGCTTGCGGAGGGGGTAGGGCCTCTCCTCAGTTTCCTTCCTCCATGATGGTAATATTCTTCCCGCGTGGCAATAGCTGGAACGCAGGGAAATTACGATCTCTAAATCAATGAGGATGGAGTCTAGAAAACTAACAGCTATTCAGTACGACACAATTAACAGCCTCACAATTTACTCTGGAAGCCGAGGCAGTTTTCTGCAAAATATTTTTAAGAAAGGAATAATGTGTCGGTACTTGTATAAAAGCTACGAAAAAATTTGAATACGACAGAGTTCTTTTATTCAAGTATATTTTGTAACAAGAACGAAAAAAAAAACGGCCGTGGCTTAGCTTGGTTAAGCCTGGTGATTGCGAAGCAATAGTGTGTTATTCTCGGATCAGCTGGTAGTACGGCTGGTGGTAGTCTTGGGTTGTGCTAGTGTTACGGCTTACAGTGAATCATCTAAGCACCAGCGCGTCCAGGTGCATCTCGGATTTGAGCACGCCGTTGGCGAACGCCCGTATCGAGCTGAAGGACGAGAGGTCCAAGTAGCGCATGACGACGTTCTCGATGCTCGACACCCGCCGAACGTCGGCGGCTGCGAGGAGGCCGCTGCTGATGTCGCGACACGCGAGGAAGACTCGTGTAGGGTGCCTAGATGCCAGCGCCGCCGTTCAGGGTGGTGCCATTCTTTGACCACCCCCACGCCACCTCTTTCTCGCTGGGACGCCATATTGAATCACGGCGGGCGGTCAGAGTGGTCGCAGTTGATCGGTGCTAACAGCTGAGCTTGCGTTGTTCGAGGCACTCGCTGATGGTTCAACTTGTTTAACAGTGTTCGACTGTATGACTGACAAGCTTGTCAAGTCCACTGAGCCATCATGACGGGCTGTTGTGTGCCAATGTGCTCCGGGTCAACACGTAAAGGTCTGCGTTGTTTTCGCTTCCCCCGGGACTCGGAGCGAAGAAAGAAATGGGAAGCTCAAGTAAAGCGGGATCGGTGGAAAGCGACTGACAGCACATATATCTGCGAGGTGAGTTCCAAAACAGTTAAGTCTTATTGGTCCGTATTTTGCAATTAAAGCAAACTCGTGTGAGCCGCTGTTGCATAGGCAGCGTATAGGTACGCGCATACGTATGGGCGCGAGCGTGTTTTTCGTTTTTAACTTAGCTTTTCTACGCGAGTAGTGCCCTGATTATAGAGTCGGACGACGGGGATTTTGATTCGCGGAATATTTAACACTAGCAAAATATCGTAACGTCGCACACCTGTTTTATATTTTCACAGAAAGCACTGGCGCCTCCTTTGCAAAGTTCGCGTCGCTATTGTTTAGACAGCAGAGTTATTTTTAAGTTAAGCGAAAATAGACGAACGAAAAGTTAAGTGCTCGTTATTTGCTACTGAAGGCACACACTGCTTCATCAGGAGAGTGCAGCTGTTGTGCTGGTGCCACTCGAAGCCCTGCGGTTTTCTTTGAGATCTCAATAGATAATTGCGGCTCTCATGTCAAAGTGCATACAGGATTTTTTTATTGGTATATAATTGCATCGGGGGGGGGGGGGGGGGTGCTATTCGAAAGCGACGTAGCCGATGTTATGATCGCGGGCATATTTGCACTACGCTGTTCGTAAGCAGACCTTATCGCTGCATGTGCGTTCCCGATCGTGGTTGCTATTCCGTGACGGAGCTAAATACCTAAGCAGGATGCACTCATGTAAACGTGCAGCTAACGCACATTATGGGTCAAATTTTTCCTGAGCTTTCTGGCTCGGCGTCCGTCGTAGCTTGCGCGTTGTTTGGAAACGTGCGAGGTTCGGTAATACAGCAACATTTTTTATGAACATTTTCTGTTAAGCACCTTAAATAACTGGTTATTTTTTACAAGTATTTTCGTATCAGCCCAAACAAGCATGAATAATCACATTTGGTGTTTTATTTATTTTTTTAGCTCCACTTTGAAGAGGACCAGTTTCAGAAAAATCGGCAGGATGGACGCCGCCTGTTAAAGTCTACAGCTCTGCCCACGCTGTTCGACTTTAGACGTGAGTAATAATTGTAGTGGAGGGTATTATTTCCGCGATTTGCAGTTATTTCAATAAGCATTGTGACATGTCTTTTTTATTCTTATTATTCAGCTCAACCTAAACGAAGGGAACTCCCTATGAGACCGACTGCCGTATGTGGACCTGCTGGCGAGGAAGGCACCAAGTCCTCCTCAACATTTGCTACAGACGCTGACCAAGAAGAGTCCGCAGAACTGAGTCGAGATAGTACCTCTTCTTTCGAAGAAAATGCAGTCGAGCATGAGAGCAATGAAGATATTTCCTCGCTCTCTGTATGTGAGCTACGAAAGGCTCTGCAAGATGCGAAAAAGAAAAACACTGATTTGCAAGAAAACTTGTCGACATCAAAAAAGAAGTTAAAGACTGCTGCCAGGAAAACAAAGCGGTTAGAAAAAGACCTCTCAACGCTGACAAAAAATCTGGATTTCTTGAACGAGGACCAGAAGGCTGCCTTGAAGAGAAAGAGCCGGAAAGGCAGTGTATGGAGTGCAGAAACCATAAAGAAAGCGCTGCAACTCAAATTTTCTTGTGGCTCTGCAGGCTACGACTTACTTTTAGAACAGGGCAATCCTCTTCCCTCACGAAGAACACTTTGCAGACGACTGCAGCACCTGTCATTTAAGCCCGGCGTCTTGATTGATTAGTAAATATGATGAAAGTGAAAGTGGCCGCAATGTCAAACATTGAAAAAGACTGCGTCATATTTCTCGATGAAATGGAGATTCGCAAGGGTGTCGAGCTAGACCGCAGTGGTGACGGCTTCCTTGGCAAGGTGACGCGCCCTGAAACCGACCGAGCAGCAAACCATGTACTCGTCTTTATGGTTGGGGGCCTAAACACCCGCTGGAAGCAGGTGATTGCTTATCACTACACAGGTGCTTTTGTCAATGGAGAGAAGCTGAGAGACTTTGTCGTCCATTTAATCAGCCTTTGTGCAGACATTTCTTTGCGTGCGCTGTGCGTGACATGCGACATGGGGAGCTCCAACCGTGCTATGTAGCGGAGCTTAAACCTGTCAAGCTCCCGCTACACTGTCACTAGATGCACTGTTCCCCACCCATGTGACAATTCTATGTCATTGTTTTTTATGCCGGATCCTTCACATGTACTAAAAAATATTAGAGGGCACCTCGTGCGAAAAGATCCCATGAAACTTAGTGAACAAATAGTGGCAAAGTACAATTTACGCAGCAGTGACATGTCGATTGAGTGCATAGAAGCAGTCCTAAAGATGGACTCAGAACAACTGAAGGTGGTACCTAACCTGAGTACCGTGCATATTTCCAACGGCCACTTCACAAAGATGAAGGTAGGGGTAGCTGTTCAGTTATTCCGGGAAGCACCTGCAGCTATAAGGTACTTTGTAGAGCGTATGAAGCTGCCGCCCGAGGCTGAAACAACAGCCTGGTTTTGTGAAGTAATTTTCAAGTGGTACACAATCATGACTGCACGGCACCCTGTTGTTGCTCTGAGCTTATCAAATGAAAGCAAATATGAAGAGGCTATTGCAACGCTGAAACTCGCTGTTGAAGTCATTGATAGCTTAGGCATTGGCATCAAAAAGGTCTGGAAGCCATGCCAGGCAGGGGTGCTAATGTCCACTGCTGTAGTGCTTCAACTGCATGAATTTCTGCTAAAGAAATGTGGCTATGCATTCTTATTGACAGGACGATTGGCCCAAGATTGCCTGGAGAAGTTGTCTTCGGTCATCAGGATGATTTCTCCTGTGCCCAGTGCTTATGATGTCAAAAATGCGCTCAGAATTGTGTCAGTTAGCCAGTTCCTCAAGCTACCTAAGAACTCTGGTTATGAAGCTGACGACAGCAACTACTTAGTGGATTTCTTCTCTGCAGAGATTCAAGAAGTGCAGAAAGAATTTCAAGAACCCTCGTACGATGATGAATGCACAGAGGGCGAGCCATTGTCTCTTGTAGAAAATGACATCATTGCTCACTTGGCAGGGTATTTGGTGAAGTCTTTTATATCTACTAACAAACCATGCTCCACCTCTACTGAGTCCCTGATTGCTGATGAGGCGTCCGATGAGCATGCTCTTGTGCAGCTCAAGGAGTACAATCGAGGTTCTAGAAATTTGGTGTATCTAAGCCATACGGTACTGCGCTTTGTTTCTTCCTGTGAATGTGTCTAAGAAATTTTCACAGGAAAATGATGTTTGTCATTTGGATCACCCAATCAATACATTGACGAGCCTTATTGAGCGGTCAGTTTCTCTGCCACCTAGTGAATGCGCTGACCACCCAAGCGTTATGAGAAAACTGATGTGCCGTTTTGTTGTCATGCGACTGCGTATCTACCTCCGCTGGCTGAACGAGCCTGATTATTCAGACGACGGTTATAGCAGCAAGACTGTGGCTGGCGTGAACTTGTCGTAGAGTACCTTGCTTTAAATCTTACACCACTCCGTAAATAGCTTTTTTACTACTGACTTACTGGCTTATTTTGTAGTTTGCATCTTTCTTCATGCTTTGTTTTCATGTTTGTTGCAAAGGTAACACCACAGTGCACGTAGCAACTTTTTGCCCCTATGTCTTGCTCGCTTATGTGGAGATTTGCATCTTTTTCCATACTTTGTTTTTATGCTTTCCTTTTAAGGTTAAACCCCCCTTTACATACCCCACTTATCTGTCCCTCTGTCTTGCTTACTTGTACTGTAGTTTGCGTTTTTTCATGGTCGACTGCACTTGATATTAAATAAATAATTTGCACTGTTCTTTTTTGTTTTGTTGCCTTTGCCGTCTGTAAGGTGTGAGGTTGACAAGATAGGTTACATATTGTTCTGCAGCACTAGAAGCTGAACCTTTAGGGAGCAGTTTTTTTCAACATCCTAGCCCATCACCACCCAATTTTGCAGGCAAAATAGGAATTGCATGCACAGGCATCGTCAAAACTACAGCTTTTTACTAAACCTTTTCTCGTCGATTGTTTTTCACAAAGCATAAATGTTCAGTCTGCTACTTTTATTTCGGATTTAAAATTGTTAGGAAAGAATTACTGCAGTTATTTAATGACCTCAAATTCACCGTTTTTTGTGTAGGTGTACAAGCATGATTTATATATGAGTACAGATGGGCATGAATAAAATAAATACAATGAAAAATATATGCAGAAATGCGCTTCACAAACGGAGTAATCGTAGCAGAACAACCGGTGTCCATGTCCAGAGCGCAAGCGAAGCCTGCATATGAGCGCACGCAAGAACGCTCGGTGGTTGTGCGCCTGTCAGAAAAATAAAACGAGTGGAAAACTTGCAGTAGTGGTTTAACCTACCGCCAATGAGGTGCAATCAGTTTTCATGGGCCTCGTGAAAGAAAACGCAGGCGCAGTGGCAACGTTGGTATACGCGGCATCGTTTGTATGTACCAGCGCCAGCCTGTAAACAGATGTGATTGCACCCCTGCGGGCAATAAACAGGCGAGGAACTCGCAGTTACACTTTGAAAGATTAAAAAGCAGACAGGTTGTCTTTGCGAGCAAAACAAACAGAAACAGCTCCCGCAACAGAAGCGAAACCAACCGCCGCGCGGCTGTTATCATAGCGCAGGAATTGAAAAACCAAAAACCACGTAGAAAAACAAACAATTTCTTCCACTCGCACGGAGCGGTAGCACCTGCTGGGCAACGGATCTTTAAAACGATAGCGTGTTTAAAATGATAGTCAACTGACGGCACATTAATTGTTCAACCTCGACGACTCGGGGCCCTAAAATTAATTCGTAATTTTACGTCTTCGACCCTCGGATGTTAAAATGGCTATTATGAGTAAAAAGATGCGCAGAGCAATATTGATAAAAAGATTGTTCAAATCAAAGCACTCGAAGCGCGCCGAGAGCATGAACGGCGCCGTTACGAACGCTAGCGCAGCCGATCCTGTGTGCTTCAATATGGCGGCGCCGTTGAGGTTGTCTCCGCCCTGAACGGCGGCGCTGGCATCGAGGCACCCTAGACTCGGGCGCCGCGCCGCGCCCCTGGTGAGAGGAGCGGGAGTTAGGCCGCCGTTGGTGGCTACCGCCTCGCCTCGCGACGGCGTCAGATGGGGCCCCGTTTTTACACAGCTGGTGTGACGTCACTCTAGGTCACGTGGTGTGACGTCACGCAGCGAGGTCACGCTAAAGGTCAATGGTGCCTACCACCGCCTCGCCACGGAACGGGCTGAAGTGCGACCTAAAGTAGTATTGCTTCGCATTAAAAGGGAAAGTGTCAACGAAGTGTCCAAGCAATGGCTGGTAAGGTCAACGTGCAGGGTTGGTCCGATGATTCGATAAACGAATGCTGATTGTGCGCATCTCTTCTGTCCCTTTTTTCATAGTGAGGGCGTAGCGTAAAGCTACACAACGCGGGTTGGAGCCGAGCTTCGCATGCTTCTGCGCCTGCCATACTGCGCATGCGCGAGAGCCGCGGGACGTTACCAGAGGCGCAGCTGCGTCGCCCTCGCTGCCGCCGACTGTGGCGCATTCCAGACGTGTGACTTCGCAGGCTCCGCAGACGCGCCGGCGCCGTGTGCGCCTGCTGCTGCATTTAAGGCCTAAATATAGTCTGATGTAGCGTAAACGCGCGCACACCTTACGTCACGTTGGCGAGAACAACAGCGCCTGTAGTTCGACCCATGGTTCGACCGCCGCCAACGTAACCAGACGCGGCCAACCAGGCCAACGCGCTCCGACGCCCACGGTGTCTAACGACGCTCGCCCGCGCGCCGATAACGTCGGACCTTTGCGCCTTTAAGATTGCGGCGCCGCGCGGCACTGCGCATGCGCGAGGAGGGCGCATCGAGCGTATACACCAGAACACCGTGAATTCACAGCGCGCCGCCATATTGATGAGCGCTGGTCGCGCCATCTGTCCCAAGCGCCGCGAAGTAGCAGGTCTGGGCTGCCACGCCGGGAGATGCGACCCGTCGCAAAAGCGAAACTTGGGCTTTTTAGCTGGGCGGAAGGCGTGTTTCGCGTTTTTTCTAACCTGTCATTTTCGCTGTCTCGATCCAATCAAACTTCAAGGCCTCATGCAAGTCCGCAATGGCCACACTGAGTGCTCTGCAGACTGCAGAAGCGAATACATCGGGCAAGCACGCTCTTACGTTCGTAGAAACCGCGCGCTATAAGCTAGAACATGTGTGAGCTGTAATATCTCCGCATTTTTGGCACGTAACCTGTGAAGCAATATAGAGCACTGTGTTGGTGTCATATATTATTAAAGCACGCAGCACGTTGTCTTCTGCACTTTCAGTTTGGTCTTGTTTGTCATGGTCGCTACTGGGTTGGCCTCGTTTGGCAACCAACTGGCGAGGTCGTTTGACTGGGCTTATAGCCTGCCTGATTAGCAGATGCCTGCCCTTCACCACCTGCACATTGAAAACAAAATATATATTATAGTGAGAATGGCTGTAGTTCTTTCCCATGCCATCACTGTTGCGAAGATATAAAGTCCTCTCAAATTGAAATAGAAAATACACCAGGCCAATTGTATCGTGCAATTTATCGTACGACATTCAGAACAAAAGCTTACAGCACTCGAACAAGCAGCATATGATGCTAAACCTTCACTCACTGGAAAATGAGGAACTACAGTAGTTATAATGTTAAACTACGTGTGCAGTCAAAGCCCGTATAATAGGGTGAGCATGACAGGTGCAGGTGCTGTACAGTTATTGCACAAACCATGACAGGGCACATAAAATTACCATCCCTACTGAAAGCTGCATTATCAGGGACCCCTTTGGTACAAGACAACAACCGCACCTGCATTCCAAGAAATTAGCCCCATCAACTGCAGCTACCTGGTATCAGACCTGTTTCCCTTGTACGAGGCCATATCGGATTGTTGGCGCTCCCTTAAAAAATAAAACACTAAAGAAAAAAGAAAACTGGCGACAACGTGAAAAATTTTTTTACAAAATACAACAATAATTTAATTAACCACCTTATTTTCCTCGCTGTAAGAACGGGAAAATCTTGCGCTTTGTCCCGCATAACAGCCCGCAAGCAGTTTATAGCTCAGGAGGCTCAAATGAATTCGTTACGAATGACACCTGGAACACCAGCTCTTAAAGACAGGCGCGCTGCAAGAACACCTTCGGCGACGAGCTGTCGTCGTTTACGTTTTTGTGCACGCATGCTACGTGACGAGCAGACTTCGGTTTACTTTGATAGCAATAACGCTCACCAGCAGGGCAACATTCTATTGCCTACAACTTGTCGTTCACGCTTAGTGGTCATGCCGTGCACCAGCTGCAAGTATCGCTAACCGCAAACTCAACTGTTCCGCTTAACAGTCGGGAGCTCTGCATGACTGAAAACACGAAAAGGCTTGCCTTTTTGTTATAGCCAAGGCGAAGCACCGGCACGGGAGTCTTCGCTGTAGGCTTGCTGTTCACAAAGTGCTCGGAGCAAACCTGCGTGTTACACATATTACGTTCGTAGGGCGCAAAGTTGAACGTGGCACCAAAATATACACAGATCGAATACTCACTCACTCGTGCATTTTCACTGGGTTGGTAGTTCTTCCTATTCACTGCAGCTATCCACCGGTGGCGTAGCTTGGCATTCTTCGTTGCGGATGGAAATCGGTGCAGGCTGAAAACACCGCACCGGCACAATTCCCTACGTGTGTTGGGCTCTTCGCAAACAGCGCTAAGCAACCTGCTCCTTTTGCGCTGGTTGTTTTGGCATCCAAACACGACGCAATGATGCCCAGATGACTTCTTGTACTTTGGATCCGCGTGAACGGGCACATTTCCGCACTTTGGAGTCCTAGAGCTTACGCTTGCCATGTCTACCGGTCGCCGGCGAACACACTTTGGCAGCCCAGCACAAAATGGCGCCGGTCGACCGGGTAACCCGGGTGCGAGAGTATGCGTTCGGTTAGTCTGGGTGCGAGGCTATCGTGTTCTGGTCTATAAACCAGAACACGATAGCAAAAAAACACTCAGCAAAAAAAAAAAAAAACAACACTCAGCAAGAAAGCAAGCCGCCCGTGGTGACAGTAAGTGTGTCGTATACTGAATCTTAGTAAGACAAACTTGTGACGCTTCCTACGGCCCCGCACGTGTACCTTCTTTCGATAGCCATGGTTGCCGAAGACGTGACGAGCGATTAGCAAGAGTGACAGCGCTGGATTGTGTTGCATGCGCCGGCACACCGCGCAAAATATAACACCGGGGAGCGCAGAAACCAAGAACTCGAAATTTCTCTCTTCTGAGTGACTGAAAACTGGCTTTGCATCCCCGCATTTTCCTTGCGCGTGAATAGAAGACATTCTGCGAGCTTCTAGCATTTTCTGGCTGAGAGCCTGTGTTGTGGCCACCTCTGTGTATGCACAGTACTAGAGCGCCGGCTGAAGCGAATTTGTTTTGCAAACGCGCAGTCGCCCGTGCATTTGTGCTCTTAAAGTGCAGGAAGTAATGCCCCGGAATTGGGCAATGCTTGGAAATCAGATGTGTCCTTTATAATTTCTTCAAATTTTCGACGTCATGCACGTAAAAGCGAATTGCTTACGTTTGTAACGCCGCCAATTCACCAGTATCGCAATTTTTCCATCCACACGCACTATTCCCATCAGGTCTAAATAGCGAAATGACACATGCTTGTAATTTCCATTTTGAAACTGATGCCGTCTGGTGGAGCTTCGTACGGGAAGTACTGTGTCTAACCTGATGCCACAACGTTGGATGAAGGCACAAAAAGCCCGGAACGAGCATTATATAGAGCGAAATAACTATTTCCTCATTTACAAGGCGTCTTGCGTCTACTTTATGAAATTGCACTTGACAAAGATTGGATAGAGGCTTGTAAACATCGTTCTCAATCATTTTAGCTATCTAAATCATTCAGCAGTAAGACCACACGCGATTGAGAAGCAAAAGGGGAAACAAAAGCGGTGAGTGACGTAGCCGACGCGTAGCGCGTGCCAACTATCGTTAAAAACACGCGTCTCCAAAACCGGAAGGTGTTAATCGCATCGGCTTGGTGGGCTGCAGTCAATTGCGCCAGAGGGCTACACGCTAAGGTCCGCTCTTGTTAAATTTACTTCTCTGTGGTGAACGTGTTAGCATCCAGTTGGCGAGAAGTTCTCGGTCTGTGCTCACAGAACAAGAGACAGCAGTTCAAAAAGGGCTTCTTGAGTTTCCGGGAAACAAAATAATCTTTTTTCGTACATTCGAATTACAGTCGTATGCTATCATGTCTGCAGGTTGTGTGTCAGACGCACTATACAAACTTTAGCGCCAACTTTGAAAAATGTCATAAGTTCAAGAACGCACTAGGGTCAGGCGGAATGCCTACACTCTATAAACTAGGAAGGGTATCGCAGGAGTGAAGCTGCCGGTTCACTCTTCAAAGCGTCGTTTTATTCTCGCAAAATGTCGAGGAGAGTGAAATGCATTGTTCACTCTGTCACCAAGGAGAGAGTGAAATGTGCTTTTCACTCTCCCCTTCAGAGCTAGAGAGTGAAAAGACTCTTGCGACAATAGAAAAGAGAGACTCTTGCGGCAATAGAAAACAAAACGTAGCGTAATCTTCTGCTTCAACTGTAGGTGGCTGGCCCCGAACATGGCAATGTATCATTCATGCACGCTGAGCAAAGAACACATCGTTTTGCTTCTAAGAGAACAGGCCGCCGCAGTTCAAAGGAACGCGTAGCGAGCGCTCTACTTTTTCACTCGGAGTGGCTCCACCGCGCGCGCGCGCGCTCAAGATCGCGGAACAACACAGCACCGGAGAAAGGTGACACCAGGCCCCGCACACTCTCAAGTTCAACAAATGGCCACAGAGGGCGAAAAATCAATCGAGGCGCGTTTCAGCGTAAGCGCGCAAGTGGAGCTACTGTAATTTGGTCGAATACTTTAATTGGTGCTTTCTCTGCTAGGGGCGCTGAACATGCTGATTTTTTTAATTTACACAAACCATTGACATGAACAATCGAGGTGTCTAATGATGTTTTTTTACCTCAGGCAAATAGGCAGTTGATTTTTTTTTAAATTTGATTGTTGAAGCTGCTTTTTAGTCATAGCGTCAAGGTTTTTGTACTTGATTAACCACCGACAGCCGACAGCCTATTGGTATCGATGTGTTTCCTGGCCGTTGACGTTCGAATACTACGGCGGCAAAACATTTTCGAAAGCATGCTGGTTTCGTCTGCGAGTCATTACACAGACTTGCTGTAAAGAGGTCTACTCTTGGCAAAAAATAGTGCCTCATTTTGTTTAGGCGTTGATTATCATAATGAATGCGGCGGAGGTTGACGGAATACGCTTGAAGGTACGTTTTTATGCCGTTGATCTCCATAACACCGTAAGTACGCAAACCGATGTCATAGAACACCCGATGCATCATTGTGTGTTCTCCGTCATCGCTTGTTTGCTGTACGCCTACTAATTCTTCACTTCTTCTTCAAGTGTTGCATCCTCCTTTTGTCCTTGTTCTCTTGTGCTTCACTTACAGTATGTCGTTCCGTCAGCTGTAATGCGCATTTGCAAAACCAATACGTTTGATAAGACGCAGTGGTTATCATAATTTCACTACACATGTATTAAGCTGGCACATGTGGTTCAGATACAGATACCTGTATGCGGACTTGCACGACGTTGATGCGGAGATTAGGATAATTATGACACCCGTAAGGAAGAGGCAGCTGACGGCCGTAATTAGCTGTTGCGTTCTTTTCGCCAAATTACCCGGCCTGGTAGTGCTCTAAAGATGCTGTATAAAAGTGACACGCGGTGACAGGGAAGTTATGTTTAGCAGCCGACTGTACGTTTTGTAGCTTAGGTCTTCTTTCTTGTGCGTCTGTGCTACCCTTATTAATGAGCCATTTCTTGACTATGTTCTTGACTATGTAACCGCGTTTGTGTGGATCCGTAGACGTGTGCTTTTTGTTGTACTTGTAAAATGCAAATAAAATATTTTCAAGCTTACTCAATCTTTGGTGTGTGCGTTTATTCCAGTCGAGGCCATCGTGCCACCTGGAAACCACGCTCTGTCAGTAGCCCTACACGAAATGCAACAGCTGGAGCGCGGCGGCACAACTCGGGGTAACGGCGGCGTAATAAACGAAAAACCGCTCGGGATGCCCTTAAAAGTCAGTTCAGAGTGTGCCTTAACTCGATATGACTCAGCGCTACATATATTCTGCTGCGCCTTGATCGTGCTCCCGCCAGTTTGGTTGCTGTGTGGCAAACGTAGCGCCTACATACATATGTAGGCGCTACGTTTGCCACACAGCAACCTAACTGGCGGGAGCACGATCGATGCGCATCAGCCAGAACCCAGTAGGTAAAGCGACCATACTGTGCAAAACCCCGTTTCCGTTTCCTGTTGTACAGCGCCACTCGTGGTCACATACTTTAGTTCACGACGCCACCGCTACGCTTATTTCCGTAGCACTGTGGAAGGTACAGTTTCCCTTCTCTAAGTTTGTATAGGTGTTCTGTGGTGACACGTCCAGCGAGCAAAGGCCAGCCGAGGGAGATCGTGTGTTAGCCATCTCGCGTCGCCACGAAAACACGACAGTCGTTCGTCATGCCTTGGATATAACAACAAATCCTCCACGGTAAGTGAATTCTAACTTAGGTGCACATTCTCCGTATATGTCATGCTATCGCCAGGAAGTCGTCGCTGCGCTTAGCCGACGCGATTGACAAAGGACTAGGCGTACGCGCTGTCTCTCGATGTCAATCTAAAAAGCCAGTCGTCGCGATAACTGCACGTGATTTTATCACTTTGCCGTTGTCCGTAAGAGCTTTAAAAATCGCAAACGCTGCCAGAACTATGGTATGTTCAATAAGACGCCAGGCGAGAGGACGCTTAAAATGGTTGGTTCACCAGCCCGTGATTCCGAGCCTATGCGGAGCGTGATTAGCGTGCGTTTTGTGTGTTTCAATTTATTCAGTTTGGCAGTCTACTGTGTACGGAACGCTGTTGAACTAAGGAAT
This sequence comes from Dermacentor variabilis, assembly GCF_050947875.1. Taxonomy (NCBI): domain Eukaryota; kingdom Metazoa; phylum Arthropoda; class Arachnida; order Ixodida; family Ixodidae; genus Dermacentor; species Dermacentor variabilis. The sequence goes on along the minus strand of NC_134576.1, from coordinate 42,599,545 downwards.
CACATAACAGAAGACGTCATTTTGCTGGCAGCATGCTTTTTTTTATAAATAAACCGCGCGCTTGACGGTGTCTCGCGCAGGGGGAATCTGCGACCACTGAAGTTACGTGCAGCACCAGTGCTAGTTAGAAACTTTGCCGCAGGCATTCAGCTGCATGCTGCAAGAGGTCAGTTGGGCGCGTTATCTTGAACTTACTGAAAACGCATGAGGAATCCATGTTTTATGCTGAAAAAAGTATAAACCCCATATAAGCGATCTTGCGCGCGGCAGCTACAAGCGACGCGACGGAGATGGCTGTCGCGTTCGCTCGTCGCCTACAAGTCGTACTCCGTGCGAGCGACGATTTTGAGCGACGCCTCCCCGGTGTTGCCGGCATGAGGGCTGCAGTCACGCGTGACGCGTGCTTTAGTAATTTACGTTGATGTATTTTACTATAAAAAGTAGCATAAAATATTTCTGGAGGTCTTGCAGTACGTTCTTATCCTTGCACGTATAAAAATTGAATCATTTGCTCGTTCCGCGCGACAATCGGTAGTATTTGAGCGATGTATGTACGTACATCCAGTTCCGGCTTCGCGCTATTGGCTAGTCGCTCATAGCACTTCTGGGCGACGAGCGACGATTTCTAGATTTCCAGAACCGAGCCATCTGTTCAAGCGACGGCCCGTTTTGTCGCTCGAAGCCGTCGCTCGTCGCCGTCGCGCACTAAATCGCTCTCACTGTTTTTGCTCATGTTGAAAGGGTGTGATTATAGGTCTGGTTTTGTCTCCTGTTGCGGTTTTCGTGCACGGTGCGAAACTGAAAGGATGCTTATGTCTACGAACTCGGTGAATTGTCAAGCAGCTAGTTACGCATCGGCATCGAATATAACGGCTGCTGTGTGGAATTACAATTGCAGGGGCGCTTTGCATACGCTTATTGTTTCGGACATGCCTGTGCATTTGCTAATATGAGTTGGCGTGTCAGAGTTATGTCATATGAACAGCTAAATCAGCCTTCCTCTGGGGGTTACAAGCGTAATGTGTGCATTTTGCTATAGCATGGCAGATCTTTTTTTATTTTTATTTATGCAGCATTGATTTAGACACAGTGAAGGTCTTGGATGGCAAGGCTAAAGGCAGTACATTGTCTGCCTGACTAAGGCCCTGTCACCCATACATTGCTCAACAGTGCGGTAGCATATAACATACAGATAGTATGCACACATATCAATAGCGTGGATTAGACATACATAGCATACATTGCAAACATACGTGCATTAAATTCAACAATCACTATACAACTTTCCAAGTAGAGATAGTTTAGGATCAACAGAGTAATATGAACACGAAAGAAAACTTTATCTATTTACAAGCACAAAATGAAACGCACTTAAAATAATTGTACGTAAAACACACAAAAACCAATTAGCACAATGTCAATCAGAAAGGGAAAGCAAATATTTTTTCATGGCACTTTTAAAGCAGTTTAATGATCTGAAGTTCTGCGCTATAGTGATCGTGTTAGGATGTGCATTTATGAAGGATGGGACTAAGTATGCTAGTTGTTTTCTACCGTAGTTCGTCCTGCAAAATGGAACTCTAATATGGTCATGCCTGAAATTGTATTGGGTGTAGCTTGAGAGGTGGTTTTGATAAAGAATGAGTGAATTTTTCACGAGTTCGCCTCGTATGTATATAGCGAGCTTAAGTTCGTACAGTTGATTAATTTTTAAAAGTGCATGCTTTGTGAAAAAAGGTGCCGTGTGATCGCGGGGTCCAAGGTTCTCAACACAGCGAACTGCTTGTTTTTGGAGACATATCAATCGATCCAAGTTTGATTGGAATGTAGTCCCCCATACCAACAGGCAATAACTAAGATGAGACTGAATTAAAGCATAATACAGACGGCGTTTCAACCAAGTAGGAACAAGGTATCTAATTTTACACAATATGCCTATTGACCTACAAATGCTAGAATGAATCTTCGTTACATGAGGTGTAAAACTCAGGTTCTCATCAAAAAGCACACCTAAAAATTTAAAAGCTGAAGTCCGCTCGATTACACAACTATTGAACTTTACACAAAAAGCACAGTCATCAGGCCTATTTCTAGGCTTAAAAACCACATATTTTGTTTTATTGACGTTTAACTGCAGGTGGTTTGCTGATAACCAAACTAAAAGTTGATCTAACCAATTATTAGCTGTAATTTCTAGCACTCGTAGACTGTCACCTGAGAAAAACAAACTTGTGTCGTCAGCATACAAGACTATGTCTGGAGTAAGCGGTATGTTTACAATATCGTTTACGTATAGAATAAAGAACAGGGGACCCAAAATTGACCCTTGAGGGACACCGAGTGCAATTTCTTTCTTGTGTGAACAAAACCCATTATAACACGTGTATTGTTGTCTGGTAGTGAAGTAATCCTGAATCAGTTTCAGGGCCACTCCGCGAACTCCGTAGTATGACAGTTTATTAAATAGGATAGTGTGTTCAATGGAGTCGAAAGCTTTTCTAATATCCAGGAAAAGACCAACCGTATATAGTTTGTTCTCGATGTTACTAAGGAGTTTTTCTTTGATCTTAACAAGTGCCATTTCAGTAGATCTGTGTTCACGGAAGCCAAACTGTTGGTCCACAAGGGCGTGGTTTTTATCTAGAAATTTAGTTAGTCTGCACTTACGAGTCGTTCCAACACTTTTGAGAAAAGAGGTAGTATGGATATCGGTCTATAATTATTTAAATCAGCGACAGAGCCTCCCTTATGCAATACAATCACTTTGGCAATTTTCATAGAATCGGGGAAAATACCATTCACGAAAGCACTGTTACAGATATGGCATAATGGAGCCGAGACAACATCAGCAACAGATATGATTGGTCCTGCTTTTATGTCATCAGTCCCTGCTGCAGTATCTTTTTCATCAAGATGTGTTTATCGCTTGAATATTTTTAGTAGAGAAATAAAATATCAAAATAAAATGTTGCTTTAATTCCGTGTTACCAGTCTGTCGTACACAGAATAGGTTGGTGTAATAAACTAATAACTGCGGTTTAACTGCAACTTTTACATGCCTACAAGAATCTAAAATGCTAGATTTCAAACTGCAGCAGTAGTCCGGTCTGTCAAAAATGAACTCCACTGCGCACCTCATGCATGAAAATAAGTTCATGCCTTTTAGTAAGCTTAGATGCAGGCCGCAGTGAATTTGTTAGTATTGAAATGTGGGTAAGCTTGCCATAACAAGCCTTGTTGCCCTTTTTTATAGGCACATCCATATATACATTGAGCTGAAGGACAATATTTTCACCCCTACTGAGCATCATGTTTGCAGCTATAATCCTGAAATTATGGCTTCAGCAGTGGCACAACCAGGGATGGTGCGGGGGAGGGGGGGGCACACTGGGCACTTGCTTAGGATGTGTCACAAGTGGTGTTTGCGATACACCAGACTCATGACAGACCTATGACGTCTGAAAATGACCAATATTCTATTCATTAGCAGGAGTATTCTAACATTCATGAAAAACAAGGATGAACTGTGGTTTATTTGTTTTTTTGCTTAAATCTAAAAATTGAAGTTAGTTTAGCAGTTGACTGTTGCAGTCATTTGGATGTTTTGCATGCATTTCACTAGGAAGACTAAGAGCTAAGACTTTTTATTGCCATGGCTTTGACTGTCTTGATGTTGTTTTGCACCATGCCCTTGTGTTGACTTTTGCATACGATATTTTTCAGGCACCCGCTTTATATAACGCAAGAAGGCAGCTGCAAGGACACGAGGATGTGAAAGAGCCAGTGCAGCGCGACTTCACGTAGTGCAGAGGAGCCAATGCCAAAAAATCAAAATACATAGGCATGTTATTTGGACAAGAAAACTAGTATGTGGGTATATTGGGTGTACCATTTGACCAAATGTCAACAAAATCAAGATACAGTATGTTACACGAAGATGAAAATTCTCACGTGCTCCAGGCAGTCATCTTAACATGGTATATTTATGTAATGTCTCTGATTGGAAAGTCAAATCAAGTATGCTCTCTGGAGACAAACACATAGCAGCAAGTGTCATTGAAAGTTAAAAATGTGTTTTAAGAACGCTGATTAGTTCTGAGAAGTGACTGCTTTTTGTCTTGCCTCTCAACAAATATATCCATGTGATAAAAAAATAGTGATACAATGAAATTGCATATTTGCTTAGCGACATGATACATACTTGCAATGAGCACGATGCCTGTGCTTACTATAAAAAGCAACAGCCCATGCTTGGTTAGGTTAGGCCCACTACAACATGCAGGCATGGGTGATTGGTGCTTTTTTTATTTCTGTGTCGTGAGGTTTATTGACGTGCGTATAGGTGCAGTGGCACGCAGTATGGCTAGTACAAAAAGGGGGGGAGGGCAGATATATGTAGCTCACTGTACACGACACAGGGCAAAGGAAATCCGTGTTCAGCAACTATGTTAAATGCCATGTACGTAAATTTTACAACGCCACTCGTTCGAAGCGCGCACAGGTGCATATTGAAGAAAAGTTTCCAGGGTAGATAATTTAGTTCGTAATTTACACTAATTTTGCTCTAACCACGAGACATAATAATTTGAATATACTGCACGGAAAAACCTAGAGCGAATTAAATTGTGTCAGCTTCGTGTGTATACATATAGTCTTTCCTATGCATTAGGTTTTTTGCGTAATGCATTAACACTTGACAGCCTATCTTATGATGTGTACTCTGTTTACATTACAGTTCTTTATTAGTTTACTCGTTTGTTTTGCGACTGATGAAATGCCGGCATATATATATTTTCAACATTTGACATAACCCTGTATGTTTTGCAGGGACAACCCAGGATGTGCATTTCTCAGCACCCAGTCAACTGCCAAAAGTGACTCAAACACAGGCCACCAGTAAGTGGACATCAGTTGCAATTTCACATTATGCAGTTGGCGGCTGCCTTGTACGGAGGCATTTTTTTTAATGAGATGGTGATGTCATTCTAATGTACATTTTGACCACAAAGGTGCGATCATGTCTCACAGAGGCATATATGGTTGCTATTCTCTGCGAGGGACGTGTTCTCGTGTTTGTGAAGCATTTGTGTTTGGCAGTATTCTCGCCCAATGAGTCGGATATAAACACTAACTCGCCACTGCCGGCAAGTAGTTGCGAGAAACGCATTATGACGCTGTAAAGTTATTTCATTAATTCGAAGGAAAGTTTTGCAGCAGGAAAAAAGGTTGCTATTCCAGGTAAACATGTCTTTTTCTCACAAGTTATTTAGCCAAACTGTGGATGCATGAAATTCGTGACTTATGAATAGATTTTAATTTATTCTTTAGTAATGCTTCTAAAAGAGACTAGAAATAGCATGTGACTACCTCTGCAATCAGCACACCATACATTTACAGTCATAAGTGGCAGTTCCATGCAGTCTCGCATTTTATATAACCTTTCCTTTCAGCAACATTGGAACTGGTGGCTGCATTTTCAGAAGGAGAAGTGTACTTGACACTGTATGTGTATGTGTGAATTCGGTTTTCTTTGTATGTCGGCTCACTGACAAACGGTGCAAAAATCTGTTGTACCATGAGCCTGACGACGCCTTGTGCTGGTAGAAATGCGGCACTTCGTATTTTATAGTACTGCATGACATTTAAATCAAAGTTACCACATAAAATGATCAAGAAAACTAACCACTGTTATAGCTGTTTTCCTCAAAGAACGCTTGTCCTTTATGGGCTGTGTTAATCTGAGCTCTCCACCGATGTTTCAGTAGTATTATCCCTTAGTGAGTGAGAGATTGGGGGCAATTAATCGTGTTAGTGTTTAAGTGGTGTCCTAATTATGTGCATTTGTTCCAACAAAGTTGTCTAGATTACTTTATTGTGTAGTGTAAAGCTTATGAAACCATCAGCAACTACTGAGTTGCTAACACGCATATGGATTTGTCACTATACAGGTGGAACTCGGCTGTACCACTGCAGTGCTGCGGAAATTGCCTTCACCAGCGGCTTTGCAACAGCTGTTTCGCAGCATGTCGGTATGTGTTAATTTATAATTATGTTGGGATGGGCTAGTATTATGGACCACTGCTACTCTGTATTGTGACAGATCCATATGATAAGGGATGCAATGGGCACAGCGAAAGCCTTTGAATTTTTTACTATGGTACATAAACAGGCTCTCCTTTTCGTCACTGGAGCAGGAGAGAAGGGCATGCAGGCACTCCTGAATGTACATATATTTCAAAACATGAGAGAGACATATATACACACACACACACACACACACAATTAAACTAAAGGCAGGGACGTTCCATCTTTCATCTTGAATTGAATTGTGCAGCGCAAAAATACAACACAGACCACAGAGAAGCACACATGTTAACAGGTTTGATACACACGTTAGTTCAACAGATTTGATACTTCAAGTGTGCTATTTTACACAAGGGGGAAGGGAAAGGGGAGATAATCTGAAAAATACAAGTGGAGTGGAAAAAAAGAAATCGTGCCAAAAAGCATGAGAAGCATCGCGCAGCCAGGATCACCAGCAGGACATCTAAAAAGCACTCTGATAAAATTACATACAGGACAACCTTACGTATAGTTTGTTTCAATCAACTCAGATCACATGCAGCCATTACTGCAATCATGTTGTTTCCTTATGTCATATGGGGGAATGATGTGGGCCCAAAAAACTGTTTAGAGCTGAAGGATTATGTTCCATTCTAGCCTCATTGCCTGCTTTTTTATCAGATTGTTATCAGCTGCCTATGTTAGGGACAAAAAGTAAGAGTACGAACTGTTTCCCGATTCGCCATTCCACACAACATGTCTTTGTGACTATATGTACATGCAGATGATCCATAGTTGAAAAATATTCAGTACAGAAGAATCTCATTACAATATGCACTTAGTTGTAAGAGACATCTGAAAATGGTTTGGTTGGTTTTCCGATGTTTGCCACGTTAACAATACTGTATACAAGAGACACCTTTGTTACTAAGGATGACTTTTTAAGTATTCACTACTTCGAAGGGACACAACCCAGGCACATTCACTTTGTGCACCTTGTGTGCTCCGAAGGGCGTAAAGATCACGCAATCCTTACACAAGTCAATCGCGCATGTCTCTTTTAGCATGAACCAGAAAAGGAGGGCAACGAGGACAGTGCAGGGCAGAAAGTGTCGGCAGTTGAAGCTGACGAGCGTCTAAGAGCACCTCAAAGGTACTGCGAGCAACAAGGCTTGCAAAGTGAAGCGTTTAAATTCCAGAAGTTGGGAAGCAAGCTAACACAATCTACAGTCACTAAAAAGCTGTGAATGTCTTCTTTAAAGGGCCCCTAAACCACTGAGGTTGAAATTTAGTTGCGGTGTTCCAGTTCTACACAATAAGGCAATGAACAGGTAGCCACGAGAATTTTTCGAAACGGTGCAGTAATAGTGGAGCTACGTGTGCTTGATTATCGAAAAGTAGTCCCCACTCATTTTACTCTTTCATCTGGTACACGCCATATGGACAGTATCGTCTTTTCCTTGCCTAGTACACCTCCAAATTTTACGGGACAGGCCAACACCAACGAGCTCTGTTGCTGCCGCGCTGGCCCGTCGTCCTGCGAGGGGTGGCGCTAATACAACGGAACTGTATGGTGACTCGTGTTGAAGAGCCTCATAGGGAGACCCTTCTGTTGGCGTTTCTGTTCTTTGCCCCCATTGGCTGCCCACAATAGCATCGCGCGCAACGCGACGAGGAAGAAGGAGTGTGTATTTGCTTGCAGGCCTTGCCGGCAGTCGTACACTTTCGTTCGACCAATTGACAGCACCGGAAACTGGTGACATCATCAGAGACAGCCTGGTGACGTCAGGACAAACTGGGGGGTGCAGGATAGGTCCAGAGAGGCGCACGGGGTCATTTTCTTCATATTGTGGTGCTCCGGCAGTGCTACGCACTCTGGCATTTGGCTTCGGCGATCGTGACGGCATTCTGATTTCGATACGCGTGTTTACTTGAAATGTTCAAAAAATGTCGAGAAGTGGTTTAGGGGCCCTTTAAGCCACCCTGAGCATTTATTCCTTCAGATATATCAAAACATACTTTAGTGATGATGCATAATAAAGTGATCTAGTCTGGCTCCTCAGTGTCTCAAAATTTTTGGTTTCGAGAGACATGTTTCCCGTGCCTCTTGAATATCTTCTGATGAGGCTTTACTGTAATATACACAAACAATTGTGTAACTCCTCCTGCAAGTATTATTCATTAAGCTCGGTCACTTATGTGCAAAGCTTGTGGTTAAGTCTTGATGTCCGTACTTTTTAGAGCTATGTTTATTAATTCATGCTGTTCTTATTGGTTCTTCGTTGCAGGAGACAATGCCTACGAAATTATTGGCCCTGATCATGAGAGCCCTCAAGGGGCAAACAACATCTCTGTTGCAGAAGTGAGCCCGATACCACTTGGAAGTTACCATGACAGATGACACGGCAGCAATAGATACAGAGACTGCCATGTCTACTGCAGCTGCAACAGTGTACGAGGCAAGCAGCAGCAGTGTCAGAAGGAACCACACCAGGCCTGGTAGAGCAACATGTGTGCTATCACTGACTTTTTTTGTAGTGGATACAACTCAATTGCTCAACATACAAAAGCTTTTCACCACGACTGTGAGCCAGTGTTATTGTGGAGCAAGTACAAGACTAAGTTAGGTGTTATAACACAGTACAAGCATCACTTTAATATATGCAAATGCAAACATATTACAGTTGTTGCCTCCCCAGCCAGCCCACATAGTGACAACAATGTGGAACACATGGTGGGACACACCTCTCCCCCATTACAAGATAGTAGAGACTGTCAGTGTTGTTGCTAGATTGACTGGTCTTTGTAGGCAACTAGAAGGACAACACAGGTGTCATAAGATTGTTGTTGATGTTGTTGTTGAAGAGGTAAAAAAGAAGTTCGATGGGAGCTGAAGTGCCAACTGATATTGAGCAAATCAAAAGCAACCACCTGAGAAAGCAACACTATCGAAATTTGGGTATCTGTGTGCCGCCAACTCTGGTAAGAATGGCATAGGACAGAAGTGTGATGAAAATCACACAGACACTGCTGTTGCATCACTGGCCACAGTGAGCAGCGACTTGTAGGGCAAGAGAGTCAACTGAAACTAACATTATTATATAGTGTCATGATCCCATGTGACCACTTTTCAAGTTCTTTTGCAAGATACAGCTCAACCTCCAGAAACGAGACTGCAACTTGTCTGTAAAAAAGCTTTCACAAAAAATTATTCATAACACCATTAACGTAGCAGTATCTTTTTCTTTTGTGTCGGTTCGAGGTTCCCGGCTGTCCATTAATGCAAAAATTGAGGAAAAAAAGAACATGTCGTACTTACACCTTTTTAACAAGTACGAGGGGGACAGAACTTTTCTAGTCATGCATCTTCATCATACTATCAAGTTTTTAAATGCCTTTTATAATTATTATCACCAGTTATATCTGTGTGCATTGTATGCATGTAGCAGGTGTAAAATCAGGTCAGTTGGATCAGATGCCTTATCTGCAAGCGAGCCCTATATTCAAGAAATTTGAATTAAAATAGCTACGTTAGAGACGCAGTCTTTCAGCACTTTATTGCCTGTGGTTTAAGCATTGCTCAATACTTTTGTGGGTGGCAATTTCAACCGGCACAGCACTGCGCTTTGCCACAGTCACATTTGTCTTCAAAGCGGTTTTTACCATTTGTGTTAATCTGTGTAGGCATAGAGCAAGTTTTTAATTTATATTTTTCTGCATTCTTGTGCTTGCACTAAATTGTATAAGGCAGTTACAAAATGTGCGTCACTATAACAAACTGTTCTGTTGAGCTTACACTTGCAAATAATTGTGTTCAGATGGCCGCACTTCTATGCGGGTGCACCGCTAGCTTTGTGTATGTTCTCATGTTTGTATAAAGCTTATATAAGCTAGTTAGAAAATGTATGTCACTAAGCATTGTGATATTCTTTAAAGAACTGCTTGGTTGGTTTTACACTTGTGAATTAGTATTGAGGCGGTGGTATTCCCATGTATGCCCACTGCTAGCTTTCTGTGTCCTCACGTGTTTGTATTAAGTTTCTACAAGGGAGTTACAGCATGTACGTCACTAAGCGCTGTGATATTTTTTAAAGAACTGCTTTGTTGGTTTTACACCTGTGAGTAATAGTACTCGGGTGGCACTAGTCATGTGTAGGTACACAGGGACCATTTGTATACATTATGCTCATGTAAAGCAATTACAAAGTGTATGTCACTAATTACTGTGATATTTGTTGAATTGCTGTGATGGTTTTACACATGTGAATAATAGTGGTCACGACACAGTACTTGCGGTGTATAGTTGAATTTATACACTGCCAAGACATGGGCTGTATACGTACCAAAAGAAATGTATGTCATTATATTGTTGTGATTATTACTGTTTGGATTTTATTAAACTGTAATAAAATTGTTTCTTGTATCTATTGAGGTATGGCAATTTGTCATGCAACCAAACTGAGGACCTGAACTTGTGCATACAAATAAACAGCTAATTTAAGAGTATACTGCTCATGTTCTGCTAAACCAGTTTAACAAATCTTGTACTACAATGCTGGAAAAATGACAGAGCTGACTCGGATGTACAGAAAAAGTTCTGCACTGGCTGAAGGACTGCCCCACACTGGAGTTCGTAATGTTGCGTTTATTGGAGTAGAACAGAAAGTGCACTTCTATTAAAAATGCGACAGTCGGTGCAGAAACATAAGGCAGACGAGCGGATGTGGCACATTTTTTTCAGGGCCCTCCATGCCTACTACTGCATTTCTAGCCTTCCTGTGCTCTGCGTATAAGCCCCTGTTCAGCCAAGGTTTTTACTCCATGACAGTTCTACTGGGTTCGTAGCAATATTGAAGAAAAAAATTCAATGGTTTTCAAGGACTTTCGAGGCCCCGACACAGTAATTTCAAGGACCTCGTGCAATGTGTGTAGTAGTTTGGACAGGCAATAACTTGTTCAAGAACACCGTTAACTTTAATGCAAACAAAAGAAAACAAAACAAATCGCATTTCAGTGATTTCAACCATTTGAAAGACTGCTAATTTGCCTTTCACCGCCCACCACTAAACGCACACAAGGAAGCATTTCAAGAAAGCGCTCAAACTTTTTCTGCAATAGCACAATTAACTACTTGGACCTGCAACATTTGCAGTTTTTGAATACTGTTTGGTTTGACAGTGTATGTGATGTCATCTGTTGCCTCAGCTTTTTTCACCATCAAATAAGCAATAGTCATTTCTAATTTCTTTTTATTGTGTCTGTCGCTCTCAATTTACTCTTCACGGCTTCTCTTCGAATGCCTCAACTGTTGAGCTTCCTGCTTCTGCTCCTCCAAGCACATTTGTCGCCGGTTCCATATGCTTAAAACTGGTATCTGCAGCTCCTTTGTAATTTCAACTTTAAGGATGTCGCTTTCCTTCTATTACCTCCAGAGACAATTTTCTGTGACATGCGAAAGAGTGTCACAGAAGGGAAAAAAAGCGCTTGGCAATGTCTGCTAAGTCTAGCCAAGTGTACAAGTTTAAGGACTTTCCAATACTTCTAAAAATTCAAGGGTTTTCAATGCCTTGAAAAATGGCATTTTAGAAATAAAGGATTTTCAAGGATCGCTACAAACCCTGGATTCTAGCACCTAAATAATTTTACAAGCTTATTTTGGCATGGAGTTAGGAAATTCATGCTTTCTAGCTAACGCTGCACTATCTCTGTACAGTGAAGCCACGAGAGCGCAACTATTTTGGAGTAAAGAAAAATACTGAAAGCTTTTAATACCACTCTTCTTTTTTTCTATGGAGCTTCGTAATGCCTAGTTAAGTTTACGAATGTGCCTGGTTTTGGCGGGCGTTTCTTCGACATTTTCTGGAAGAAGCAGATGTCTAGCCCCCGTATTCAGAAATGTATCTTAATACAAAGCTCATGCTTGACTTGATATAAACGACGCCTGGTGCGAACGTCCCCCAAGACGCTCACTGCCTTTCTTTTGGTGCGTTCACGACTTGCGTCGTTTAGATCAAGTAAAGCATGGGCTTCAAGTTATGATGCATTTCTGCATATGGGGGTAAGCGTGCACAATTCCGGGCAACGCACTGTGCCATTGACACTGAGAGAAAACGGGGAAAACAGAGTTAACCACTTATGCTCCTAAACTTTCGCGTACCTGTGGTGTGCGTGTATCGTGGAAGAAGAAACAGCGCAAACACAAGGACGAAAAAAAGCATCAACCACACCAGCGCTTCGTGGTGTGGCATGTTTTTGCGTCGTCCTTGTGTTGCGCTGTTTCTTCTAAAATGCTCAACCAACTAGCCGGCAAGTCCATCCTGTGCATATATAAATTGAACACACGCATGAGTGTAGATGGTCTTCGAAGCTTTTAGAACGAGCACTGCCACAGGATACGAGCAGTGCACGCGTAACAAGTGGACACATTAGTCATTTAAACATGCGTGCCAATGCATTTGACGCGGCTATCGGCATAAGCAGTCTCCAAATGCTGGAATGCATGCGCTTCAAAACGCTAACGATTCGCTGCTAATGCAGGACAACAGCTCACAGTGGACTGAACCAAACTCCAAACCAATGCACTTGAAAAGAACGCCTACACGGCAGCGTGAGGCACGTCGAAATGCCTGGTACTGGCGTCGCAGTTGCTCACCAGTATACGCGCGAATTAAATTCACATACCTGGATGGTTGGCGCAATACTTTGTATCCGCGTATTTTGGAGAACATGGACTGGAGAAGCACTCGATCATGAGCTGAACGGCACATTTGTTATTTTCCTGCGGTTACGACAAGCCGTGAATAGTTCTCACGTTGTCGTCTACATTGTCTTCCTTCGTTAGTCGTAGCAAGGAATGGAAATGATGCAAACGCACACGTATTCCAGTACACAACAGCACAGCACACTACAGAGAAACCCCACCCACCGCAGCCGATTCATCAAATACGTTTGGTATATATATAACCTCTAAAGGAACACGACTGGGCGTGGCGGCGCTGTGGTGTAATGGTTATGATGTGTGTTTTGAATTGTACAAATGCGAGTGTACGCGGGTTCGAATTCCCATGATGTATAGAGCATTGTGATTCTTGATAAGTATGTGATTCCCTTGACAATTGTATTCTAATTAGATTGTGTGACTCCTGATTGTGAAATTTGCGAAGATATTTGCGGATTATGTGTTAATTCGCTTTTTTTTCTCCTCAGTGGCGTTCGTGACGCATACGCATAGGCCGCTTCAGAGCAGTCACGCCTCACGGTAGGCAGCAAATAGCCAGGAAAAAATGACTTTAAAATCCTGCATAACTTTGCTCACGCCTATTCTGAAGGCCGCTTGGAATCGGGCCAGTGTCTCTGAGGAGCCGCCTACGGAACAGTATATCAGCGGCCCTAATTTGATCTGATTTCCTGCCTGCATGCGTGACCAGGACTTGGCTAAGAGGGTATTGGGAAGAGCACTCTGTTTTGAAGGAGTACAAGCACTCTGTTTGGGGGAGTAGAAGTACTCGGTCTGGCGGTGTACTATCAACCCTGCGGGGAGAGTATTAGCACTCTGCGGAAGAGTACTAGCACTCCCTGTGGGAAGAGTATTATCGCTCTGCGGAAGAGTACTAGCAATCCCTTGCGGTGGAGTAACAAAACTCTGTCAGGAGGAGTTGACCTACTCTCTCTCAAAGAGGGTCGATCTACTCTCGAAAAGAGAGTGAAATATGGGACAAGCAGCTACTCCCTCAAAGAGAGTGCCCGGCACTCCCTTGGTTTTTAGAGTGTAATAGAATGAGGACATATGCAGCACTTCCACCAACCTGCGTGCGCACGTGACGAACGCATGCACAAAATTTGTCTTGATGCGTTGGCGCTCTGCCAGTTGCATCTGTTGCACATCGTGTTTTGCGACCGTAACAGATATTAGGGTAAACATTGCTAAAAAGTTACGCTTACATTTTACTTCGTGGACGCGGCTACGCGTAGGCATATGCAAGCCGGGAACATTCACAGCGAACACTGTGACGTTGAAGCACCTAGGAAAGGGCGCGAACGCAGTCGCTGGCGCCACACTGATCTCGACGGTGTCGCACCTTGTGGTCAATGTGTTTGTGTAACATCGGCAACAGCTTCTCTGTACATCCACTTTCACAGGGTCGAATGGAGGCGCAATATTTTATTCTTTATTGGTGGCCTAATTTGTACTTTAATAGTATCCTATTGCATTTACACTTACGATCGGCCCCATCGGGTCCCCCTGACCGTTCTGCAACGTAGAATATGCTCGTTGTATAACTGAGAAGTCTCGAGAGCCACGCATCCGCGCTGGGCGACTCTCTTTCGTCACGAACCACAAACGTGTCTCTGCGTCCTGCGGCTCCTGGCGGGCACAATACAAATCACGCATTTGTACGAGACGGCAAGGAATTTATTTTTTAACCTCCCTGCTTAGCGGGCCTCGGGAGCTTCGCCTGCCTTCTTGAAATGGCTGGCGCGTAATTTTTGCCTTACCAGATGTGGAAAGTCTTGTTTGCCTGAAGAAACCACGCAGCCTCCGGGTTTCCGGTTTATCTCTTCAGCGTCGACAGCCGTCTACCGACGCGGAGGCATGTTGTCATTGCGAACCCCCATATATTGAGATACCACTTCACGCTAGGGCTTCGATGAGTCTGGCCAATGAGCAAACAGATCTCTGAGGCCAGCGCACCGCTTTTGCCACGAGAGCTTCTTTCTCGCGTTTGCTCTACAACAAAAATGTCCCCAGAGGTAAATGAGTCTACTTTCTGGGGGCAATTTTACCCCTTAGAGGATATTTTCGTAGGGACCATTGCCTCTTTTATCCCACAAAATGTGTTTTGCTTAGGTAATAAGGACGACGACGCGCTTTAATTCGTCGCGCGGATTCGTTGACATTGCTCGGACCGAATGTTTGTTCTTAATCAGAAAAGGTAAATGATCTCAAAAAGTGTGTAGAGAGTTCTATATCTTTTTGGTTACGAGCGCAACCTGACATCGTTGACCCACCGGCAGTCTGCTAAACAGTTTAACAAGAGACGTCAGAGAAAACATCTGAGAAAAGTAAAGCTAGTGCAGACGGTATCGAAACGACATGAGTTGCGGAGGGAGGTTGCAATTACATAAATTTGCGATTCGTTTATGTATGTCACAATACCGCAAAACTAATTGCGCCTTACTTCTATATTGGTTTGCCGCCGTCAACGCTGTGACGAAGAGAATTTCATTGGACAGCTCTTCCGATGGTGCTGTCCAACCCAGACGACGCACCGCCAGCGTACTGTAGGGGCTCTGGCGGTGCATCGTCTGGGTTGGACAACACCATCGGAAGAGCTGTCCAACCCAGACGACGCACCGCCAGAGCCCCTACAGTACACTGAGACACTCGAGTACTACCGACAAAGTCGCCATAACTATCCCCCTCCTCATCCTTCGCTTAATAGAGCAGATGCCGCTGTCTGGCGGCAACTGCAGACCAATTCATTTCCTTGTCTCCACATGCTACATATCTTTCATCCCACCCTGTACCCTTCCTATTGTCCCCACTGTGGGGCCAAACCCACGGTGTATCACTCCATATGGGAATGCCCTAACCCTTCAGGTGTTCCTCCTATACCCAACCCTACCCTTTCCTCTTGGGATTCTGCGCTGCTCAGCACAAGGCAGCAGGAACAGCAACGGCTGATCCAGCGGGCTCGCGAAGTCGCGCATGGCAATGGAGCCCTGGACTGAGGGACCCACTCATCGAGGAAATTTTCTACTCGCTTTACGAAATAAATGTTTATTCTCTCTCTCACGAAACGCTTATCGTGCTGCAGAAGCTGCAACAGTTACGGTACGTACATTACCAATTTAAAACCGCGTAGCGGACAGCCCACGCCGCGCACCGCTTGGCCTAAACGCAATAAATGACCTGAGCACAATAAGTATCTCTGATGACGTCGTACATCGGTGACTATGCGGACAGTGTAGAAGGAAGGCGGTCTGGCGTACGGTTGACGCAGCCTGGGAGATTTACGTGGTGAGCCACCCGATCATTCTTGAGGTAATTACGCCGCGTGCTCCACGTAAATGGCCACCAGATCGTGCTATAGGTGGCAGAACAATCGCTGCGTTAGTCTGGACGGACCCTCGGCGGCACCCATTAAAATGTACACGGCGGCGCTTTGCTGTTCGCAATTTGGGCCAATTTTTTTTTCTTTATGAAACGCACTGAATGCGGTCAATGTGCAGATGCTGGTCTTGAATGCAACATTATTTTGCATCAATCGCACGGAGAATACCTACTACTCAACAACGGAGCGCTAAAGGCAGTTTGTTTTATTACATATATTGTATTTTTTTTTCTGTGTTCAGCTTGCGTTCGGCCCTTTCCGTTGCCATAGCCATTAGGCTACTCAACTTTGTGCTATTCTTGCAGTGGTTATGAAAATGCCTGTATTGCTGTGCAGTGGTGCTCTATGAGTAAGTTCTTGTGATTCTGCTTCAACACATACTTGTACGCATGCATAGCAGCGTTTTACTGCAATTTTTATTTGTCTCTAAAGTACAAGCTATTGACTACGTTTCGTTCTACAAACTGCGCAATTATGGAACTGAGTGCGCTCTGTATGTATCATCAGGCGGCTTCATAAAGCTTTCTCCACGCGGTAACGTTAAATATACTGCCTTTTAGCAACAATATTGCTTTTGAATAATTAGAAACGTGAGAATGAAGCGAACAATTTTCATTTAATTTGGTGGCAGCCCTGTAGTGCTATTTTTTTTAAGTATCGGCCGTTGCCTTACGCCAAGCTCACACCACCCCGGTAAAGAATTTATTATATTAGCCTCAAACAATTCAGATTTAAGAGGTCCTGTTTTTAGTGACTGAAGCATTGCGCGTGATGCTCTTTTAATGCTTCCTTTACTCTTCGCTTTTGTAGCAAGAAATAATCTTGTTGTTCCAAAGTGTGAAAATTCACTTGCGAAGCAAGATTATTTCTCCGCAGTGGAATATTCACATAATAAAAGTGCCCTCTGTGAAACAACTAAGGATTGTCGCATGACCGCTAAGCGATAGTAGTGCAATCATATGCCTGACACTAATTCTAACTTACATCGTCATATCAGCGTTTCAGGTTTTCTTCCTTACTGCGGTGTGATACATTTCGTATTATGAGAAAGATTGCGGATTAATCAACCCATTGATGCAGGTAATATCTGTTTATTGTGTTGAGGTATACCAACGATCACTTGATTTATTTAAAACTGTGCCGTGTAATTTTCTAGTGAACTGCTTTAATCAGAATGCGGCAGTAAAATTCAAATGAGTGTGACGAACTCAGAGTGCGGCAACATGCATCGCACGCGGGAAATGTTCCGTCACTAATTTAATTGCAGCTCAAAGTCTACAGCACAAAGAAGAGTTAGTCTCCACTTCATAAAAAAAATTGCGTACTACCATTGAGGACTGCGATACAACCACCGAACATACTTAAAGATGTGCGCGCCGTAGGCGCTCATGTAAGCAAGAGGCAAATAGGAGCCAAAGCGACGCGGCATCCACACGATCCACACTATCGTTGTCCAGCTGTGTCCGTCAGGCGGCCACTCCGCTCAATCTGGCGGGAAATAAAAGCAGGATGCTTCAGCCTATGTGATACAATTTCGGCAACAATGTCACCTTCTTGAACTGTCGGCCAAAACGGTTCGGAACGGTTTCTCAAACATGTTTTCATTCGTGTTCTGTTCTAACGTGACTGAAAAATATTCTGGTGCCGCCTACACTCGCCAATGATTTCAGAAGATTAAACTGAAACACTCTATACACATTTTGCCACATAATTAGCGTGTTCCCTCGATATGCGGCTGGGCGCAGAATATTCAATCTCCCCACAAAAAGGCCGACAGCTCCTTTTGAGGGAACATTTTAAGCACACATAGATTACTTGACGATACCTAACGATCAATACGCTTGCAAAATTTTTGGAGACAAGGTCTTCTAAGCTGAGATCACGTGGGTTAATCGTATCTGCGGTATGGGCGTCTTTAACCTCTTCCGAAAGAAAAAAGAACTTTCGCGCCTTCAGAGGTCCGTAGCCAATCTCAAGTATCAAAATGAAGGTCGCAACATCATTTCATAACTTATTTATTGGTAAATATACAAATCATTACATGTGCGTACTACAGAAAAAAGGTCCCATAGTCGAAGAGTTTATGGGGACCTCATCTTAAAGATACTTATGGTGGTATACAATGCTTAAAGCAACAGTAGCACAGATGAGGGCTAAGAGTAATTATAAAACATGTTTGCAGCATATGAATAATGACAACATTTGTTAACAGCATGACAGTATAAAAACTGAACAAAATTAGAAAAAGCGGACAATATCAGTAGGTATTTCTTATCATTATCTTAGGTTCTCCTTTAAATGAGCATAAATTTTTTCCATTTTTCATTATGGGTGGTAGAGTTTTCGTAAGCGATATCGTGGACCATTCTGCAGTTGTTTTCTATAGTTAGTACGCACTATAGGTAGACGGAAATTATTACTGAGTGCAAATCTAACGTGACTACGAGCTGTCAGGTCACAAGGTGAGCAAAAGATCGATGGCAGTTCCTTAGTCACATACTGACGCGACAGCGTTAAGGAGCCCGTGTCGCAGAAAACCTGGCGTCCCGCGTACAGCGTTGGACATGGCCTCGGCAAACAGAATTATGAACCAAATTCCGGACCACGCATACGCAACCACTTATCTACCACCAAACTTGCTGACACCTTGTCTTTAACTCATTACAACCTTATTGCTCGTAATCTTGAGAGCGGCAGCCCACAAACAAATGTCATAAAAAAACACCGACAGCTCATGTCCTTTATGTTAGCTATTCTCATAATGAAAGATTAAGAGTTCGAAACAGTAACAAGATCGGCCCACGCAAGAGCGCAAAGCCGCACTGTTCTAGTCATGGTCAACGGCCCTCGCAATGCTTTGTTTTAATTGGAGAGTCGGATTCCCCCGGTCCATGCCAGTTGAAGCACACCGGACAGTGCAAAGCCGCACTGCTCTAGCCGCACCTCAAGGTAGTCATAGTCACTCCTGCCG
The DNA here is from genome assembly GCF_050947875.1 of Dermacentor variabilis. NCBI lineage: Eukaryota > Metazoa > Arthropoda > Arachnida > Ixodida > Ixodidae > Dermacentor > Dermacentor variabilis. The sequence continues at coordinate 42,580,396 of NC_134576.1, read as the reverse complement.
TATACCCGGACCTTGTTGCATTTCCTCAAATACATACATACATACATACGTACGTACGTACGTACGTACGCACATACATACATACATACATACGTACGTACATACATACATACATACATACATACATACATACATACATACATACATACATACATACATACATACATACATACATACATACATCTTTATTTCAGCAGCTCACAACTTGTTGCACATATCGTGCCCGCATAAGCGCAAGTCACTTGAGGGCGGGTCACGGCCGACATGAGGAGCTAGCTCGCTGCTAGCAAAAGAAGTATGACGTATATGTTACATATCGCAACAGCTTGAAGAGAACACTGAACTGGAATATTTTACTGTGTTAGTAGCATGAGAAAAAAACTAATTTGAAAAATAAAATTTCCCTCTATTTCTTTGGGAAAAGGTAAAGAAACACATAAATAAAAAAGATCACAATCTTTTTGTTTACACGACAATAGTGCAAATAATGATAGGAACTGCTCAATAAACAAGCACACAATACCTGTCAAGTATTTTGAGAATGAAGTAACCATGCTTTAATTTGTTGTTTGGCTTCTTTTTGGGAATGCTGATCTTCCCAGATATGCCATAATCCAGTGACACTTGCAAAGATCCGTGTGCAGAAATGCTGATTCACAAATATAACATAAAGCTAACAATCTGTGACCTAAAGAAGCCCCGGGAAGACATGCCGACATTGGTGCACATGGCTGGCTGCTGTGCCTATGCTTCTTTGAAGCACCAGCCTTGCAATGACTGCTGTGATTTATTCACAATTACTGAGAGAGAGCTTGAACCCAGTGAGCATGTGCTGTTTGATAATATGAGCGGAGGCGACTTGACATTTTCACAGCCATGTGTCGTTCATGTGATGCTGTGCACCAAGATTGTGCTAGACCATATTACAGGCAAAGAAAATGAGAACATGTTTCATGCAGAGAGTAATCAGAGAGCTGCACTTCTAAGTGTGGTGAAGTATTTGCTCTGTGACAGTGAAGGCTTCGACACTGGTGAAACTGGTCACCGTCAAGAGTCAATCTTCAAGAACATCCTTAATCCAGCAGTAAAAACTCTGCTGAAGAATTATGCAGCCTTCAAGAACGGCCAGAAAAGTAAAGAAAAAATGATGGGGAAAAGAGAAACTTGATCACCCACATGTGAAAACTATGTGTGCGGTTTTCGCAAATGTGTATTCTGCAATACATACAATATATGAATTGTGTGGTATGTTGTCTTTACTGTTCTAGAAACATTCTTAAATTATTCAGCATTGTGAAGTTCAGCAGATTTTTCTTATTAAGCTTGTGGGATTGGTATCATATTATTGATGTGAGTGTTGTGTGCTCGAATGTCATTCTGTGATAGTGGAAACCAATGCCAAATTAAATTTGTGTTATGAATAGTACAGCTGTCGGTGACAGACTGAAAAAAGAAAGGTGTTCTTCCGGCGCATCGTCTTTCTAGACCCAAATTGTGTAGTGCGTCTTGTTGTATGGAGGCCATTGTCAGCTTTGCTGCAAACGCCGAAGTTGAAGTGGAAAGAACTTGTATTAGTTCCTGAAATCACGTCAGTGCTCAATTTATACAGGATGTAAATAAATTCCCGAGGTATACCCTCGAATATGCTGCAGTGTTGTGCTTTTCTATTTCTTTCGATGGCACCTCAAGCCGAGGCGCACGAGCTGAGTGTGGTGACGTCGCGGGAGGAGTGCCGAGGCCTTCTCCTAGTGTCGCTGGTTCTGGCCTACCTCTCTCGTACACGCGAGATTGAGCTGCGTTTGCCGGCTCACCTTCCGACGATTAAACTAACATATGAAACATACGACGCGCGGCGATCATTTTATCGCCTTGGGACTTTACACGGAACCTCACGGCGACAGCTTCGGCAACGGCTACGGCAGAAATGCGCCAGCAGTGTAAATATAATTCCTATAGCAATAAAATATTTCAATATATTGACCGAGTGCTTAGTTTTTCTAGATATCGTAACATTTCCCATAAGTCTTAACACTGGCAGTGAAGGAAAATTACCGGTGCAGCTATGGAATCATCGCAAAATTATTGCACACGCCTGCTCTGCGTGGACTAGCCTTATAAATAAAGTGTGCGCTATGCAATAAAGAAAGTATAGACGAACGGCGGCGCCCCGTAAATAAGCGCTGTCGGCGATTCTGCTACAATACAAAGAAGGCTCTACGCAGAGCGCAGTCGTCCTAGCTAACAGGATCGCTCAGCCAGCGAAGAAACCAATCTCCACTGCGCAACAGACAAAGCAGGCATTATGAATTTTGAACAAGTTACGCCAAAAATTTCATTGGCCGCTTTACGCGCTTTAAATGAATTCAACAACAAGCATGGTATTCATATAATCTACAATATGAGTATTCTGTTAGATTGTCAAGGATGATGAAGAATTCATACTTTCGTGGTGTAAATATAATCAACTGCTACTGAAGCACTAAATCGCCAAACACACGACACAAGATCATCTGTTTCTGACAATAAAGCATCAGTTCTTAGTATGCGCTCGTCCGTGTCTCTTCTTGTGTCGTCTATTTGGCACTTTAGCACTTCAGTAGCATGCACCAACTAGCCCAACATAAAGTTCTGCTTGAACAATCAACTGCGCTTTTTTATGTTGGTGCTTATTCTCCACGAAGAACTATTGTTAGTATGTTCCTTTCCTTTTCACCACAAGTTAACTGATCCTGACTGCAATGGATAGCTAAGCTTAAATTGCGCTTTCAATGTCCAGACGCGGGTTGGTATTCATATTTACAATAAGAAACAAAATTACCTGCAAGTATTGGCACTATTACTGTCATCGTGTTTTTTATCATCCTCATCCTATTATGTGTCAACTGCAGGACAGATGTCTAATTACGCAATATCGGTTGTCCTGCCATTAAAAGCAGGCTCTATGTTATGCACGGTAATTACTGAACCTCATCGCACGATTTAATCACGTGCCATACTTGACAGCTCCTTGATACCATTCCTATTAATCTGACAGACCGCATACTATGAACTCTACATGTGAAATGAACTACCGCCCTCATCTTCGTACTCCAAGTCTCAGTTAGTGTGCGCCTTACACTTCCTTGCTTTCTAATTCACACTCATATTTACATGTTTGTGACTCGCCCACCGTTCCTTCAGTCTAGTTGTCACGTGCAACACAAGTATATTGCCAGTGATCGCGACAACCCTTGAAACCTTTCGCACAGAAGCAGACGCTGACAGTAAAAAAACTTACGGGTCAAGCACTTCGTACAGATGGTTACCCAGCAAAGCTCAAACATGCGGCCCCCGTGTTTATAACCGGGTGACTCCCGACGGTTCATTTAAGTACGGCTTGGTGGGCTAAATGAATTTGTTGTTTTATGGCGCAAGGGCCAATTATGGCCAAAGAGCGCCAGGTCAGTGTTGATGAGTTTGCAGTGGGTATATGAGTTCCGTGAGTTATTGTGATGTAGCTGTAAAGGGGCCTAAAAGCTATCTCTGTAAAGTGCATAAAAGCTATATGTAATAAAATTATGGCAATGACTAGTGAGTACTACTAAGAATACAAGAGGTACATTGTGATAGATTGATCATATTTTAAAATACATGTAGGCAAACGTTTGCAAGACGCACTAATGCCTTAGAGAGCCCTTGAAACGGAAGGGCCTGAAGGCATATGCTGTACAAAAATAAATTATCGCAGCGGCATCCTCTGGAGAGAGGATGTGCTCCAAATTCGTAGGGCTAACAAAATGTAAGGCAACATCGTTTAAGAAGCTTAGGACTGCTCTGGTGTCAAACAACGGTTCTGTACCAAGAAACATGGACATGAAAGGGCATGTGGTGCCGGTATGCTAGCGGAAAGTGTTTTTTTCTCTCTGTTTTGGCTTCCCGACATTCCAGGAGGGCGTGGAGAACGGTGAGCCTTTCACTGCATCTACCGCAGGATGGTGGCTCATTTCCAGGTAGCAGGAAACTGTGTATGGCATATGTGTGTCCTATTCTAAGACGACAGAATAGGACTTCTGTTCGTCGTGTTTTTGTTGCGGGGGGCCAATAACCCAGTTTTGGCTTAATCAAGTGAAGCTTATTATTTGTTTCAGCTTCCCATAAGCACTGCCAGTGGCTTCTGAGTTTCTTTCAGAAGAAAGGCTTTAGGTCTAATGCAGGTAGTGCAGTGGTAGAATGTATATCTTGTGAAGCTATTGATGTGGCAATTTGGTCAGCCAGCATATTACCCTCAATGCTCCTGTGTCCAGGTACCCAGCATATTATGACTTGCTGCTGAGACATGTACGATGTAGGCTGGTAGGCTGTCGGATACTCGCTACACAGTTGCTGCTTGCGCTCGGCTGAACGAGCATGTTCTTGTGCCAAGGCTGCAGCGTCGGCACGGCGTAGAATAGCTCCTTCCCGTTTCTGCACGCCGCTTTGCCGATCGAAAGCTGCCTGCTCCTCAGGATCACGTATGATGCGTGGCCTACCCATTTTTGGAGCCGGAGAGAAGCTACTACGCGCGCGCTCGGCTCGGTGTTGCCAGGTCTGACTAGGTGGCGTAGCCCGAAGCTAGAGAAATTGTAGCCCAAATGTAGCCAAATACAAAAAAGGGGAAAAAGACACTGTAGCCAAATCTAGCAATTTTTATTTGTTCTTTTAGGTTAATATGCATTTTCTCGTTCGACTAGGGCAATTTTTTGGCACAACCCACAGCAACAAAATGTACGTGTCGCCATGACGGTCGGGCCTTGACACCAACAGTAGCTACATGGTGCTTGCACGCAGAACACCTTCTTGTTTGTCCTGCAAAATCTTATGTTCCAGCGAATCGCTGCATAGGGCGAAAAACATCGAGCCCTCTATGAAAAAAACTACCTACACTACTCAGGCCTGCCGTTGTGCGCGCACAATTACCCACTAGAAGCGCGTATCAAGCACAAATTTAGCCACCAATAAACTTTCTCTGAAGCCTATCATAGGGTTTTTATTATATTACAGATAGTCCGTAATTATTATTTTTAGTCATATACAGTAATATTACCTACGAAATCTGTTCTTGAGCTTTCGTGAGCGCCAAATAACGTTTATCATCATGCGCCTAGGGTAGCCTAGAAACACAACTGAAGGGTTCACAGGTACATAAGTCGCAGGTACGTGACACCTGTGGCAGAAAGGATGTTCCACATCTACCGCCAAGGTCTGCGAGTGGTGGCACTGGCTAATTATCACCCCCAGGGTTCTACTAGGAAACATGAATAGACAAGAAAGTGGATGGACAAACGGCGCTGCGGTAGCTCAGTTGGTAGAGCACCGCACGCGAAATGCGAAGGTTGTGGGATCGTTCCCCACTTGCGGCAAGTTTTTTTCACCCACTTTCATTTCCATTGATTTATCGTTGCTGTATTTCATTTTTAACGCACAAGTAGTTTCACCTGTGTTGTCGCTGGTATGAGTGTTTGTTGGCTTCTCATGATATGGGGATGCAAGAATCTCTTAATTTTGTACAGCACGTCGCGCACACATGTCAGAACATACGCTGGCCCAAATGATACGACGAAAAAGAACACAGTAGCAGCTTGTTGGGGTCCGCCATGTTTGGCAGGTACTGCCATTCAGTTAGATATGCGTACAATTGTTCTGTCGTTGGAGCCTTATGTGTTTTACGAATATTCTTGCAATAAGAATTACGCAAAGAAAACGAAAACCGCAGACGAAGCTTAAGCGACATGGTTAATCGCCGAAGGCACGTGACAGATATGTAATCAAAAGTGAACAGCAACAAACGTTCCCATTTACTAAATATACAACCTGCGAACGAGCAATACTCTACCAAATAGCGTTACTGTTTCGATCGTTACAGACAGTTCAGACATAATCATGACTTCACCCCCATGCTAGCATGCACCCTGCAACATGTGAATAAGCAGATCTTTAACAAGTCGCCGCCCTAAAGTTTCGCTATTCCGATAAATGCACGTGCACAGCATTGTTTGGCACGAGGAATACGCCACCCTAACAGAAATTGCTGTCTCTCGCGTTAACGAGGGTAGATGTAAGCATCAAATGGCAACCGGGAAAACAGATTAGTTCCATAGGATACTAGCCAAAATCTTAAATGGGTGTAGTGCATGTTCGCAAGGATATACACCATCACATTGCACTAGGCCATACTGTGCACTTGGCTATATAGACACTGCCCGGCTAGAAGAAAACCCGCTGTTGGCGGCACGACCGGAAGTGAAAGACGCCAGCGAGATAGAGCGCACTGTCCAGCTAGAAGAAGAAAACTGCCTGAAGGAGGCGCCACGCAGCGTGATGCCATCTCTCGAGGCAACGCAAGACCCACGCCACGGAACCCACGAACCGCTGACGTTCCAAAGAGCACAGTATCACAATGAGCCAAAAGATGACCATGAAATGTATGGTATCTGCCTTTTGAGTAACGCTATTGGAAATGACGAATAAAACTTCAGCGTACTACACGTTCCAGCTTGAAGGATATTCTGAAGAAATATTAGGAAGCACTAGGAAGCAATATTCTTTTGTAATTTGTTTTGGAAGTAGCTAGTGTATGTAACGGTACGCGGGCCTGTACAAAGGGTTAAGGGCCACAGACCGAGTTTTCATAAGTTCGCGCTAGTTGTACGGATGATCTCGTTTTGTTCTCGCAACTTGCCCGGTTGTTCTCTTTTGAGGGCCTGGATAACGGCACGGGCTTTTGGCTCAACGCCACTTGAAGGTAGCCCACAACATGAGCTAAAACCATTTCACGCTTAAAACGCGTGGGAAATTGAGCAGCGCGGCCAGCCAACCTTCCCGTGCAGCAAGTGCTCCGATCGTGATAGAAATGCCTACAAAGGGTTAGGGATAAGGTTAGTGAAACCTTATCCTGTTTCACAATGACTATCGCAAAGGCAGTCTCCCAAATAAAACGTAAACCGCAGGCTATGCCTAAGCGGCATGGTGAAGCAGTGAGGCCGGATGCGAAGCACAAATTCAACAGTCAACACAGACAAACGTTCCTCCTTACTGAAAAATAGTACCGCGTGCGCACGAGAAAAAAAGAAGCATAAATATTTCGATCATTACCTGAACATGAGAGGTAATTTTGATCTTACCACCATAATAGTGTAACGTAGATTGAAGACAGAGTCTCACAAAATAAACACTTCGCTTTGATGGCGGGCCAGAAGAAGAGCGTGCAGCCTACGCGCTCCGTCGTCTTTCATGGCGCCGGCCTTTGCGCGCGCCGTCCCGCGGTGCGGGAGCCTCACATGATTGTGTCAATTGCCCCCTATGCGAAAAGCGACCGTCTCGGTCGCATGAAAAGTTCTTTCAGCGACGACAAGAAATGGAGCTCCTCAGGTGCATCTTGGCGTTCACATACGCGCATAGTTTGGTTTCATGCGCACTACATGAACGACTTCAGCGCGAGGACGACGACAGGGCGAACCGGGGTCTGAACTGCAGGGGACGACTTCGTAGGTCACGTCCCTGAGGTGGCGTGTAACCTTGTAGGGACCAAAAGTACCGCCGGAGCAACTTTTCCGAGAGTCCACGGCGACGGATGGGCTTCCAGACCCACACGAAGGCGCCGGTATTGTAATGGGCGTCGCGTCGACCCTGATTGTATCGAAGGGTGTCGGTATGCTGTTGGCTCCGGATACGATGCCGAGCAAGTTGACGTGCTTCTTCGGCTCTTTGTACAGACTCTTCTACGTGTTCGCTGGTCGGGCTATTATCAGCCAGAGGTAGCATGGCGTCAAGTGTGGACGTGACGTGGTGCCCGTATACAAGTTCGAATGGCGTAAACTGTGTAGTCTCCTGTACTGCAGTGTTATAGGCGAAGATCAGATAGGATAAAATATCGTCCCACCATAGTGCGCTCTACGTCAATATACATGGAGAGCATATCAGCCAGCGTTCTTTTCAGACGATTCGCTAACCCATTGGTTTGAAGGTGATACGCAGTGCTCCTCGGGTGAGAGCAATGCGTCAGCTGGAGGACGTGCTTCATAAGTTCGGCTTTACATGCTGTACCGCGCTCGGTGATGTCAACAGACGGTGCACCATGTCGTAGGACGATGTGGCGTACAAAGAACTTGGCCATTTCATACGAGTTTGCGTGCGCAATAGCTTCGATTTCGGCGTATCGGGTTAATTAGTCGGTAGCGACGACTATCTCTTTCATGCGCGATTAGGTCACTGGGAATGGCCAAAGTAGATCCATTCCTATTTGTTGGAACGGTGCTTGAGGAGGGTCCACAGGGTGGAGAAAGCCAGCCGGTTTAACTGGTGGTTTCTTGCGGCGCTGACAATCGCGGAAGGTCTTCACATACCGTTTGACAGAAGAGTAAAGCCGGGGCCAGTAATACTTATGTCGTATCCTTGCTAATGTCTTAGCGAATCCCAGGTACCCCGCGCATGGCTCATCATGGCAGGCTTGCAAACTCTCTTGGCGCAGCACCCATGGCGCGACAAGGAGGTACGTATTGGGACCGCCTACGTAGTTTTTCTTGTAAAGGACGTTGTTTTGCAAGTAGTACGATGATAAGTCGCGCACGAGCGAGCGGGGTAAAACACCTTCAACTCCTTGAAGGTGCTCGATCAGCGCCAGCTGCTCAGGGTCAGCGCACTGGCGCTCAGCCATCTTTATTGCGTCGATAACGCCGACAGAGGGCAAGTCATGGTTAGGATCCGATGACGTTGTAGGCATTGGTGCACGTGACAGTCAGCGTCGCTGTGCTTCCTCCAAGATCGGTAGACAACTGTTATGTTGTACTCTTGTAAGCGCAGGCTCCGGCGGGCTAGTCTGCCTGAAGGATCCTTGAGTTTGGCAAGCCAGCATAGGGCGTGGTTATCGCTGACAGCTTTAAAGGGTCTACCATCAAGTAGGGTCGGAATTTACCAATTGCCCACACAACCGCTAAGCATTCTTTTTGAGTGGTTGAGCAGTTTTTCTCAGCCTTGGTGAGACTGCGGCTTGCATGAGAAATGGGGCGTTCCACAACAGCTTGCCACTGCACAAGAACTGCACCGAGACCCGTATTGCTGGCGTCAGTATGGATTTCAGTTTCAGCTTCTTCGTCGAAATGAGCAAGTATTGGGGGCGCTTGCAAACGCTTGCGCAATTCATTGAACGACTGCTGCCGCTTGTTCGCCCAAATGAAAGGCACATCGTCGCGTGTAAGCCGTGTCAGGGGCTCAGCGATTCTCGAGAATCCCTCGACGAAGCGCCTATAATATGCGCACAAACCAAGGAAGCGTTGGAAAGCCTTCTTGTTTGTGGGTGGTGAAAACTCGGCGACGGCAGCTAACTTGTCGGGGTCTGGTCTCACGCCTGCAGAACCGACGACATGGCCAAGAAATTTGAGCTCGCGGAACCCAAAGTAGCATTTTTCAGGCTTGATGGTAAGGCCGGTGGTACGGATCGCAGCGAGGACACTCTCGAGTCGTGCGAGATGTTCGTCAAACGTGCTCGAGAACACGACGACGTCGTCCAAGTGTACGAGGCAGGTTTGCCATTTGAGTTCAGCAAGCACGGTATCCATCATCCGCTGAAAGGTGGCAGGTGCGGAACACAGGCCGAAGGGGAGAACTTGGAACTCATAAAGCCCGTCAGGTGTCACAAACGCTGTTTTTTCACGATCGTGTTCATCAACTTCGATTTGCCAATACCTTGATTTAAGATCCAGCGAAGAAAAGCTTGGCATGCTGTAGACGAGCAAACGCGTCGTCGACGCGTGGCAATGGATAAACATCGCGTTCGGTGACATGGTTCAACTTTCTATAATCTACACAGAACCGTAGTGTGTTGTCTTTTTTTCTGACTAACACTACACGGGAGGCCCACGGGCTTGTGGACGGCTGTATCACGTCGTCTTGGAGCATCTATTTCACTTGATGCTTGATCGCTTCCCTTTCCACTGGCGACACTCTGTAAGGATGATGACGAACAGGACGTGCAGAATCATCCGTAATAATGCGGTGCTTTGTGATGGACGTGCGCTGTACTTTGGACGACGTTGAAAAACAGTCCGCAAATTCATGGACGAGACTCAGTAGGCGGTCTTTCTGATGGTCTGGCAGAGCAGCGTTAACGTGAATCCGTTCTTTTAGGCTTGGTAACTCCGATTGCTGAGACGATGCGATTTCCAATGTGGCAATGTCAGTGACATCAATGATTTCGCGAAGAAATGCTATTGTCGTTCCTCGCGGTACATGCCGATACTCGTTGCTAAAGTTTGTTAGCAAAACGACTGATCATTTGTTCTGCACCTGAAGAAACCCTCGGGCTATTCAAATGTCACGTTCAAGAAGCAGGGGGA